>NC_069499.1:328194524-328503899 GCF_027579735.1 Bombina bombina
TTCCCGATGCTTCCTCGATTGATTGCCAGGATCAAACAGGAGAGAGCATCGGTGATTCTAATAGCGCCTGCGTGGCCACGCAGGACCTGGTATGCAGATCTAGTGGACATGTCATCCTGTCCACCTTGGTCTCTGCCTCTGAGACAGGACCTTCTAATTCAGGGTCCTTTCAAACATCAAAATCTAATTTCTCTGAGGCTGACTGCATGGAGATTGAACGCTTGATTTTATCAAAGCGTGGATTTTCGGAGTCAGTAATTGATACCTTAATACAGGCTAGGAAACCTGTTACCAGGAAAATTTACCATAAAATATGGCGTAAATACTTACATTGGTGCGAATCCAAGAGTTACTCATGGAGTAAGGTTAGGATTCCTAGGATATTGTCTTTTCTACAAGAAGGTTTAGAAAAGGGTTTATCTGCTAGTTCTTTAAAGGGACAGATCTCAGCTCTGTCCATCCTTTTACACAAACGTCTGTCAGAGGTTCCAGACGTTCAGGCTTTTTGTCAGGCTTTGGCCAGGATTAAGCCTGTGTTTAAGACTGTTGCTCCGCCGTGGAGCTTAAACTTAGTTCTTAACGTTTTACAGGGTGTTCCGTTTGAACCCCTTCATTCCATTGATATCAAGCTGTTATCTTGGAAAGTTCTGTTTTTAATGGCTATTTCCTCGGCTCGAAGAGTCTCTGAGTTATCGGCCTTACATTGTGATTCTCCTTATCTGATTTTTCATTCAGACAAGGTAGTTCTGCGTACTAAACCTGGGTTCTTACCTAAGGTAGTCACTAACAGGAATATCAATCAAGAGATTGTTGTTCCATCATTGTGCCCTAACCCTTCTTCAAAAAAGGAACGACTTCTACACAATCTGGACGTAGTCCGTGCCCTGAAATTTTATTTACAGGCAACTAAAGATTTTCGCCAAACTTCTTCCCTGTTTGTCGTTTATTCTGGACAGAGAAGAGGTCAAAAAGCTTCTGCTACCTCTCTCTCTTTCTGGCTTCGTAGCATAATACGTTTAGCCTATGAGACTGCTGGACAGCAGCCTCCTGAAAGAATTACAGCTCATTCTACGAGAGCTGTGGCTTCCACTTGGGCCTTTAAAAATGAGGCCTCTGTTGAACAGATTTGCAAGGCTGCAACTTGGTCTTCACTTCACACTTTTTCCAAATTTTACAAATTTGACACTTTTGCTTCTTCTGAGGCTGTTTTTGGGAGAAAGGTTCTTCAGGCAGTGGTTCCTTCCGTGTAAAGATCCTGCCTGTCCCTCCCGTCATCCGTGTACTTTTAGCTTTGGTATTGGTATCCCATAAGTAATGGATGACCCGTGGACTGACTACACTTAACAGGAGAAAACAAAATTTATGCTTACCTGATAAATTCCTTTCTCCTGTAGTGTAGTCAGTCCACGGCCCGCCCTGTTTTTTATGGCAGGTCTAAATTTTAAATTAAACTCCAGTCACCACTGCACCCTATAGTTTCTCCTTTCTCGTTTGGTTTCGGTCGAATGACTGGGTATGACGTAGAGGGGAGGAGCTATATAGCAGCTCTGCTTGGGTGATCCTCTTGCACTTCCTGTTAGGGAGGAGTTATAATCCCATAAGTAATGGATGACCCGTGGACTGACTACACTACAGGAGAAAGGAATTTATCAGGTAAGCATAAATTTTGTTATTTCATGGTGTTCTTCTCATAAATTTTCCTGGCATTCTTTCAGTATTCCTAGAATTTTACAGTTTCTTCAGGATGGTTTGGATAAGGGTTTGTCTGCAAGTTCCTTGAAAGGACAAATCTCTGCTCTTTCTGTTTTATTTCACAGAATGATTGCTAAGCTTCCTGATATCCACTGCTTTGTACAGGCTTTGGTTCGTATCAAGCCTGTCATTCAATCTCACCTCCTTGGAGTCTTAATTTGGTTTTGAAGGCGTTACAGGCTCCTCCGTTTGAGCCTATGCATTCTTTGGACATTAAACTACTTTTCTCCAACATAGGTGTGTCCGGTCCACGGCGTCATCCTTACTTGTGGGATATTCTCTTCCCCAACAGGAAATGGCAAAGAGCCCAGCAAAGCTGGTCACATGATCCCTCCTAGGCTCCGCCTTCCCCAGTCATTCTCTTTGCCGTTGTACAGGCAACATCTCCACGGAGATGGCTTAGAGTTTTTTAGTGTTTAACTGTAGTTTTTATTATTCAATCAAGAGTTTGTTATTTTAAAATAGTGCTGGTATGTACTATTTACTCTGAAACAGAAAAGAGATGAAGATTTCTGTTTGTAAGAGGAAAATGATTTTAGCAACCGTTACTAAAATCGATGGCTTTTCCACACAGGACTGTTGAGAGGAATTAACTTCAGTTGGGGGAACAGTGAGCAGACTTTTGCTGCTTGAGGTATGACACATTCTAACAAGACGATGTAATGCTGGAAGCTGTCATTTTCCCTATGGGATCCGGTAAGCCATTTTATTACAGACAGTAAATAAGGGCTTCACAAGGGCTTTTTAAGACTGTAGACATTTTCTGGGCTAAATCGATTTATATATAAACATATTTTATACTCCATAGCCTTGAGGAATTATTTTAATCTTGGGAATTTTGTAAAATAACCGGCAGGCACTGTATTGGACACCTTATTCTCTAGGGGCTTTCCCTAATCATAGGCAGAGTCTCATTTTCGCGCCTGTATTGCGCACTTGTTTTTGAGAAGCATGACATGCAGATGCATGTGTGAGGAGCTCTGATACATAGAAAAGACTTTCTGAAGGCGTCATTTGGTATCGTATTCCCCTTTGGGCTTGGTTGGGTCTCAGCAAAGCAGATACCAGGGACTGTAAAGGGGTTAAATATAAAAACGGCTCCGGTTCCGTTATTTTAAGGGTTAAAGCTTCCAAATTTGGTGTGCAATACTTTTAAGGCTTTAAGACACTGTGGTGAAATTTTGGTGAATTTTGAACAATTCCTTCATACTTTTTCGCAATTGCAGTAATAAAGTGTGTTCAGTTTAAAATTTAAAGTGACAGTAACGGTTTTATTTTAAAACGTTTTTTGTACTTTGTTATCAAGTTTATGCCTGTTTAACATGTCTGAACTGCCAGATAGACTGTGTTCTGAATGTGGGGAAGCCAAGGTCCCTTCTCATTTAAATAGATGTGATTTATGTGACACAAAATTTAGAGAAAATGATGCCCAAGATGATTCCTCAAGTGAGGGGAGTAAGCATGGTACTGCATCATCCCCTCCTTCGTCTACACCAGTCTTGCCCACACAAGAGGCCCCTAGTACATCTAGCGCGCCAATACTCCTTACTATGCAACAATTAACGGCTGTAATGGATAATTCTATCAAAAACATTTTAGCCAAAATGCCCACTTATCAGCGAAAGCGCGACTGCTCTGTTTTAGAAAATACTGAAGAGCATGAGGACGTTGATGATATTGTTTCTGAAGGGACCCTACACCAGTCTGAGGGGGCCAGGGAGGTTTTGTCTGAGGGAGAAATTTCAGATTCAGGGAAAATTTCTCAACAAGCTGAACCTGATGTGATTACATTTAAATTTAAGTTGGAACATCTCCGCGCTCTGCTTAAGGAGGTGTTATCCACTCTGGATGATTGTGAGAATTTGGTCATCCCAGAGAAACTATGTAAAATGGGCAAGTTCCTAGAGGTCCCGGGGCCCCCCGAAGCTTTTCCTATACCCAAGCGGGTGGCGGACATTGTAAATAAAGAATGGGAAAGGCCCGGTATACCTTTCGTCCCTCCCCCCATATTTAAAAAATTGTTTCCTATGGTCGACCCCAGAAAGGACTTATGGCAGACAGTCCCCAAGGTCGAGGGGGCGGTTTCTACTCTAAACAAACGCACCACTATACCCATAGAAGATAGTTGTGCTTTCAAAGATCCTATGGATAAAAAATTAGAAGGTTTGCTTAAAAAGATGTTTGTTCAGCAAGGTTACCTTCTACAACCAATTTCATGCATTGTCCCTGTCACTACAGCCGCGTGTTTCTGGTTCGATGAGCTAGAAAAGGCGATCACTAGTAATTCTCCTTCTTATGAGGAGATTATGGACAGAATCCGTGCTCTTAAATTGGCTAATTCTTTCACCCTAGACGCCACTTTGCAATTGGCTAGGTTAGCTGCGAAAAATTCTGGGTTTGCTATTGTGGCGCGCAGAGCGCTTTGGTTAAAATCTTGGTCAGCGGATGCGTCTTCCAAGAACAAATTGCTTAACATTCCTTTCAAGGGGAAAACGCTGTTTGGCCCTGACTTGAAAGAGATTATCTCTGATATCACTGGGGGCAAGGGCCACGCCCTTCCTCAGGATAGGTCTTTCAAGGCCAAAAATAAACCTAATTTTCGTCCCTTTCGTAGAAACGGACCAGCCCCAAGTGCTACGTCCTCTAAGCAAGAGGGTAATACTTCTCAAGCCAAGCCAGCCTGGAGACCAATGCAAGGCTGGAACAAGGGAAAGCAGGCCAAGAAACCTGCCACTGCTACCAAGACAGCATGAGATGTTGGCCCCCGATCCGGGACCGGATCTGGTGGGGGGCAGACTCTCTCTCTTCGCTCAGGCTTGGGCAAGAGATGTTCTGGATCCTTGGGCGCTAGAAATAGTCTCCCAAGGTTATCTTCTGGAATTCAAAGGGCTTCCCCCAAGGGGGAGGTTCCACAGGTCTCAATTGTCTTCAGACCACATAAAAAAACAGGCATTCTTACATTGTGTAGAAGACCTGTTAAAAATGGGAGTGATTCATCCTGTTCCATTAGGAGAACAAGGGATGGGGTTCTACTCCAATCTGTTCGTAGTTCCCAAAAAAGAGGGAACGTTCAGACCAATCTTAGATCTCAAGATCCTAAACAAGTTTCTCAAGGTTCCATCGTTCAAAATGGAAACCATTCGAACAATTCTTCCTTCCATCCAGGAAGGTCAATTTATGACCACGGTGGATTTAAAGGATGCGTATCTACATATTCCTATCCACAAGGAACATCATCGGTTCCTAAGGTTCGCATTCCTGGACAAGCATTACCAGTTCGTGGCACTTCCGTTCGGATTAGCCACTGCTCCAAGGATTTTCACAAAGGTACTAGGGTCCCTTCTAGCGGTGCTAAGACCAAGGGGCATTGCAGTAGTACCTTACTTGGACGACATTCTGATTCAAGCGTCGTCCCTTCCTCTAGCAAAGGCTCACACGGACATTGTCCTGGCCTTTCTCAGATCTCACGGATGGAAAGTGAACGTAGAAAAGAGTTCTCTATCTCCGTCAACGAGGGTTCCCTTCTTGGGAACAATAATAGACTCCTTAGAAATGAGGATTTTTCTGACAGAGGCCAGAAAAACAAAACTTCTAAACTCTTGTCAAATACTTCATTCCGTTCCTCTTCCTTCCATAGCGCAGTGCATGGAAGTAATAGGTTTGATGGTAGCGACAATGGACATAGTTCCTTTTGCGCGCATTCATCTAAGACCATTACAACTGTGCATGCTCAGTCAGTGGAATGGGGACTATACAGACTTGTCTCCGACGATACAAGTAAATCAGAGGACCAGAGATTCACTCCGTTGGTGGCTGTCCCTGGACAACCTGTCACAGGGGATGAGCTTCCGCAGACCAGAGTGGGTCATTGTCACGACCGACGCCAGTCTGATGGGCTGGGTCGCGGTCTGGGGACTCCTGAAAGCTCAGGGTCTTTGGTCTCGGGAAGAATCTCTTCTACCGATAAATATTCTGGAACTGAGAGCGATACTCAATGCTCTCAAGGCTTGGCCTCAGCTAGCAAAGGCCAAGTTCATACGGTTTCAATCAGACAACATGACGACTGTTGCGTACATCAACCATCAGGGGGGAACAAGGAGTTCCCTGGCGATGGAAGAAGTGACCAAAATCATTCAATGGGCGGAGACTCACTCCTGCCACTTGTCTGCAATCCACATCCCAGGAGTGGAAAATTGGGAAGCGGATTTTCTGAGTCGTCAGACATTACATCCGGGGGAGTGGGAACTCCATCCGGAAATCTTTGCCCACATTACTCAACTGTGGGGCATTCCAGACATGGATCTGATGGCCTCTCGTCAGAACTTCAAGGTTCCTTGCTACGGGTCCAGATCCAGGGATCCCAAGGCGACTCTAGTAGATGCACTAGTAGCACCTTGGACCTTCAAACTAGCTTATGTATTCCCGCCGTTTCCTCTCATCCCCAGGCTGGTAGCCAGGATCAATCAGGAGAGGGCATCGGTGATCTTGATAGCTCCTGCGTGGCCACGCAGGACTTGGTATGCAGACCTGGTGAATATGTCATCGGCTCCACCATGGAAGCTACCTTTGAGACGAGACCTTCTTGTTCAAGGTCCGTTCGAACATCCGAATCTGGTCTCACTCCAACTGACTGCTTGGAGATTGAACGCTTGATCTTATCAAAGCGAGGGTTCTCAGATTCTGTTATTGATACTCTTGTTCAGGCCAGAAAGCCTGTAACTAGAAAAATTTACCACAAAATATGGAAAAAATATATCTGTTGGTGTGAATCTAAAGGATTCCCTTGGGACAAGGTAAAAATTCCTAAGATTCTATCCTTTCTTCAAGAAGGATTGGAGAAAGGATTATCTGCAAGTTCCTTGAAGGGACAGATTTCTGCCTTGTCTGTGTTACTTCACAAAAAGCTGGCAGCTGTGCCAGATGTTCAAGCCTTTGTTCAGGCTCTGGTTAGAATCAAGCCTGTTTACAAACCTTTGACTCCTCCCTGGAGTCTCAATTTAGTTCTTTCAGTTCTTCAGGGGGTTCCGTTTGAACCCTTACATTCCGTTGATATTAAGTTATTATCTTGGAAAGTTTTGTTTTTGGTTGCAATTTCTTCTGCTAGAAGAGTTTCAGAATTATCTGCTCTGCAGTGTTCTCCTCCTTATCTGGTGTTCCATGCAGATAAGGTGGTTTTACGTACTAAACCTGGTTTTCTTCCGAAAGTTGTTTCTAACAAAAACATTAACCAGGAGATAGTCGTCCCTTCTTTGTGTCCGAATCCAGTTTCAAAGAAGGAACGTTTGTTGCACAATTTGGATGTTGTTCGCGCTCTAAAATTCTATTTAGATGCTACAAAGGATTTTAGACAAACATCTTCCTTGTTTGTTGTTTATTCTGGTAAAAGGAGAGGTCAAAAAGCAACTTCTACCTCTCTCTCTTTTTGGATTAAAAGCATCATCAGATTGGCTTATGAGACTGCCGGACGGCAGCCTCCTGAAAGAATCACAGCTCATTCCACTAGGGCTGTGGCTTCCACATGGGCCTTCAAGAACGAGGCTTCTGTTGATCAGATATGTAAGGCAGCGACTTGTTCTTCACTGCACACTTTTACCAAATTTTACAAGTTTGATACTTTTGCTTCTTCTGAGGCTATTTTTGGGAGAAAGGTTTTGCAAGCCGTGGTGCCTTCCATTTAGGTGACCTGATTTGCTCCCTCCCTTCATCCGTGTCCTAAAGCTTTGGTATTGGTTCCCACAAGTAAGGATGACGCCGTGGACCGGACACACCTATGTTGGAGAAAACAGAATTTATGTTTACCTGATAAATTACTTTCTCCAACGGTGTGTCCGGTCCACGGCCCGCCCTGGTTTTTTAATCAGGTCTGATAATTTATTTTCTTTAACTACAGTCACCACGGTATCATGTGATTTCTCCTATGCAAATATTCCTCCTTTACGTCGGTCGAATGACTGGGGAAGGCGGAGCCTAGGAGGGATCATGTGACCAGCTTTGCTGGGCTCTTTGCCATTTCCTGTTGGGGAAGAGAATATCCCACAAGTAAGGATGACGCCGTGGACCGGACACACCGTTGGAGAAAGTAATTTATCAGGTAAACATAAATTCTGTTTCTTGGAAAGTGTTGTTCCTTTTGGCCATCTCTTCTGCTAGAAGAGTTTCAGAATTATCTGCTCTTTCTTGTGAATCTCCTTTTCTAATTTTTCATCAGGATAAGGCAGTTTTGCTGACTTCATTTAAATTTCTACCTAAGGTTGTGAATTCTAACAACATTAATAGAGAAATTTTTGTCCCTTCTTTGTGTCCTACTCCTAAGAAGTCTTTGGAGAGATCCTTGCATTCTTTGGATGTTGTTAGAGCTTTGAAATATTATGTTGAAGCTACTAAAGATTTCAGGAATACTTCTAGTCTATTTGTTATCTTTTCTGGTTCTAGGAAAGGTCAGAAAGCTTCTGCCATTTCCTTGGCATCTTGGTTAAAGCTTTTGATTCATCAGGCTTATTTCGAGTCGGGTCAGACCCCGCCTCAGTAGCTCATTCTACTAGATCAGTCTCCACTTCGTGGGCTTTTAAGAATGAAGCTTCAGTTGATCAGATTTACAAAGCAGCAACTTGGTCTTCTTTGCATACATTTACTAAATTCTACCGTTTTTATGTATTTGCAGTTTTTTGTAGAAAAGTTCTTCAGGCAGCTGTTTCAGTTTGATTCCGCTGCTTATGTTTAAGTTTTTTTCTTTTCATTATGAGAATAAACTTATATTTTGGGTTGTGGATTAATTTTCAGTGGACAATGGCTGTTATTATTTTTATAAGTTTTATAAGTGACTCTTCTGTGGAGTTCCACATCTTGGGTATTACTATCCCATACGTCACTAGCTCATGGACTCTTGCCAATTACATGAAAGAAAACACAATTTATGTAAGAATTTACTAATTTCTTTCATATTGGCAAGAGTCCATGAGGCCCACCCTTTTTATGGTGGTTATGTTTTTTTGTATAAATCACAATTATTTCCAAATTCCTTTGTTGATGCTTTCTACTTCTTTCTTTATCACCCCACTACTTGGCTATTCGTTAAACTGAATTGTGGGTGTGGTGAGGGGTGTATTTATAGGCATTTTGAGGTTTGGGAAACTTTGCCCCTCCTGGTAGGATTGTATATCCCATACGTCACTAGCTCATGGACTCTTGCCAATATGAAAGAAATTAATTTATCAGGTAAGTTCTTACATAAATTGTTTTATTTGTGTGTTGAGTGAAAATTTGAGCATTTTTATATCAAACATTATTTGTTTAGTAATCACTGTTAAGCACGGTTGGCTACATATAGACACTTCTTTGTTGTATTTACAGTTTATATTGCCCTTCTTTTTACTTTCATGATTCAGATAGAGCATATGTCATGAAGGCCTCATGATTTTTTTTTTCTCTGCTTAAATGTGCAATCTCCAGTCAGCAGCTATCTCCCAGTAGTGCACTGCTGCTCACTAGCTTACCTAAGTATGCTTTTCAACAAAGGATGCAAGGAAGAAGCAAATTTGACAAAAGAAGTAAATTATCTGAATCATGAAAGTTTAATTTTGACTTTCCTGTCCCTTTTAAGAGTTTGACCATTGCAACTTGAGTAATGGACTTTTTGTTTTCTTTCAACCCATTATCTACTATTATTACCGTTTATTTATAAAGCGCCTGCTTTTTACACAGCGCTATACAAAGGTACATTACAATCATAAGGGTACAATACAATAAAAACGTACAAGACATTATGTAAGACTATACAATATACATTAACCAACATAAACAAAAGGAAAGGAATGCCCAGCCCTCAAGCATTAGTTGCTGATGCACTTTTATAGAAAGTGAGTTACAGTTAGAGAGGCTCTCAAGCTTACAATATAAAGGAGAAAAAAGGATATATGACACAGCAGGAGAGGGGAAAGAACTACATTACTATAACCATTGTTTTGTTTGAGGAAGAGTGATAGCTGGAGGAATGGTAGAATACAAAGCTGTTGTGTGATAAGTTATGGTGTAAGTTGCCTTGCAGTCAGGTGATGTGACACTTGCACCTGATCTCAATTAAAAAGAAAGGTTATATAAATAATTAAGCAGTAAGGGGGGTGGAGATGCGGGTTCGGTGGGCAGTGCTTGCAGAGATTTGCAGTGAGGTTCCAGAAAGGAGGGTGTTTGTATTGTCTTGTAGTAGTTAAGTATTATGTCTGCTTGAGTTAGCTGTTGTGAGAAAAAAATAAAAATATGTGAATCTGTATGGGTTGTTAAGCAGAGATGGGAATCTGATAAGGCAACAAAGTACGGAAAAGAGAGAGTTTGTAAAATAGCCCAAAGCAAATGTGGAAAACAGTTTATCAACTTTCTTGATTGCAGATAGGACTCAGTGAGGTTACCTTGCAGGAAAGATGGGTGCTTGAATAGATTTGCAGTGAAGTTGCAGGAAGGAGGGTGTCTGTATTGTCTTGTATTAGTGTAGTATAATGTCTCACTATTGAACTATGTATGTTAGTTATGGATGGAGATAGTCATATGGCTGTTTATTAACGTAGCACATTATATACTATGTATGTTTTCCAAATGTCTTCCAATTTTGTCAATCAGATTATTGAAACTGTGCATACATTGAGATACAGCCATCTTGGTTACTCATAGATGTGTGTGCGACATCTAATTGATGGTGCAAGCAGGAACAATTCAAATAAATATGCATTTTATAGAACTATATTTTTCTCAACAATATCCCTTTAAAAATAAATGTGGGGGGGGGGGGCAACAGCAGTGTATGTGTTTTCTAGTTGTGACTTCAAGTAAATTGAAAAGCAATGTTAATGTCTGAATAATCACTAGCTAGAGGCACCACTATTGTAAATCTGACCTTGGCTTATCCAATTATATCCAAAATGAACTATTGTTAAACATGCTAACATCTGTGTCTCATATGTCATGGTAAGGAAAACTGTACCACATTTAAAGGGATAGAAAAGTCAAAATTGAAAAACTTAAAGGGACATGACACCCACACTTTTTCTTTCATAATTTAGAAAGAGAATGCAATTTTAAACATCTTTCTAATTTACTTATATTATCTAATTTGTTTTATTCTCTTGATATTCTTTGCTGAAAAGCATATCTAGATATGCCCAGGAGCTGCTGATTGGTTGCTGCACATAGAAGCCTCGTGTGATTGGCTCACCATGTGCATTTCTTTTTCTTCAACTAAGGATATCTAAAAAATTTAGCAAAATAAATAATAGAAGTAAATTGTAATGTTGTTTAAATTTCTATTCTCTATCTGAATCATGAAAGAAAGATTTTGGGTTTAGTGGCCCTTTAAACGTGCATTGGGGAATTTCAATTTTGAATTAATTTTTTTGCATTATAGTTCCATACAAAAAAAACGCCTCTAGTAAAAGCCATTGGCATGCGCAAATATTCTGTGAGTGCACTGTGCACCAGCATTCAAAAACCACACTTTCTCTTGTAAGGTGTATCTAGTCCACGGATCATCCATTACTTGTGGGACATTCTCATTCCCAACAGGAAGTTGCAAGAGGAAACCCACAGCAGAGCTGCAATATAGCTCCTCCCCTAACTGTCATAGCCAGTCATTCTCTTGCAACTCTCAACAAGCAAGGAGGTCGTAAGAGAGAGTGGTTAAATATAGCTAGTTTATTTTTTTCAATCAAAAGTTTGTTATTTTTAAATAGTACCGGAGTTGTGCTATTTTATCTCAGGCAGTAAATAGAAGAAGAATCTGCCTGAGGTTTCTATGATCTTAGCTGGTTGTAACTAAGATCCATTGCTGTTCTCACATATGTCTGAGGGGATTACACAGATGAGGTAAAACTTCAGCGAGAGAATGGCGTGCAGTTTATTCTGCTATCAGGTATGTGCAGTTATAATTTTTTCTAGAGATGGAAAACACTAGAAAATGCTGCTGATACCGGATTAATATAAGTTAAGCCTGAATACAGTAATTTAATAACGACTGGTATCATGCTTACTCTCAGGGGTAATACCCTTATGATATTTACAATATAAAACGTTTGCTGGCATGTTTAATCGTTTTTATATATACTTTGGTGATAAAACTTTATTGGGGCCTAGTTTTTTCCACATGGCTGGCTTAAATTTTGCCTAGAAACAGTTTCCTGAGGCTTTCCACTGTGTTACTATGAGTGGGAGGAGCCTATTTTAACGTTTTTTTTGTGCAGTTAAAATTACAAACTAAGACATCCAGATTCCCTCAAAGGCCCTCTGAATGCTCTAGGACATCTCTAAAGGGCCCAAAGGCTTTCCAAAGTCGTTTATTGGGGAAGGTAGGACTACAGCTTGCTGTGGCAGTTGGTTGTGTCTGTTAAAAAACGTCTATTTCGTTTTTTTTATCCGTTTTTTGAACTAAGGGGTTAATCATCCATTTGCAAGTGGGTGCAATGCTCTGCTAGTCTATTTCATACACTGTAAAAATTTTGTTTGATTTACTGCATTTTTTCACTGTTTTTCAAATTCTGACAAAATTTGTTTCTCTTAAAGGCACAGTACCGTTTTTTTATATTTGCTTGTTAACTTGATTTAAAGTGTTTTCCAAGCTTGCTAGTCTCATTGCTAGTCTGTATAAACATGTCTGACATAGAAGAAACTCCTTGTTCATTATGTTTAAAAGCCATGGTGGAACCCCCTCTTAGAATGTGTACCAAATGTACTGATTTCATTTTAAGCAATAAAGATCATTTTCTGTCTTTTAAATTTTTTATCACCAGAGGAATCTGACGAGGGGGAAGTTATGCCGACTAACTTTCCCCATGTGTCAGACCCTTTGACTCCCGCTTAAGGGACTCACGCTCAAATGGCGCCAAGTACATCTAGGGCGCCCATAGCGTTTACTTTACAAGACATGGCGGCAGTCATGGATAATACACTGTCAGCGGTATTAGCCAGACTACCTGAACTTAGAGGTAAGCGAGATAGCTCTGGGGTGAGACAAAATGCAGAGCATACTGACGCTTTAAGAACCATGTCTGATACTGCCTCACAATATGCAGAAGCTGAGGAAAGAGAGCTTCAGTCAGTGGGTGATGTTAATGACGCAGGAAGATACCTGATTCTAATATTTCTACATTTAAATTTAAGCTTGTACACCTCCGCGTGTTGCTTAGGGAGGTTTTAGCTGCTCTGAATGACTGTGATTCCATTGCAGTGCCAGAGAAATTGTGTAGACTGGATAAATACTTGCAGTGCGGGTGTGTACTGATGTTTTTCCAATACCTAAAAGGTTTACAAAAATTATTAATAAGGAATGGGATAGACCAGGTGTGCCGTTCTCTTCCCCTCCTATTTTTAGAAAAATGTTTTCAATAGACGCCACCACACGGGACTTATGGCAGACAGTCCCTAAGGTGGAGGGAGCAGTTTCTACTCTAGCAAAGCGTACTACTATCCCTCTCGACGACAGTTGTGCTTTTTTAGATCCAATGGATAAAAAATTAGGTTACCTTAAGAAAATATTTATTCAACAAGGTTTTATCCTACAGCCCCTTGCATGCATTGCCCCTGGGCGTTGGAAATTATATCCCAGGGATATCTTCTGGACTTCAAAGCTTCCCCCTTAAAAGGGAGATTTCACCTTTCACAATTATCTGCACACCAGATAAAGAGAGAGGCATTCTTACACTGTGTACGAGACCTATTATGTCCCAGTTATCTGATAGTGAGTTAACCTCTGTAGCTTCAGAGGGTGAACTTTCTGGGTTGTAGTCCTTAGCCTCTAAGCCTCCTGCTGCGGAGGAACCGTCCTTTAGATTTAAAATTGAGCACTTGTGGTTTTTATTAAAGGAGGTTCTGTCTACGTTAAAGGTTTCAGAGGCCGCGCTGCCTGAAGAACCTATGATATCTAAATTAGACAGTTTACGAAGACAGGAACGTTCCATTGACTTTTCCTGTGCCGGTTAAGATGGCAAACATTATGGGAGTGAACAGGAACAGGGTTTTTACCCAAATCTGTTTGTGGTTCTCAAAAAAGAGGGAACCTTCAGACCAATTTTGGATCTAAAGATCTTAAACAAATTCCTCAAAGTTCCGTCGTTCAAGATGGAAACTATTCGTACCATCCTACCACTGATCCAGGAGGGTCAATATATGACTACAGTGGATCTAAAGGATGCTTATCTTCACATTCCGATACACAAAGATCATCATCGATTTCTCAGGTTTGCCTTTCAAGACAGGCATTACCAGTTGTAGCTCTTCCCTTTGGATTAGCTACAGCCCCAAGAATCTTTACAAAGGTTCTAGGGTCGCTTATGGCGGTCCTAAGGCCGCGGGGCATAGCAGTAGCCCCTTATTTAGACGACATCCTGATACAGGCGTCAAACTTCCAAATTGCCAAGTCTCATACGGACGTAGTACTGGCATTTCTGAGGTCGCATGGGTGGAAAGTGAACGAGGAAAAGAGTTCTCTATCCCCACTCACAAGAGTTTCCTTTCTAGGGACTCTGATAGATTCTATAGAAATGAAAATTCACCTGACGGAGTCCAGATTATCAAAGCTTCTAAATTCCTGCCGGGTTCTTCATTCCATTCCGCGCCCTTCGGTGGCTCAGTGTATGGAAATAATCGGCTTAATGGTAGCGGCAATGGACATAGTGCCGTTTGCACGCTTACATCTCAGACCGCTGCAACTATGCATGCTCAGTCAGTGGAGCGGGGATTACACAGATTTGTCCCCTCAACTGAATCTGGACCAAGAGACCAGGGATTCTTTTCCCTGGTAGCTATCTCGGGTCCATCTGTCCAAAGGTATGACCTTTCGCAGGCCAGATTGGACAATTGTAACAACAAATGCCAGCCTTCTAGGTTGGGGTGCAGTCTGGAACTCCCTGAAGGCTCAGGGATCGTGGACTCAGGAGGAGTCTCTCCTTCCAATAAATATTCTGGAACTAAGAGCGATATTCAAGGCTCTTCAGGCTTGGCCTCAGTTAGCAACTCTGAGGTACATCAGATTTCAGTCGGACAACATCACGACTGTAGCTTACATCAACCATCAAGGGGGAACAAGAAGTTCCCTAGAGATGTTAGAAGTTTGAAAAATAATTCGCTGGGCAGAGATTCACTCTTGCCAGCTATCAGCTATCCATATCCCAGGTGTAGAGCACTGGGAGGCGGATTTTCTAAGTCGTCAGACTTTTCATCCGGGAAAGTGGGAACTCCATCCGGAGGTATTTGCACAACTGATTCATCGTTGGAGCAAACCAGAACTGGATCTCATGGCGTCTCGCCAGAACGACAAGCTTCCGTGTTACGGATCCAGGTCCAGGGATCCCAAGGCGACACTGATAGATGCTCTTGCAGCTCCCTGGTCTTTCAACCTCGCTTATGTGTTTCCACCGTTTTCCTCTGCTCCCTCGACTGATTGCCAAGATCAAGCAGGAGAGAGCATCGGTGATTCTGATAGCACCTGCGTGGCCACGCAGGACCTGGTATGCAGATCTTGTGGACATGTCATCCTTTCCACCATGGTCTCTGCCTCTGAGACAGGACCTTCTACTTCAGGGTCCTTCCAACCATCCAAATCTAATTTCTCTGCGGCTGACTGCCTAGAGATTGAACGCTTGATTTTATCAAAGCGTGGCTTCTCCGAGTCAGTTATTGATACCTTAATACGGGCAGGAAAGCCGGTCACCAGGAAAATTTACCATAAGGTATGGCGTAGATATCTTTATTGGTGTGAATCCAAGGGTTACTCATGGAGTAAGGTCAGGATTCCTAGGATATTATCTTTTCTCCAAGAAGGTTTGGAAAAAGGATTGTCAGCTAGTTAAGCGTCTGACAGATGGTCCAGACGTTCAGGCATTTTGTCAGGCTTTAGTTGGAATCAAGCCTGTGTTTAAACCGGTTGCTCCACCATGGAGCTTAAACTTGTTTCTTAAGGTTCTTCAAGAAGTTCCGTTTGAACCTCTTCATTCCATAGATATCCAGTTTTTGGCTGGAACAAACAGGTTTCACTTTTAAGTTTCACTTTCGTTTTTGAAAGTTGCACATCTCCAATTACTTGCTATACTTGTAATAACAGGGGTACACATGTATTGTCTTGCACTCTGTGTGACCGGGTGTAGTCTATGTTCATTTCCTCCATTCCGGCTGAGACTTGAACCTGAATAGAGCGTTTCCTCTTTTAACTGTCTGGGTCTAGGAGGTGGTGAGTGCCCCAGCCATTGGTTGTATAAAGGTACAGTTTTTTTTATAAAAATAAAACATTTTTATATGTGTCCTCCTGTGGGTATAACCTGAGCTATGGAGGACTCTGACATGTTAGAAGATACTCCTTCTGTACTAAATCATACCTGTTTATATTGTGAAGATGCCGTGGTTTTCCCGCCCACTCAATTATGTTCCACATGCCTTAAAGGGACACTGAACCCAATGTTTTTCTTTCGTGATTCAGATAGAGCATGCAATTTTAAGCAACTTTCTAATTTTCTCCTATTATAAAATTTTCTTAATTCTCTTGTTATCTTTATTTGAAAAGTAGGAATGTAAGTTTAGATGCCGGACCATTTTTGGTGAACAACCTGGGTTGTTCTTGCTGATTGGTGGATAAATTCACCCACCAATAAACAAGTGCTGTCCAGAGTCCTAAACCAAAAATTGTCTGGCTCCTTAGCTTAGATGCCTTATTTTTTAAATAAAGATAGCAAGAGAATGAAGAAAAATTGATAATAGGAGTAAATTAGAAAGTTGTTCAAAATTGCATGCTCTATCTGAATCACAAAAAAGAAAAATTGGGTTAAGTTTCCTTTAACACTGTTATAAAGTCTAAGAAGGGAGACAAGCCTACTAAGGCCCTCTAAGGCGTCCCGTGAGATTACTACCCTTGCTACATTATCTACTCCACATGCAGTTAGCACATCTAATCCTCCATCCAGAGGGGGCCTTCTTCCTGCGGATTTTGCAGCGCAGTTACAAACCTTGCTCTATCAAACGCAAGAGAAAGGTTAAACATAGCTCTCCTGACCCGGAGTCATCTAAATATTTATCAGATTTAGCTATTATGTCCCAGTTATCTGATAGTGAGTTAACCTCTGTAGCTTCAGAGGGTGAACTTTCTGGGTTGTAGTCCTTAGCCTCTAAGCCTCCTGCTGCGGAGGAACCGTCCTTTAGATTTAAAATTGAGCACTTGTGGTTTTTATTAAAGGAGGTTCTGTCTACGTTAGAGGTTTCAGAGGCCGCGCTGCCTGAAGAACCTATGATATCTAAATTAGACAGTTTACGAAGACAGGAACGTTCCATTGACTTTTCCTGTGCCGGTTAAGATGGCAAACATTATTAAGAACGAATGGGACAGAATTGTTTCTTCCTTTTCCCCCTCGTCTACTTTTAAAAAGTTGTTCCTGGTCCCGGACTCTCATCTGGATTTGTGGGGCTCCATTCCTAACGTGGATGGTGCTATCTCTACGCTTGCTAAACGTGTTACTATACCTCTTGACGATAGTTCTTCATTCAGAGAGCAGATGGATAAGAAAATGGAAACCTTTCTGAGAAAGATGTTTCAATATACGGGATTTTTGTTTCAACCGGCGGCTGCAGTTGCCGTGGTTGCTGTAGCGGCTACCTACTGGTGCAACTCTTTGTCGGAACTCATTGAGTTGGAGTCTCCCCTTGAGGATATTCAAGACAGAATTGAAGCTCTGAGAATTGCTAATTCTTTTATCTCTGATGCGAACATGCAAATTATTCGCCTAAAAGCAAAGGCCTCTGGGTTTGGGGTCCTAGCCCGCCAGTCCTCTGGTTGAAGACTTGGTCTGCGGATATGACTTCTAAGTCCAGACTCCTTTCTCTTCCCTTCAAGGTAAAGATTTTATTTGGTCCAGGCCTGGACTCCATTATTTCTACGGTTACTGGAGGCAAGGGTGCCTCCATATCGCAAGATAAGAAGAACAAGTCTAAGGGACAACAATCTTCTAATTTTCGTTCCTTTCATTTTGACAAATCCCAACAACAACCCGAGCAAGCCTGAGCAACCCAAGCCCGAGTAACCCAAGAGTACTTGGAAGCCGGCTCAGTCCTGGAATAAAGCAGAATAAGAAGCCCGCTGAAAACAAATCGGCATGAAGGGGTGGCCCCCGATCCGGGATCGTATCGTGTAGGGGGCAGACTATCTTTTTTCAGACGCTTGGTTCAAGGACGTACAGGATCCGTGGGTCCTGGAGGTGGTATCTCAGGGATACAAGATAGGCTTCAAATCTTATCCACCAAGGGGCAGATTCCTTCTCTCGAATCGGTCTACATGACCAGAAGAGAGGCATGCCTTTCTAGGGTGCGTTCGGGATCTATCCTCAGAAGTTGTTGTCCCGGTGCCTATTGAAGAAAAAATGTTTGGGGTTTTATTCAAACATTTTCGTGGTCCCAAAGAAGGAGGGAACTGTCCGCCCAATTCTGGACCTAAAATGCTTAAACAAATTTCTCAGTATCCCTTCCTTCAAGATGTAGACGATAAGGTCCATCCTTCCTTTGATTCAGGAAGGCCAGTTTATGATCACTATAGATCTGAAGGACGCTTACCTTCATGTTCCAATCCACAGGGAACACTTTCAGTTCCTGAGGTTTGCATTCCTTGATCAGCACTTCCAGTTCATTATTATTATAGGTTATTTGTAGAGCGCCCACAGATTCTGCAGCGCTATAAACAAAGGGGGAGTACAACAAAACAATTATAGGGATCAAATGGGTAGAGGGCCTTGCCAAGAGTTGCGCTGTTGTAGTCAACTCTTAAGAAGGTGATCTACAAACAGCTAGACTCTTAGGCTTACATGCTAAGGGGATTCAGGGGATAGCAATGGAGGAGTGGAACTGGTATAAAGTAAGGTTAGCATAGGTTGTATGCATCCCTGAACAGTAGAGTCTTTAGGGAGCACTTGAAGCTTTCAAAACTAGGGGAGAGTTTTGTGGGGCGAGGCAGAGAGTTCCACAAGATGGGAGCCAGTCTGGAGAAGTCCTGTAAACGGGTGTGCGATGAGGTAACCAGAGAGGAGGAGAGTAGGAGGTCATGAGCGAAGGGGATGGGAGAGTATATGGAGACAATGTCTGAGATATAGGGGGGAGCAGTGCAGTTGAGGGCTTTGTATGTCAGAGTGAGAATTTTGTGTTTGATCCTAGAGGCAAGAGGAAGCCAGTGAAGGGATTGGCAGAGAGGAGCAGCAGATGAAGAGCGACGTGTAAGGAAGATGAGTCTGGCAGAGGCATTAATTATGGATTGTAAAGGAGCTAGGCAGCAGGTGGGGAGACCAGAGAGGATAGAGTTGCAGTAATTGAGGCGGGAAAGAATGAGAGTGGATTAAAATCTTAGTTGTGTCTTGTGTAAGGAAGTGTCTAATTTTAGAGATATTTTTAAGATGGAAGTGGCAGTCTTTAGCCAAGGACTGAATGTGAGGAGTGAAAGAAATATCTGAGTCATATGTGACCCCGAGACATCGGACATGCGGGGTAGGGGTAATGATGGAGTTGTCGACAGTTATAGAGAGATTGGGGGTGGAGATTTTTGAAGAAGGGGGGACAATGAGGAGCTCAGTTTTGGAGAGATTTAGCTTGAGGTAGTGAGAGGACATCCAGGAAGAGATGTGAGAAAGACAGTTGGTGACACAGGTTAGCAAGGAAGGAGATAGGTCTGGTGCAGAGAAGTAGATTTGGGTGTCGTCGGCATACAAATGATAATGGAAACCGTGGGAATTTATTAGGGAACCTAGTGATGACGTGTAGATTGAGAAGAGAAGGGGACCGAGGACAGAGCCTTGCGGTACTCCGACAGAAAGTGGTGACGGGGCAGAGGAGGCCCCAGAGAAGGCTACACTACGGTTTGACAGGTAGGAAGAGAGCCACGAGAGGGCTGTGTCACAGATGCCGAAGGATTGGAGGGTTTGGAGCAAAAGAGGGTGGTCAACCGTGTCAAAGGCTGCGGACAGATCAAGGAGGATAAGCAGAGAGAAGTGGCCTTTTTATTTTGCTGTAAGTAGGTTGTTGGTAACCTTAACCTTAGCTGTCTCTGTGGACTGATGGGGACGGAATTCAGATTGCAGTGGGTCAAGAAGGGAGTTTAACGTAAGGTAATGGGATAGGTGTGCATATACTAGTTTTTCGAGAATCTTTGAGGCAAGAGGGAGGAGGGAAATAGGGCGGTAGTTGGATGGGGAGGTAGGAATAAGGGAAGGTTTTTTGAGGATAGGTGTGTGTTTCAGTGATGAGGGAAATATACCGGTGCTGAGGGAGAGGTTGAAAATGTGTGCTAGTATAGGGGTAAGGGTACCCTTCCGTCTAGACTAGCTAATGATCCAAGAATCTTTACGATGGTTCTGGGGGCACTATCCTTTTGTTTTGCTAAGGAGTCCCTTCTCAGTCTTCTTCGATCACATGGATGGAAGATAAACTTGTAAAAGAGTTCTTATGCCAAGTACCAGGATGGAATTCCTGGGTACTATAATAGAAATATCCTTATGGATATGGAGTCTATTGAGCCACAGAGACGTTGCAAGCTAACTTTGGCATGTCTTGCCCTCCGGACCTCCTTGAGTCCCTCTGTGGCTCAGTGTATGGAGGTGATTTGTATCATGGTGTCCTGCATGGACATCATTCTTTTTGCCAGGTTCCATCTCAGACCTTTACAACTGTGCATGCTGAGGCAGTGGAACAGCGATCATTCAGATCTGTCTCAACAGATTGTATTAGACAGCCAGTCGAGAGAATCGCTCTCTTGGTGGCTCTGTCCGGATCATCTGTCCCGAGGGACATGCTTCTTAAGACTATCCTGGGAGATTGTGACTACGGACGCAAGCCTATCCAGATGGGGAGCTGTTTGGGGTGCCAGGAAGGCACAGGGGTTGTGGATTCAGGAGTCCTCCTCCCTCCTGATCAATATTTTGGAACTACGGACAATTTTCAAGGCTTGGACATTTCTGGGTTCGTCCCAGTTTATCAGATTCCAATCAGAAAATATAACCTCGGTGGCTTACATCAACCATCAGGGGGAACGAGAAGTTCCTTGGTGATGAAGGAAGTATTTCAGATTCTGGAGTGGGTGGAGGCCCACAGCTGTTCGCTGTCAATGATCCACATTCCGGGTGTGGACAACTGGGAGGCGGATTTTCTCAGCAGGCAATCCTTCCCTCCAGGGGAATGGTCTCTCCATCCCGAGGTGTTTGCAGAGATATGCAGCAAGCGGGGGACCCTGGAGATAGATCTCATGGCGTCCTTTCTCAATACCAATCTACCCAAGTACGGGTCGAGGGATCCCCACTAGGATCTAATAAATGCACTAGCAGTGCCCTGGATGTTCAAACTCATATATCTTTTTCCTCCATTACCGGTGGCCCGCATCAAGCAGGAGTGGGTATCAGTAATCCTGATTGCTCCAACTTGACCGCGAAGGACGTGGTTTGCGGATCTAGTGGGGATGTCCTCATCTCCGTGGAAGTTACCTTGTCGCAGAGACCTGCTGATACAAGGTCCATTTGTTCATCAAAATCTAGATTCTCTGAGGCTGACTGTGTGGTGATTGAATGCTTAGTCTTAGCCAAGAGAGGCTTCTCTGAGATTGTCATTGATACTCTTAGTCAAGCTTGTAAACCAGTTACTCTGTGTATCTACCATTAGGTGTGAAGGACCTACTTATTCTGGTGTGAACAGCATGGTTTTTCCTGGCACAGAGTAAAGGTTGTCAGGATCTTATCTTTTCTCCAGGAAAGACTGGAGAATGGGTTTTCTGCTAGTTCCCTGAGGGGACAGATTTCGGCCCTGTCGGTTTTATTGCACAAGAGACTGGCTGAGATTCCAGACATGCAGTCCTTTGTTAAGGCTTTGATTAGGATCAGACCTGTGTTTAGATCTAGGGCTCCTCCTTGGAGCCTAAATCTTGTTCTTCGGGTTTAGCAACAGATTCCGTTGACATTAAATTGTTTTCTTGGAAGGTTCTCTTTTTATTGGCTAATGCCTCTGCGCGCAGTTTTTCTGAGATCTCTAATTTGCAATGTGAGCCCCCTTATCTGATTTGTCATGCACATAAGGCATTCTTACGTACTAAATTAGGTTTTCTTCCTAAGGTTGTGTCAGATCGCAACATCAATCGGGAGATGGTGGTTCCTTCCTTGTGTCCTAATCCTTCTTCATTGAAGGAACGCTTACTTCACAATTTGGATGTGGTTCGCGCCTTGAAGTTCTTTCTTCAGGCTACTAAGTAGTTTAGACAATCTTTCTCTTTGTTTGTTGTCTATTCGGGGAAGCGTAAGGGGCAGAAGGCTACTTCGACTAACCTATCTTATTGGTTAAGGAGTATCATCCGCTTAGCGTACAAAACAGCTGTACATCGTCCTCTTCAGAGGATAATGGCTCATTCCACTAGAGCAGTGACTTCGTCTTGGGCCTTTAAGAACGAGGCCTCTATGGATCAGATTTGTAAGGCAGCTATCTGGTCTTCCTTACATACTTTTTCAAAATTTGACAAGTTTGATGTTTTTGCTTTGGCTGAAGCAGCTTTCGGGAGAAAAGTTTTGCCGACTGTTGTGCCCTCAGCATAGGGTCTGCCTCTTCCTTTTTGTTCCCTCCCGTTATTCATTCAGTGTCCTCTGGAGCTTGGGTATAGTTTTCCCAACAGTAAGGAATGAAGCCGTGGACTCTCCCTATATTAGGAAGAAAAACATAATTTATGCTTACCAGATAAATTCCTTTCCTTCCGGATAGGGAGAGTCCACGGCCCCCGCCAGTTTTTTCTTGTCTATGGGCGGTCCCCTATTATTCATTTTATTCTTCTGGCACAATTTATACCCTAATGTTTCTCCTACTTTTCCTTGTTCCCTCGGCAGAATGACTGGGGTAATGAGGAAGTGGGAGGGATATTTAAGCCTATGGCTGGGGTGTCTTTGTCTCCTCCTGGTGGCCAGGTGTTGTATTTCCCAACAGTAAGAAATGAAGCCGTGGACTCTCCCTATCCGGAAGGAAAGGAATTTATCTGGTAAGCATAAATTATGTTTTTCAAATGTTGAAATGCACCCATGCACATTTCAATTTTTCTGTCCCTTTACGAATGGTATGTATACTCCAACCTCTCTAAGGGGAGTAAACCCCCACAATTTTTAGAGGTAAATTACAGAAAATCAGGCAAAGTAATACATTATTATAATCGACATATTTTGTTACTAGGTTTAATTAAACATTTATAGCTTTCTGATTTTAATGTCTCTATCCTCTAATGCTCTCGGACTGAACTTTAAATAAGGCTATAATCAAAAGTTTGCCTAAACCTTGTGAATCATAAATAACATTAGAATGATTAAACTTATTTTTTTTTTTTCTTTGTCCATGTTTTATGACAAACAAATCGCCATATGGATAGACACAAAATGTAGACTCATTGGATAACTGATACATGCAGTTAATATAAAATGTCTAGCAAAAAATACCTGTTGTGCGGGGAAAAGTCCTCTGTGAGAGCGCTGTCTGCCCTGAATATTAAACCTCTGGTTTATGATCACTGGTCCTCATACACTGCATCAAAGCATTCATGTACAGTTCAAAGAATGTTTGTAAGAATTCAAAGTAAATCACAGTATATAAAAATGTCTCACCTCCCAGGGGATATGCAATATGTTTCATAAGCCTTATGTTGCAGCTTTAGATAAAATATTGTAGGCCTGCACAATATATTAGTTCACTTTCATTACAGGCAACAAACATAAAACACACTTTGTTTTTGCTTGCTCCTCAAACATGTGACACCTGCTATATTCAACATAGGTTTAGTATTAAACTGTAGGGCATACGGGGAGGGCTTCAGAACTGGTTTCTGTCTGCTTTTTTACTGTCTTGAGATTATATTTTATGAATACCAAGGAATTCATACAAACAACAAATATATATATATATTGTTTAAAATATAAAATATTCAAAAAACTAAATTTCAATTGCATTAAATTGTTCCAGAGACACTCTACACACTAAGCTGTATACGTTTTGTTTCCCACTTTGTTTCTATACAAAAAAGCAGATCTTGTTTTGTATATACTGATGACCTAAATATCTTGCCCAACTACTAATCATTACCGTCTTGCTCAAGGCTCACTGATTGGTTTGCTCATTGTTCTCTACAGGGTTCCGCTATGGAAGTGACATTGTACCTTTTTCTAAATTGGATCAGGATCAGATGAAATACAAAGCAGATGGGAAATGTTTTGCTGTTCTGGGCTTCACAAAGTCCTCACAGGTTTGACAGCATAAAGAAATGTGTACCTATAAAATAATAGCAAAAGCAAAGTGTGCAGGAAGCAGCATGTGCTTATAACGGTTGCTTGCATCGCTAGCATATATGCTGTGCCACTAGTACTGTATTTTGTGCAAATTTGATGCTGTGATATTTGACTGCTGGGATTTATTTTCAATGTTTGTTACAGATACAGAGAACTCAATATTTGGGAAACCAGGTTCTTAAGATATTTGCACCAAAGGACGATGAGGTGAGAATTATTTTTTATTTATTAATTTTCTCCTATTTTTTATACGTGGAAAGTACGTTCAGTCTGTGATATGTGTACTGGAACTTGGAGCACTGAACAAAAACATAACCAACACAGCCTAATAAAAAGCAACACTGCAATCTCCTTTGCAATTGGTAGCTTTAACCCTTTGACGCTCTTAGGTAGGACTGGGGGACGTGCCCAGCAACGTAGGCAGTCCCCCAGGATCCAGTTAGCACCATTTTCAGTCACTTGATTGCCCTGACGATCATGTGACTTATTTTTTCCTTTTTGTTTAAGTTCTTAAAGGAACAGTCTACACCTTGGTCATCTTAAAGTCTTACCTTAGATTAAGCTGCCTACTGCACCTTTTCTATATCATACAGCAGGAACGGTACAAGAGTTTTTTTTAAAAATGAATATTGTTTTTGGCCAGTTTTAAATGGCTGCCATGCTCAGCCCACTGATGACATCATGATCTGGGCTGCATATGGTGTCCAATCACAAAAGGCTCACTAGTTGTATTCAACTGACTGTCAGTGCTATTCAGCAGAGTTACTAGATGCAGCCCAAATCGTGATGTCATCAGTGGGTGGAGCTTGGCAGCCATATAAACTGGCCATAAACTATATTCATTGTAAAATAATATAGAAAGGGTGCAGGAGGCTATTTGCAGCTTAATCTAAAGTAAGACTTTAAGATGACTAAGGTGTAGACTGTCCATTTAACTTGGACAGTTGCATCCGTCCTGAAGTGGTTAAAGAAATTTAAAGGGCCACTGTAAGTAAATATTTTCTATGCCTGTTACTAACTAACTACCCCAAATACGCTTTTTATCAATAGCATTTCATTAACATATCTGTACCGTATATCAGAAATCTTGTCTGCAAATTTAATTGTTTTCCAAACCCACTCCGTGGGTATCCTTTGCTCTGTACCAATCCGTTTACAATACCTAGGTTTCAAAATGGCGCTTTAAACACAAAGTTATTGGTTTAAGTATTTTGAACATGCAGTGCTGAAAATAGTGGGCAGGATAACGTGACATCATCGGCGAATAAAAGATATAACTTTTAGAACGTTATGAAACTTCGTTTTGGAGAAAATATAGGTCAGTAGGTTTTAATTAATGTTTATTAACTTTAATATGTTAGTTGTTTAGCTTAAAAATTATAACAGAAAGTAATCCTTTAATGCAAAAAATACAAACTAAACCCTGGTCTTCTAAAAATAAATAAGTTTCTATCACTCTCCTTTTTTTTTCTTTCAAACACAGAATTATCAGTGGTCTTACTATCATCCTTTTAACCACATTATAGTAATTGGTTTGTATTGCTGATGTGAAACATTCCTTATGTTTTGTTACCATATACATTTAACGTTTGTGGGATATTTCTTTATCAGACCAATACTGGCCAGTAGTCTTCTTATCCTGTCGTCAAGTGGAAAGATAAACAAAAACCCCAGAGCTAAATTTTACAGGTAAAGGGACACTCAAGTCAAAATAGACTTTTATGATTCAGAAAGTGCATGCAATTTTAAGACAGTTTCCAATTTACTTCCATTATCACATTTTGCACAGTCTTTTTATATGCACACTTTCTGGGGAACGAGATCCTACTGAGCATGTGCACAAGCTCACAGGTTATATATTTACTAGTCTGTGATTGGCTGATATCTGTCACATGATACAGGGGGGCAGAAAATGGGAGAAAAAATAAATGTCAGAAAAAAATCTACTGCTTATTTGAAATTCAGAGTAGGTGCTAAATCATTGTCTTTTAATTATGCACTTGTTAGTTATGCAATTCTACTACCTTGAGTGGTCCTTTAAAAGCCATAATGTAGGACAGACACAGAAGTAAATAGGTTGCTCATACCTTCAAGAAATATGAGGCAAGGCAAAGCAGGAGACGGCAGCAGAAAGCCAAAGCAGGAATTCAGAGAACTAAGGGGTTAAATAATATAGTAGGTCTCACAGTGTAGCCGTCTGTAACGATCAGTTATCTGCCCACATATGGAACCGGAGCACCGATTGAGCTCCGGTTCCACATGCCGCAAATGCCTGAAGCCTCAGGAACTCCATCTCTCGGCTGTAACTTAACAGCCGAGACTGTTAGAGCTTCCTGAAGCTCAGACGTATGTATACTTCTTGCGGTACGATAAGCAAAGTACCGCAAGACATATATATATACATCAGATTGGGTGAAGGGGTTAAATGCAAACC
The DNA here is from genome assembly GCF_027579735.1 of Bombina bombina. Lineage (NCBI taxonomy): Eukaryota > Metazoa > Chordata > Amphibia > Anura > Bombinatoridae > Bombina > Bombina bombina. The sequence continues at coordinate 328,221,003 of NC_069499.1, forward strand.
TACTTCTTTTTGCAGGCAGAGATGACTGAATTTAGGGTACTGAATAATAAATTCTTTAGGGGGAATTTTTTTTTATTTCAAGTACCAGCCTGATTTATAGTATACTGTTTTATAGTGAAGCCTTTTTTCTGTAGTCCTATAGTTGTTAAAGCTACAGGGCTTTCTCACCATTTTATTACTTTAATGTGACAGACAAGCCTGTTTTATGCAAGCTGAATGTGTTTCAGTTCCAATATTAAATCCTGCCTATATACACTGGCAATGGTCTCACTTCCATTTTCTCTCCTCCTCCTCTAGAAAGGGTTCTTCCATTTTCAAGATTGAGATTCTCAGTCCTATTCTAGGGCAAGGGGAGTGGTTTTACATTTTGGTTACCTGTTCAGGTGTCTCTGCTTGGAGGCAGACTTTCCAAGTGTAGGGACATTTGGACAAGAAACTTTTCTTACTTTTTTGGTATATCACCACTCCTAGGGATTCTCTCAAACTGGGGGTTATATTTAAGTTCATAAAAAAAAAACTTTTGAACAAGATGGAATATGTGTATTTCTTTTGCATGATGTACCGAGTCCATGGTTTCATCCTTACTTGTGGGATATTATCCTTCCCAACAGGAAGTGGCAAAGAGAGCACCCACAGCAGAGCTGTCTATATAGCTCTCCCCTTAACTCCACCCCCCAGTCATTCTCTTTGCCGGCTCTAAGAGGCAAAGAGGACAGTGCATTCTACTAGAGCGGTAGCTTCCACATGTGCTTTTAAAAATTATGCTTCTGTTGAACAGATTTGTAAGGCTGCGACTTGGTCTTCGCTCCATACCTTTTCAAAATTTTACAAAATTGATACTTTTGCTTCTTCTGAGGCTATTTTTGGGAGAAAGGTTTTGCAAGCAGTGGTGCCTTCCGTTTAGGTTCCTGTCTTGTCCCTCCCTTCATCCGTGTCCTAAAGCTTTGGTATTAGTATCCCACAAGTAAGGATGAAACCGTGGACTCGGTACATCATGCAAAAGAAAACAAAATTTATGCTTACCTGATAAATTTCTTTTGCGATGTACCGAGTCCACGGCCCGCCCTTTCTATTCAAGACAGATGGTATTTTTTTATTGAAAACTTCAGTCATCTCTGCACCTTTATAGTTTCTCCTTTTTCTTCCTTGGCCTTCGGTCGAATGACTGGGGGGTGGAGTTAAGGGGGGAGCTATATAGACAGCTCTGCTGTGGGTGCTCTCTTTGCCACTTCCTTTTGGGAAGGATAATATCCCACAAGTAAGGATGAAACATTTCTAAAGGCATCAGGGTCAGAGCCAGATTGGATCCTACTGTAACAGACATTAAAGGGACACTGAACCTATTTTTTTTCTTTCGTGATTCAGATAGAGCATGACATTTTAAGCAACTTTCTAATTTACTCCTATTATCAAATTTTTTCATTCTCTTGGTATCTTTATTTGAAATGCAAGAATTTAAGTTTAGATGCCGGCCCATTTTTTTATGAACAACCTGGGTTGTTCTTGCTGATTGGTGGATAAATTCATCCACCAATAAAAAAAGTGCTGTCCAGAGTACTGAACCAAACAAAAAGCTTAGATGCCTTCTTTTTCAAATAAAGGTAGCTAAAGAACGAAGAAAAATTGATAATAGGAGTAAATTAGTAAGTTGCTTAAAATTGCATGCTCTATCTGAATCACGAAAGAAAAAATTTGGGTTCAGTGTCCCTTTAACCCCTTAACGACTGAGGACGTGCAGGGTACGTCCTCAGAAAAAAGGCAGTTAATGCCTGAGAACGTACCCTGCACGTCCTCAGTGTGGAAAGCAGCTGGAAGCGATCCTGCTCGCTTCCAGCTGCTTTCCGGTTATTGCAGTGATGCCTCGATATGGAGGCATCCTGCAATAACCTTTTTAAGTAATCCGGTGCAGAGAGAGCCACTCTGTGGCCCTCTCTGCACCGGAGATCGGTGGCTACCTGAGTTGGTGGGTGGGAGCCGGACCGGGAGGCGGGTGGCGGCCATCGATGGCCCTGTGGAAGTGAAGGGGGGCGGGATCGTGGGCGGGGGTGGCTGGGGGCGCGCACGGGCGCGCGCGCGTGCACGGGAGGGTGGGGGCGGGCGCGTGCACGGGGAGGGAGCGGGTGGGAACCGCTACACTGCAGAAAATGTGCAAATAAAAAAGATTAAGTAAATCGAAAAATAAAATAATCAGCAAAGTGGTGGGGGTTTGTCTGTGGGTGGGGGGGGGGGGGGGAAGCTACACTACAGAAAAAAAAAAACAAAGAGAAAAAAAAACACTTTTTATTGTAAACTGGGTACTGGCAGACAGCTGCCAGTACCCAAGATGGCCCCCAATAAGGCAGAGGGGAGGGTTAGAGAGCAGTTTTGGGGGGGATCAGGGAGGTTGGGGGCTAAGGGGGGGATCCTACACAGTAGCATATGTAAATATGCTAAAAAAAAATTCATTTTTTTTTTAAAACCCTTTTATTTTAGTACTGGCAGACTTTCTGCCAGTACTTAAGATGGCGGGGACAATTGTGGGGTGGGGGAGGGAAGGGAGCTGTTTGGGAGGGATCAGGGGGTGGGATGTGTCAGATGGGAGGCTGATCTCTACACTAAAGCTAAAATTAACCCTGCAAGCTCACTACAAACTCCCTAATTAACCCTTTCACTGCTAGCCATAATACACGTGTGAGGCGCAACAGGATTTAGTGGCCTTCTAATTACCAGAAAGCAACGCCAAAGTCATATATGTCTGCTATTTCTGAACAAAGGGGATCCCAGACAAGCATTTACAACCATTTGTGCCATAATTGTACAAGCTGTTTGTAAATGATTTCAGTGAGAAACCTAAAATTGTGAAAAATTTTACGTTTTTTTTAATTTGATCGCATTTGGCGGTGAAATGGTGGCATGAAATATACCAAAATGTGCCTAGATCAATACTTGGGGTTGTCTACTACACTACACTAAAGCTAAAATTAACCCTACAAGCTCCCTAAAAGCTCCCTAATTAACCCCTTAACTGCTGGGCATGATACACTTGTGGTGCGCAGTGGCATTTAGCGGCCTTCTAATTACCAAAAAGCAACGCCAAAGCCATATATGTGTGCTATTTCTGAACAAAGGGGATCCCAGAGAAGAATTTACAACCATTTATGCCATAATTGCACAAGTTGTTTGTAAATAATTTCAGTGAGAAACCTAAAGTTTGTGAAAAAATTTGTGTAAAAGTGAACAATTTTTTGTATTTGATCGCATTTGGCGGTGAAATGGTGGCATGAAATATACCAAAATTGGCCTAGATCAATACTTTGGGATGTCTACTAAAAAAAAATATATAAATGTCAAGGGATATTCAGGTATTCCTGAAAGATATCAGTGTTCTAATGTGACTAGCGCTAATTTTGGAAAAAAATGGTTTGGAAATAGCAAAGTGCTACTTGTATTTATGGCCCTATAACTTGCAAAAAAAGCAAAGAACATGTAAACATTGGGTATTTCTAAACTCAGGACAAAATTTAGAAACTATTTAGCATGGGTGTTTTTTGGTGGTTTTAGATATGTAACAGATTTTGGGGGTCAAAGTTAGAAAAAGTGTGTTTTTTTCCATTTTTCCTCATATTTTATCATTTTTTTTATAGTAAATTATAAGATATGATGAAAATAATGGTATCTTTAGAAAGTCCATTTAATGGCGAGAAAAACGGTATATAATATGTGTGGGTACAGTAAATGAGTAAGAAGAAAATTACAGCTAAACACAAACACCGCAAAAATGTAAAAATAGCCTTGGTCCCAAACGGACAGAAAATGGAAAAGTGCTCTGGTCACTAAGGGGTTAATTAGTTCACATAGTTGCTGTGTGTAGAATCTTTTTTTTTTTTTTTTAAGGTTTTCAAAAGCTTTATTGAGTGCAATTAGATGTAAAGAACAATTCCATAGGCAATGTTTTTCATAAAACATAAAAGCATAAACGGATTACATACTTGCATTGTCTATTGATTGAACATGTAAAGAAGATGATAATAATAAAGGAAAGAGGAAGTCCATTTGCAATTGCTGTACATCTTATAATAGTCCAATGTCCATATGAGGGGCTATCAGAAGTAGGTCAAGTTTATAACAATAAAAACCAAGGCAATAAAGAGTGTCATGGACCTATGATGTAAAAATAGCTCAATACTGGGGGTCAATATTATAAGCAGAACAGTAAGGGAACAAAAAGATTGTATCTCCAAAAGAAACAAGGTAAAAGGTGTTATAGTAACACATCCCATCAAACAGCAGATGTAATGAAATGTATGCGGCCAGATATGTATGCCTCAGCGGATGGGGCATATTATTGTAGTTGTGTAGTTAACCTGAGGGGGACCTGCGAACACTTCAGTTGGTTTAGTAGGCAAAGATTATCTGTGACATGTGGCTGACTATTTGGCAGTGTAAAAATAAGTATCCTATGTCTACCGAATGAGTGCCTAGCAGCCTATTCACATCTAAACATTTGAGCACCGCTTGGTAAGGCATATGTTTAACTTACCGATTATCTTTCCTTTATCCCTAAAGAATCGACCCATATGCAAGATAATTTTATAATATGGTATGAGCTTATGCCCTGTATATGGACTTGGAGCAGGACGGTTTAGTGTGAAAATAATGCTACTACTATAGATATGTTGCTGTCAGTTTCCCCCAGGGAATAAATACAATCTCTACATAGCGTGTGTATGACATATATTAATAAACAATGATGGCCAATAAAGCATACAATTAAACAATGTGCTATTGATCGGTTCAAAAGATATAACCAAAACTTCCCATTGAAAAGCAAAACATTGCGTCATGCCCATAAGTTCTCAAAAAGTACAAGACATGGACATACGTTTTTGCATATATTTATAACAAGCTTGAACTATAATGAAAAAGAGGTAAAGCATTACTGTCAATTTGGGTTGTCTAAAAGAATTTTAGCGTTAACCCTATATCTCTCCTGATATTGATATTAGTATTGTGAAGGTACAAATGTTCTACAAATGTTCCACTACGGAGGATGATATTGTAATGTACATGGTCTTATAAAGGCCTTATATGTAGGAACTTCCTTGTGCCTATCCCGGGTGGTGGCAAGGTTTTCAGCAACTTTAGTATTTTTTTTGTATGAGCCGTAGAAGAGTTGGGGTACTACTGTGAGCCAGCTTGATAGTGGTAGATCCACTAAGGAAATTACTAAGAGTGGTAAGCTGGAGCGCTGTTTCCAAGACATAATGTGCCCCGCTGGAATTTGTGAACAGAGCCATTACAGTCTCGCAATATGTTGATGTCGGTTTTGCAATTTGGTGTTTCCACTCTGATGCTGGTGTAAAAGTTTTGGTGTCAAATACTTTCTGTGTGTCTGGTGTAATCTTAACAAACTCACCAGAATCCAAAGAATCAGAAGTTTTTTTTGACCGGTTTCCAGGTGATGTATGGCAGACTGTTAACCAACGGTGCGGTCTGTAAATTAAAGTCAGGCAAGGATACGGTAGGGGTTGTTTTGTGGTGCTTTAACAGACTCTCGCTCCCCCGCCTGAATTGAGAGATCTTTTACGGACCAAGGCTTGGCCTTCTTTGTGATTTTCCTCCAGTCGCCATCTTGAAATACACGGCTTGCAATGGGTCTTTTGTATTTATGCATATCGGCGGTGGTAAAGTGTTCTCTACTCCATCTAGTGGTAGTGATCTTTGGTAGATATTTAGAAGCAGGTTATCTAGCCTAGAAACACGCTGGTCTAGGTCCCGAGCCAGTTCTGTTTCCCATGCGGTCATCTTGATGGGTCGGTCGTGTGGGTGATATATTGGAGGTAAGGGATCGTGCTAATTGCAAGAATGGTATTAGTACAATGTTCTATGTATTGTTATCAAAGATGTCAGTAAGGCAGATACCTGCTGCCAGCACTGTAGACCCAGAGAGTCCGGGGGTGATACCTATGTGTAGGCCATCGCCATAGATCTTAATCCTATGAACTGTGGCCCTAGTTTCATATAAACAGCATTCAAAAGTTGAAATGTAGCCACCGTTTGCTTGGTAACTGTTATGTGTGAGGTTGTATAAAGAAATTAGCTGTTAGTTGCTCTAAAATCGTCGGATTCAAGAGGATTCCTTCAGAGCTAGCAGTAAGTGCAACCTATACGGTATGTGGCTCGGACACGCCCCCCGTAGAATCTTTTTTTATTTTTTATTTAGGGTATTTAGAATACATTGGAAAAAAAAACTAGCTCTATTTTTGCTCCACTTATTTACTTTAATAATTCTGTTTTAGGGAGAATAGTAAAGGCTCTGATAGTTGGCGGAATAAGAATTTACATCCAAGAACTCGTTTTGATAATTATATTGCCCTCTTACTTGTAGGCACAGTGTTGTGCTATATCTTGCTGTTCAGGGTTTTACAAATTTTAAGACAGATTTTTCCCTCCCAGATGGAATGGCAACTAGTAGGGGTTATTATCAATTTGGGTTGCTATATATTGATTTTATGGCCTTCAGATTTTATCAGATTCCAATATTTTTCATTAGTTTTCTGACATTTCTTGCCCTTGGAGTAGGCTTTATTTTACAGGAATTAAATAATAACTTGATTTTTTTTCCTTTCCTCATCTGCTGTTAGAATTAAGTTTAAGGTTTTTCTCATCCAGAGTTTGCCAGAGGTTCCTTTATGGCGTCTTTCTGAGTCATAACGGATATGTTACTTTAAGGTCTATTGATTTATCCAAATCCAGTTTTCGTAGTTGAAAGTATGATTACAAAGATCTTACTATGGTTGACATTTCTTGTCATTTTATATACTTTTTATACCGAGAAGAAAGACTACATCTAGGGATTTTTTTTTTTTTTTACACCTTTTTGGTTTAGATGGTTAGGTACAATGCTTCTCCAGTACATAGTTTTCTTCAGATTCTTTTCAGATTTTCTGCAGTTTCAACTATTTCTTAATAGTTGGCTCAGGGGCCCTTAAATGTTTAATATTTTCAGGTCTTTCATATCCTTCCTTTTAAAATAGCTGTGCCATCCTGAAACCTTCATTTCTTTTAAGTAGCATTTTTGGAAAGACCAGGTTTACTACTATAGGAGGCCTCTTACTTTGACTGCTTACTTCTTGCAGCCATTAGGTCTGTCAGATGTCTTGAATTTCATGCATTGTCATTTATTTGTTCTCGTCATGCCCATAACTTCTCAAAAAGTACAAGATTTGGACATACGTTTTTGCATATAATTATAACAAGTCTAGTCTCACCATACATTTATTTCTCAATATAGACTTAACATGCACCAATCAAAGTTTCTGCTAGTTTTTTGGTCACAAAATGCTGTTTTACACGTTATCTTCTATTTATACTTTTTCTCGCCAATTTTTTGCAATTTGAAACTTTACAATCTGTTCATTGGTAAGTATTACCAGGGATGGCCAATATAACTAGAAATTAACAACAGAAATACAAGAATTTCTATATCATGGCCCATATCCCTGGGTAATACTTACCAGGTTCCCTACCCTTATTTCTAGTCCACCTCTTTTGGGCTGGACTTCTCTGCGAAGGGGTGGTGCTTTAGGGTTATTTTCATAAAGATAACCTATTGAGTGGGTTCATCTGTCCACACACATTGGGGGAGGGTTGTTCACTTGTGGTTATTACCCAGCGATATGGGCCAAGATATAGAAATTCCTTGTATTTTTGGTGTTCATTTCTAGTTATATTGGCCATCCCTGGTAATACTTACCGATGAGCAGATTGTATTTTTTTCCCATTTTTTGCGTTTTCTTTTTAATGTTAGCTGAATAGTATCACTATATAAGTAAATATTTGTGTTTTTGTGTGTTATTGTTATCAATATTCTTTTGTTTATTTTCAAAAAAATGCTGTATCTGCATTCAGTAAAACCTGTTTTTTAAAATTGAATTCCTGAAAACGGCAAAATATATTTGATGTATATACATTTTTTTTTCTGATTTAAGTCTAAAATAAATCCATCAAATTCTGGGATCTGCTTGATTAGCTCCTATTTTTACTTATATGAGCATTTTAGATCAATAATATTTGTAGTGTAGTTGGAATGCTTAGAAACAAAAGTGTATTCCTGCTCGGATACTAGCTTCAGAATAATTGAGAAATACATACATTTTTTTTTTTTTTTTTTTTTAAATAATTTTTTATTGAAGTCAAAAACCAATACAGAGTATACAGAGAATAAGGTATGTCTCAAGACATTCACAAGACAATGTGTACAGAGCATAATTAGGAGACAATGTAATCTGGTATCTCAAACATTTCCATATAATGTGGGCTATCACATAAAGAGACTTCAGTTTCGTTTTAGAGTATAACAAATGTAATATAAGCAAAAATGGTCCTCTCCTAGCTATATACAAAGAGAAGTAAGGTGGCTAATCAATTAAGTGAAAGACTAGGGAGGAGGTGACTCTATAGTTATATGGGGAAGAGGGATGCAGCGGGCGAGAGCCGCTCGAAATATAATAGGAGGGGTGGGGGGGGGCGGGGGGCGGAGCCAATTAGTATGTCCTCACCAGAAACAAATTTAGGTGGGACTAGAGTATTATTACTTGAGGTAAACAAAATCCCACTCATCTAAGCTTTTGTAATCCTATAGAGGGGGCCTGGAAACATATAATATATTATGATCAAGTGGAGGGGGGACGTTAGAGTAGTTGGGAACTGGGGGGCCTAGGGGACCTCAGGGTGAGCCCCTCTCCTGGGGGAGTGCCACCTATAGGCAATGTGGGAAAAAGGAGAAGGGATATGACCCGCAGGCATAAGTACCAGCGGGAAAGGGAGGAGAGAGGCTCAATCAAGACAACTATTATGTACAAGTAATATGAGCAAGAGCATGGATAAATTAGAAGAGGTAAGTATATGGTTGCATTTCTATTGCTATATAACAGCTGAGACATCACAATTTTGAGTCACACTAAAGAAATAATATTATGAGCTGAGAAAAGTATCATATTTCAAGCTTGAGGTGATTTGTGTATACTAAAAGCTGTAAAAAGATAAGCATGGACACCCTAAAGGAGCATGAGCATTCATCTGGTGAAAGAGAGGGCCTGTATGGGATAGAAGGAATTATACCCATAGCAGCTATTCATGAATATCAGAGTGCTGTACATCTTATTGGGGACAAAATTACATCTTATGGTATATATATATATATATATAGAAGATAGTGTCTCAATTACTGAGATGTGAACTATTACTCGAAAAAATAGCCTAAAAAAAATTGCTGTGTTACAGTAAAAGCGTGTAAGGATGACTTAAACCTAGCCTTTGAAGGAATTGCATATATTGGATATAAAGACATTGTGATTATCCTGACTCGTATATAATAAGGTTATAAACTTGTTGCAACAAAAAACATATAATTGAGGCAAAAGTATATTACAACCGTTTCAATACATATAGCACTGTTGTTGTAGGCTAGGATTCAGGGTATAGTATGTACAAACACAAGTATGTAATAGGAGAGAGTTCCCATTATACCGAGCATAGATTAAATGCTTGTTTGCAGTAGTCTAGAAGCTTAAGTATGTGAAGCTAGTGCGGGGGGTATGCCCGTTAGAGTATTAGGAAGGAGCAATCAGTACTAAATCATAGGTAATAAACCACGCTATATCTACTAACACAAGGAGGCCGAAGCAAAAGTTATGTTAAACAGCTCTGTGGCGTTATTCATACTGGTAAATCATCCTGAGTTATAACCAGCTATTGGTTTGGAAAGTTTCCAACATGTAAATCTCAAACATTAAAAAACCAAGGAACATTATCAACCATATTGCAACAGAACATTAAGGGAACTAGAGAGGATATCAGAAATTACTGTTAAAGCATATATATTAGTAATGCCGATATTGTGAATATATGTGCAAAAGTAGCCATACTGCAAAGAAGGGTTCTATCTATGTTTCTGATTATTTCTCCCTTTGCCATCTAAGATATTGGGGGCCTAGGTATTTAATACTTATGGTGAGAATATTGAATAGCGACAGTAGTGGAGTTATGAAGCATTACAAGTAGATACTTCCAAATTATGAAATACCCTATCTATAACCATATAAGAAAAATGCTAGTTATATAAGGGGGAGTGTAAATTATTAAAAGAAAACCACTATGTCCTAAAGAAAAGTCAGTACCATACTTCAGGCTGAAAATGGTTGTGTGTAATAATAGCTGTAAAACTCCAGCAGACCTAGAGCCATGAGATAAATATTTACATCGGAAGCTGTATGGGAGTTATATAAAAAGACATGTGCGATCTAACATTCTAGGAGGAACATATAAGAAGTTGCATTAACTGGGTAAGAGAAAACAACAGGGCTAACAGGATATACAATAAACATAGGTCAATAACTATGAACTAGAGACGTTCCTCAGATAGAGTTAATCTCATGAAAATGTCTCATTACGGTTATCCAAGAAAGACAGTCCAGTATATTGTTCCAGGGACTTAGCAGTTAAAGTGTCCAGTTTTGTAACCAGGCTATTACCCCACGCCAGTTATGATAATGAGCATCGCTGGAATGTCCCTTGTTATGCGAGGTTCACAGTCTCTCAGTACACAGTGTAAGTGCGGGGGAGAATCTTCACTGATCTGTGACTGTATCAGCGTTCTTAGATCTGTGGGGATTGTTATGTGCCGTGCGACAATGGTGCATGTGATGTCAGGGGGACTGAGATAATGTATGCTGCGATTATATTCGTAGGCATCTGAGGAGCTATGGGAATCCAGGCTCTTCAAGTATGTACGAGCTAAGAGTTTGTCAGGGCTCAAACTGGTTGGTGCGGTGGTTAAAAGATACAATCCAGAGCCAGCTTGAGCCTGGGATTCCGCGGCTATCAATTGCATCATTGGGGAGTCTGCCGTAAGTGCCTCAGTTTGTAACATACAATCGGATTGTACACCCACTAGCTCAGGGTTATCGGAGCATGACCACGCTATTTCTGGGATTGTTCCGGTGCTCTGCTGGTTGCACATCTCAGCGTGCCTTCCGATGGTAGCATCAGGGAGTCCAACTTGTTCCCTCACTCCGTATAGGTTAGGAAAGCTTTGGGCTAAGGTAATGGTTACCTCCTCTTCATCAACATCACACTCATCTCTTAGCGTGGTAAGAAGAGAGTGAAAGTGTGCGTCCATTTTGTTTGCCAGCAGCAATAAAAGGGCTGTTTCCTCCATTATGGGATTAATGTGAATTGTGCTGGTTAGGTAGAATATACACCCTTCTCTGTATAGATGCAAGTAGTTAGTTTATAGAATATCGAGATTACTGGTTTACCTTGTGCGACACGCTATTACAGATCTAAGAGTTCCATGTGGATCACAGCAAATGATGTGCTTATATGGTGATCTCCGGGGAGATTTGAGCCAAATCAGGGAAGTTGAAGGCTCCCCAGGTTCCCCGTAGCTTCATGAACATGTTAGCGGACTTTTAATAAAGATGATATGGCACTTTACTCGCTTTTCTGCTGAATAATTGCTGGAGGTCTGGGTATGTGCGACTTCTCGCTTCGGCTGTTGGCTCCGCCCCCCATGAATACATACATTTTTATTTATCTTTGATGCAGCTGTAGGAAAGAAAATGTTTTATGATTATACCTGAGTTTTGATTTATTTAAAACTAAGATGTGACTAAGTGTAACTGCTCTGTGATCAGTTACCATACATGATGAAAAACATACAAAAAAGAGAAAAAAAAACAGCCAATCCGCATTATCTTTGCTGAATTCACAATTTGATTTACTGTAATCTCACCATAATATTGCTGGATTTTAAACGGAAAGTCTACTCCAAAAATGTTATTGTTTAAAAAGATGGATATGCCTTTATTACCCATTCCCCAGTTTTGCATAACCAACACTGTTATATTAATATACATTTTACCTTTGTGATTACCTTGTATCTAAGCCTCTTTTGACAGCCCCCTGATCAAATGACTTTTTATTTATTATCTATTGACTTGCATTTTATCCAGTTAGTGCAGTGTCTGCCACAAACCACGGGCGTTAGCGCAATGTTATCTATATGGCTCACATGAACTAGCACTCCCCTGTTGTGAAAAGCAAATAAAAAAGCATGTGATAAGAGGCTATCTTTAGTGGCTTAGAAACAGGCAGAGATTTAGAGGTTTAAAAGTTATAAAGTATATTAATATAACACTGTTGATTGCGCAAAGCTGGGGAATGGGTAGTAAAGGCGTTGCCTATCTTTTTTAAACAATAACAATTCTGGTGTAGACTGTCCCTTTAACCATGATCTTGTGAGATTTAATTTTAAATTTGCATAAAGGGATAGTCAAGTCAAAATGAAACTTTCATAATTCAGATAGGGCATGCAATTTTAAACAACTTTCTAAATTACTTTTTATCATCAAATTTGCTTTGTTCTCTTGATTTCCTTTGATGAAAGCTAAATCTAGGTAGGCTCATAACTGATTTCTAATCCATTGAAAGCTGCCTCTTATCTGAGTGCATTTTGACAGTTTAGACAGACAGTGCTAGTTCATGTGTGCCATATAGATAACATTGTGCTCACTCCCGTGGAGTCAGCACTGCTTGGCTAAAATGCAAGTCTGTAAAAAGAACTGAGATAAGGGGACAGTTTGCAGAGGTTTGGCTACAATGTAATCACAGAGGTAAAAAGTATATTAATATAATGGTGTTGGTTGTGCATAACTGGGGAATGGATAATAAAGGTTGATGGCTCCTGTCCGCGCTTTATTGGCTGTGTGCGGGCAGGAGACGGAATTGCACGCGAGTGCAAAATTGCGCTTGTGTGCAATGTTAAATTCCAGCAGCGTATCGCTGTCCGCCAGAGGAGGAGAAGTGGGGCGGACAGGGGCCCCTGTCAGCTCATGTTTGATAAATCGAGCCTTAAATAAATGCTATATAGAATGAGGCATTCAAAGAAAAGATTAGTCTGCGAATAACATGTAGATGTATTTTTTTTTACATTTTATTAGTTGCTTACATATTGACAAAGTGTAAATTTTAGCAATGGGAGCTGCCATGTTGTAACTTATGTTACCTTCATTTCTGTGGCCAATTAGGGAAAGTTATAAGAGGTCACTGGAGTGTGCAGCCTATGTCTTTGTGGTATATTAACAATGGAATTACAGGAAAAATGGACAATATATATATATATATATATATATATATATATATATATATATACAGGTGGCCCTTGGTTTACAACGGTTCAATTTACACCGTTTCAGAATAACACACTTTTTTCCAGTCATGTGACTGCTATTGAAAAGCATTGAGAAGCAGTGCATTGATTAAAATAGCCAGTAGGTGGAGCTGTCCGCTTGTGTTGCAGCAAAGATATGCAAGCCAAGCAAGCTGAAATTAAGCATTTTTAACCAGACCTGAGCTATCGAGCAGATTTCAAAGGAACAAGATCTTCCTGTTTTTAACTCAGTCCCGATTGGAATGCATAGAAAGAACTGTTTTCAGAAAAATTCAAGTAAAGTCTGTGTTGTGTGATTATTTTATTAGGTTTATAATGCTGTTTAGCAAATGTTTTTGTTCATTAACTTAGTTTAATTATATATTCTGTGTTGTGGGATTATTTTATTAGGTTTATAATGCTGTTTAGCATGTAAAGTCTTAATTTCAAAGCTTTAAAAATAATGTATTAGGTGTTACTTATGACAATTTCGAGAGGGGCCTGGAACCTAACCCCCTCACTTCCCATTGACTTACATTATAAATTGGGTTTTAATTTACAACAGTTTCGATTTATATATATATATATATACGATTTATCATTTTATATTACCATCTTAAAGTATTTAATGTCTCTTTAAGTTGATAATATTAAGATTGCAAAACATTACCCCTTGTTTTAGCATTTTGCACTGTACCCTAACTCTTATGTGATGGAATTATATTGATTTATTTCACAACTGCCTCTGCCGTCACTTTTTTGTACCTTCTTGCCATTTTAGGCTGCAGCTGTCGCTCTCTCTGCACTGATTCATGCACTTGATGAGATGGACATGGTTGCCATAGTTCGCTATGTATATGATAGACGCTCTAACCCCCAGGTGGGAGTGGCCTTCCCCTTTATCAAGGAAAAGTATGAGGTATTCTTCAAAAACATCATGTTTTTTTTTTTTAGTAGTTCTATTACAGTAACCATCATTTTAATATAAGAATAAAAGTTTAACTGTATAATGTTATGAGCTTTCATTTTTGTCCCACTGAAATGTGCTTAAGTGTTAGGTAAGCTGTTTCACAGTAATGTCATTCTGATTATTCATTTTTTTTCCGTAGTTCACTTTTAGATAAAGAACATAAACACAGATATAATTGGGAAATATACATATTTCACATTCCAGAATATTTAGTTTCTTATGAAACTATCAGATTAATATTTAAACCATACTGTTACATTTAAAGTCACAATAATATTTGTTGCTTTGCAAATTTGAGGAACCATCGTTCTACATTTTTACTATGGGTTATTGGTGCTAGAACAAATCTTGCTCTTCTGTTTATTAGCCTAACTAGCTCCTAAGCTGCTAAAAAAATCATCTTGCATGCTCCTTACTTCTAGTTTATTTCACAACTCCATATGTATATTTATTAATTTGAAACGTTGGCTGCCATTGTTTTTCTGCACCTATTGACAGATTCTTCTGCTTTTCAGTGCTAGACATAGTTCTAAATTTAACCTTTCAGATAAATGTAGCACAAAGTTATACTGTATGATCAGCAAATGTCTGGGTTTTTTCTTAACATTTTTAATGACAATCAATAAAATACACAATCCATAAGAGTATTTCAGCACCAGTTTAATAGTCAGGTGCACGCTGCAGGGTCTAGCACCAAAACCCTGAATTGAGTAGACAGCCACAAAGACAGCAGCACTCCAAGACAGTCCAATTCAATTTATTACATCTTGAAAATATAAAACAGACAACATTTCGGATTATGACTAAGGATAGTGATTACATTTTTTTGTTGTATATCTTCAGGATGTAATAAATTGAATTGGACTGTCTTGGAGTGCTGCTGCCTTTGTGTCTGTCTAATCAATAAAATACAAACATGGTACAGCTTATCTTCATGAAACATCTATTATGTGCTACTCACTGAGGGCAATACTAAAATAGCTAACGTCTGTCTTTGTGTTTGCTGTGTCTTTACAAACGCCTTTTCTCTTATTTTTTCTTGTTCAGTGTTTGGTGTATGTTCAGCTTCCGTACATGGAAGACCTGAGGCAGTACATGTTTGCGTCATTGAAGAATAATAAGAAAATTGCTCCAACAGGTACAAATTAACATTCAAAGGCATTAACACCATCTTTCAACACTAAGCTTTGTTTTAGAATGTTTAGAATCTTTCAGTTCCAGTTTACTACTTTTATTTTTATTTTCTACTATAGTGTACGCAGCCATGGTTACATCAAGAGTGTTAATTTAAAGGGCCATAATACCCAAATGTTTAAACACTTGAAAGTGATGCAGCATAGCTGTAAAAAGATGACTAGAAAATATCACCTGAACATCTCTATGTAAAAAAGAAAGATATTTTACCTCAAAAGTTCCTCAGTAGCCACCTCCCATTGTAAAGGATTTCTAAGCAGCATATTAGTATGTCTGTCCTGGGACAGCTGAAAGGATGAGCCTCGTGCACTCTCATCTTATTTCCCTATTCAGATTAGGGAAGTTTACAATGAAATCTCATGAGAGTTAAGTCAAATCTCATGAGATCACAGTAAAAGAGTTCATGACCTCAGCACTGCTGATGCTGATTGGCTGCTGTTCATTTCTTAATTTTTTATTTTTTTTTACCTGCAGCTGGGAGCAGGTGTAGTATAACTTTTTACACATAACTTACTCTGCTGAGCTAAGGAAATTGTGAGGTAAAATATCTTCCTTTTTTACATAGAGATGCTCAGGTGATATTTTCCTGTCAGCTTTTTACAGTTATACTGCATCAGTTTCAAGTGAATTAGCATATGAGTATTATGTCCCTTTAAACGGCTTGCTACTTTATAATGAACATTGCCAGTCACTTTAGCCTGTGTACATCTGAGGAAAATCTGTTAAAGGTACTTGGAAACCAAATTACTTTCATTTATTTTGGAGAGAGAATAACATTTTAAACAATTTTTCAATCTACGTTGGTTACCAGATTAGCTTAGTTTTCTTGAAATCACTTATTGAAGAAGCAGCAATGCACTACTAGGAGCTAGCTGAACACATTGGGTAAGCCAATGTCAAAAGGCTTAAATGTAGCTCCCAATTGTGCAATACTGGTCCTGAACCTACCTAGGTATATTTTTCAACAAAAGATACCAAGAGAAAGAAGGAAATTGGATAATAGAAGTAAATTGTAAAGTTGTTAAAAGTTGCATGCCCTGTCTGAATATTGAAATATTAATTTTGACTTTACTAGGATAAAGAAAACTGAAAGAAACTTGGAAAGATTTTTTTTTAAACTTGGAAAGATTTTTTTTTAAACTTGGCAACAGTTTCCCAGTGTTCTACAATTGCTACTGAAAATGTTATTAGCGTAATGCTCTTGAGATTTTTCAGCAGTAGACTCAGATAATTAGAAATGTATTCTCTTAGTGTATGAAGATCTGTTTAGTTAATCTAGAAATCGCCAGCTTCACAGTATTTTTTAATTTCGCTTTTGCTCATGGATAGATGATACTTACAAACGATACTTTTTATTTTTTTACTACTATGTATTGTTAATATTAAAATGATGTAACCACCCGGCTACTTTATAATGCCACCTGGCTGGCAAAATATTCTGTGGAGAACTGTCTGTCTGTGTGTCTATATTTATTTATCTTTCTATCTATCATACTGTACAACCCCATGGCAGAACATGCTGCGATCTGCGATGTTATTGCAGAAAATGCAGCATGTCTGCAGAAAGTACGGATACATGCAGTGTTCCCGCTAAGGCAGTGCATAATTTCTCCAACATTGGTGTGTCCGGTCCACGGCGTCATCCTTACTTGTGGGATATTCTCTTCCCCAACAGGAAATGGCAAAGAGTCCCAGCAAAGCTGGTCACATGATCCAACCTAGGCTCCGCCCACCCCAGTCATTCTCTTTGCCGTTGCACAGGCAACATCTCCACGGAGATGGTTAAGAGTTTTTTGGTGCCATCAGATAAGCTATGTTCTATATGTATGAAAGCCAATGTGTCTCCCCATTTAAATTTATGTGATAATTGTGCCATAGTGTCCAAACAAAGTAAGGACAGTAATGCCACAGATAATGATATTGCCCTAGATGATTCCTCAAATGAGGGGAGTAAACATGATACTACATCATCCCCTACTGTGTCTACACCAGTTATGCCCACACAGGAGGCCCCTAGTACATCTAGTGCGCCAATACTTATTACCATGCAACAATTAACGGCTGTAATGGATAACTCCATAGCAAATCTTTTATCCAAAATGCCTACTTATCAGAGAAAGCGCGATTGCTCTGTTTTAAACACTGAAGAGCAAGAGGACGCTGATGATAACTGTTCTGACATACCCTCACACCAATCTCAAGGGGCCATGAGGGAGGTTTTGTCTGATGGAGACATTTCAGATTCAGGAAAAAATTCTCATCAAGCTGAACCTGATGTTGTGACATTTAAATTTAAATTAGAACATCTCCGCGCACTACTTAAGGAGGTGTTATCTACTCTGGATGATTGTGACAATTTGGTCATTCCAGAGAAAGTATGTAAGATGGACAAGTTCCTAGAGGTTCCGGTGCCCCCCGACGCTTTTCCTATACCCAAGCGGGTGGCGGACATAGTAAATAAAGAGTGGGAAAGGCCCGGCATACCTTTTGTTCCCCCCCCTATATTTAAGAAATTATTTCCTATAGTCGACCCCAGAAAGGACTTATGGCAGACAGTCCCCAAGGTCGAGGGGGCGGTTTCTACTCTAAACAAACGCACTACTATTCCTATCGAAGATAGTTGTGCTTTCAAAGATCCTATGGATAAGAATTTAGAGGGTTTGCTTAAAAAGATTTTTGTACAGCAAGGTTACCTTCTACAACCAATTTCATGCATTGTTCCTGTCACTACGGCAGCGTGTTTCTGGTTCGAGGAACTAGAAAAGTCGCTCAGTAAAGAATCTTCGTATGAGGAGGTTATGGACAGAGTTCAAGCACTTAAATTGGCTAACTCTTTTGTTTTAGATGCCGCTTTGCAATTAGCTAGATTAGCGGCGAAAAATTCAGGGTTTGCTATCGTGGCGCGCAGAGCGCTTTGGCTAAAGTCTTGGTCAGCGGATGTGTCTTCCAAGACAAAATTGCTTAACATTCCTTTCAAGGGTAAAACATTATTTGGACCTGATTTGAAAGAGATTATTTCAGACATCACTGGGGGAAAGGGCCACGCCCTCCCACAGGATAGGTCTTTTAAGGCTAAAAATAAGCCTAATTTTCGTCCCTTTCGCAGAAACGGACCAGCCTCTAATTCTGTATCCTCTAAGCAAGAGGGTAATACTTCACAACCCAAACCAGCCTGGAAACCACTGCAAGGCTGGAACAAGGGTAAGCAGGCCAAGAAGCCTACCACTGCTACCAAAACAGCATGAAGGGATAGCCCCCGATCCGGGACCGGATCTAGTGGGGGGCAGACTTTCTCTCTTTGCTCAGGCTTGGGCAAGAGATGTTCAGGATCCTTGGGCGCTAGAAATAGTTTCTCAAGGTTATCTCCTGGAATTCAAGGAACTACCCCCAAGGGGAAGGTTCCACAGGTCTCAATTATCTTCAAACCAAATAAAGAGACAGGCATTCTTACATTGTGTAGAAGACCTGTTAAAGATGGGAGTGATACATCCAGTTCCAATAAGAGAACAAGGAATGGGATTTTATTCCAATCTGTTCATAGTTCCCAAAAAAGAGGGAACATTCAGACCAATTTTGGATCTAAAGATCCTAAACAAATTTCTCAGGGTACCATCGTTCAAAATGGAAACTATTCGAACGATCCTACCTACTATCCAGGAAAATCAATTTATGACTACCGTGGATTTAAAGGATACGTACCTACATATTCCTATCCACAAGGAACATCATCAGTTCCTAAGGTTCGCTTTTCTGGACAAGCATTACCAGTTTGTGGCACTTCCATTCGGATTAGCCACTGCTCCAAGGATTTTCACAAAGGTACTAGGGTCCCTTCTAGCGGTTCTAAGACCAAGGGGCATTGCAGTAGTACCTTACTTGGACGACATCCTGATTCAAGCGTCGTCCCTGTCAAAAGCAAAGGCTCATACGGACATCATCCTAGCCTTTCTCAGATCTCACGGATGGAAGGTGAACAAAGAAAAAAGTTCTCTGTCCCCGTCAACAAGAGTTCCCTTCTTGGGAACAATAATAGATTCCTTAGAAATGAGGATTTTTCTGACAGAGGTCAGAAAATCAAAACTTCTAAGCTCTTGTCAAGTACTTCATTCTGTTCTTCGTCCTTCCATAGCGCAGTGCATGGAAGTAATAGGATTGATGGTTGCAACAATGGACATAGTTCCTTTTGCACGAATTCATCTAAGACCATTACAACTGTGCATGCTCAGACAGTGGAATGGGGATTATACAGACTTGTCTCCGACGATTCAAGTAGATCAAAAGACCAGAGATTCACTCCGTTGGTGGCTGACCCTGGACAATCTGTCACAGGGAATGAGCTTCCGCAGACCAGAGTGGGTCATTGTCACGACCGACGCCAGCCTAGTGGGCTGGGGCGCGGTCTGGGATTCCCTGAAAGCTCAGGGTCTATGGTCTCGGGAAGAGTCTCTTCTCCCGATAAACATTCTGGAACTGAGAGCGATATTCAATGCTCTCAGAGCTTGGCCTCAACTAGCAAAGGCCAAATTCATAAGATTTCAGTCAGACAACATGACGACCGTTGCATATATCAATCATCAGGGGGGAACAAGGAGTTCCCTGGCAATGAAAGAAGTGACCAAGATAATTCAATGGGCGGAGGATCACTCCTGCCACTTGTCTGCGATCCACATCCCAGGAGTGGAAAATTGGGAAGCGGATTTTCTGAGTCGTCAGACATTCCATCCGGGGGAGTGGGAACTCCATCTGGAAATCTTTGCCCAAATAACTCAATTATGGGGCATTCCAGACATGGATCTGATGGCGTCTCGTCAGAACTTCAAGGTTCCTTGCTACGGGTCCAGATCCAGGGATCCCAAGGCGACTCTAGTAGATGCACTAGTAGCACCTTGGACCTTCAACCTAGCTTATGTATTCCCACCGTTTCCTCTCATCCCCAGGCTGGTAGCCAGGATCAATCAGGAGAGGGCCTCGGTGATCTTGATAGCTCCTGCGTGGCCATGCAGGACTTGGTATGCAGACCTGGTGAATATGTCATCGGCTCCACCATGGAAGCTACCTTTGAGACAGGACCTTCTTGTTCAGGGTCCCTTCGAACATCCGAATCTGGTTTCCCTCCAACTGACGGCTTGGAGATTGAACGCTTGATTTTATCAAAGCGTGGGTTTTCAGATTCTGTAATAGATACTCTGATTCAGGCTAGAAAGCCTGTAACTAGAAAAATTTACCATAAAATATGGAAAAAATATATCTGTTGGTGTGAATCTAAAGGATTCCCATGGAACAAGATAAAAATTCCTAAGATTCTATCCTTTCTACAAGAAGGTTTGGAGAAAGGATTATCTGCAAGTTCTCTGAAGGGACAGATCTCTGCTTTATCTGTTTTACTTCACAAAAGACTTGCAGCCGTGCCAGATGTTCAAGCATTTGTTCAGGCTCTGGTTAGGATCAAGCCTGTTTACAGACCTTTGACTCCTCCCTGGAGTCTAAATCTAGTTCTTTCAGTTCTTCAAGGGGTTCCGTTTGAACCCTTACATTCCGTAGATATTAAGTTACTATCTTGGAAAGTTTTGTTTTTGGTTGCAATTTCTTCTGCTAGAAGAGTTTCAGAGTTATCTGCTCTGCAGTGTTCTCCGTCCTATCTGGTGTTCCATGCAGATAAGGTGGTTTTGCGTACTAAGCCTGGTTTTCTTCCAAAAGTTGTTTCCAACAAAAATATTAACCAGGAGATAGTTGTACCTTCTTTGTGTCCGAATCCAGTTTCAAAGAAGGAACGTTTGTTACACAATTTGGACGTAGTCCGTGCTCTAAAATTCTATTTAGAGGCTACTAAAGATTTCAGACAAACATCTTCCTTGTTTGTTGTTTATTCTGGTAAAAGGAGAGGTCAAAAAGCGACTTCTACCTCTCTTTCCTTTTGGCTTAAAAGCATTATCCGATTGGCTTATGAGACTGCCGGACGGCAGCCTCCTGAAAGAATCACAGCTCACTCCACTAGGGCTGTGGCTTCCACATGGGCCTTCAAGAACGAGGCTTCTGTTGACCAGATATGTAAGGCACCGACTTGGTCTTCACTGCACACTTTTGCCAAATTTTACAAATTTGATACTTTTGCTTCTTCTGAGGCTATTTTTGGGAGAAAGGTTTTGCAAGCCGTGGTGCCTTCCATTTAGGTGACCTGATTTGCTCCCTCCCTTCATCCGTGTCCTAAAGCTTTGGTATTGGTTCCCACAAGTAAGGATGACGCCGTGGACCGGACACACCTATGTTGGAGAAAACAGAATTTATGCTTACCTGATAAATTACTTTCTCCAACGGTGTGTCCGGTCCACGGCCCGCCCTGGTTTTTTTAATCAGGTCTGATGAATTATTTTCTCTAACTACAGTCACCACGGTATCATATGGTTTCTCCTATATATATTTCCTCCTGTCCGTCGGTCGAATGACTGGGGTGGGCGGAGCCTAGGAGGGATCATGTGACCTGCTTTGCTGGGACTCTTTGCCATTTCCTGTTGGGGAAGAGAATATCCCACAAGTAAGGATGACGCCGTGGACCGGACACACCGTTGGAGAAAGTAATTTATCAGGTAAGCATAAATTCTGTTTTTCCTGAGTGACATTGGCATATAAAAAAACCCAACTTTGATTTTTAATAGACCCGCCATTTTATTATCCTTCCCTGCTCATCGGCTTGTCTAATATTCTAGCACACTACTAAGGCAACTAAAGCATGTTGTCCTAAACCTCGTGATGTCTATTCCAATTTTTACTGCTCGGTTAAATCCGCTAGTGCAGAGAGCGCGACATTTAAGCTGGTATATAAAGGACTGGTGGCAGTCGCAGATAAGGAAGCTGTTCAAGTTACTGGGCAGATGGCTGTGAGAAAATCATTATAGGTGAATCTTTATGATTTTATACTGCACGCACAGCATATTCTTTAATCAGCCGGGTATACAAAGTACGCATGGTGCTAAAGAAAATAACAAAAAACCTGCATTTATAATAAGGCTCGTATGTGCAGTTAAGTCAGCGCCCCGAGCTCCAGCACGAAAAAATATTGACTTTGTACACCCTGTAGTGTTTACCCAGAGCACACTGTTAGGTGACTGCAATAGTTCACTAGTAAGTCTCCCAATAGCATTGGTAACCGGGTCAGCACTTTGACATTCTGCACAGGGACTCGTTGACAACTCCAGCTCTGCACTTAAACTAAATGTTTTAAGTTATTTATTAGGCTATAATAGCAATACCAACTCTGGGCCCCTTACCTGGATATTAGTACCTGAAATTACTTTGGTCATTAGGACATTCTGTAAATATACAATTTGCTGCCATTCTGATGTGTTTATATTATCATATGTGTGTGCATGGTATGATTGCTCATATAATTAGTTCATGGGGCTACTATGTTTTTTTAGACATTAATTGGCTTCTTCTACAGCATGCGTGTTGTCACTTTATGAATGTCATGTTGCTGGGGATTAGCTTCCTAGTATATATATAATATATATATATATATATATACACACAGTATATATCCTAAAGTGCACACTAACATTTTGTAGAAGAGGTAGGTCTTTCTTAGTACTTGAGTGGAATGGGTGTACTGTGTATAATACTGCTGAATACTGAGATTTTAATATATGCATTTCTCAGTATGTGTGAATGAATTTCTATGAGTGTGTGTTTTTTTTGTGTATAATAAAGTGCACACATATTTTAGTCACTTGGCCACAAATTGTGCAGGTGAAGATTTTTGAGCACAGTGCTCAACAAAAATTAGAGGGATAATTGGGCACATGCAGGAACTTTGCAGCACTGTGCTCTGGTTGCCCTGTGTAAGTTTTCCTTTAAGGGATACTAACCCCAAATGTTTTCTTTTGATTCAGATAGAGCAGCAATTTTAAGCAACTTTCTAATTTACTCCTGCTATCCTTTTTTCTTCGTTCTCTTGGTATCTTTATTTGAAAAGGCAGGAATGAAAGTTTAGGAGCAGGCCCATTTTTGGTTCAGAATAGTGCTTGCTGATTGGTGGTTACATTTAGCCACCAATCAGTAAGCTCTACCCAGATGCTGAACCTAAAATGGTCCGGCTTCTAAACCTTCAATCCTGTCTTTCAAATAAAGATACCAAGAGAACAAAGAAAAATTGATAATGGGAGTAAATTAGAAAGTTGCTTAAAATTGCTGCTCTATCCGAATCCTGAAAGGAAACGTGGGTTTAGTATCCCTTTAGCACAGTGCAGCCAGAGAGAAGCGCTGTTTGAAGAGAACAGTTATTGATTACTGGCTTCTATGGATTTTTTCAACCACACCCTTTCCCTTTCACAGTCTGCAAAGCTGTGTCTCCTGAATGTAAGATGTTCTTGTGAGCATTACACCCTTTTTATTACTATATTTTCATCTTATGTGATGTTAGACCAAGAGCAAAGTAAAAAAACATTTTTAAAACTTACAATATTTTTTTTTCTCTGCAGCTAATTTGCAATGCAATTTTCAACTGCTGCAATATATAATAAAACTTTAAAAGTTGCCATATTCTCCATTCAATCAACACATTGCAATTGAGTTGGTGCTTTAGTTTAAATTCCTAATGTTAAAATTCCATTTCATTTTAAAATGGCCTTAAAAAAAAATTCTGCCTCTGGGCTGTAGAAACATTTTGGCAGGTGTGAAAAAATTATTTCAAAAATAGAAATGTTAATAGCTTATTTTTATCAATTACCAAAATGCAAAGTGAGTGAACGGAACAAAAATTTAAATCAAATCAATATTTGGTGTGACCACCATTTGCCTTCAAAACAGCATCAATTCTTCTAGGTACACTTGCACAAAGTCAGGGATTTTGTAAGCTGGAACAGCTGTGTAGAAGATATACAACTCTTCAAACAAGTTGAGTTTGCTGAAGAAAGTTTAATTTCAAAAGTCATACTGCATGGCAAGACTGAGCATGGCAACAAGACACAACATAGTTATAGTGCATCATCAAGGTCTTTCCCAGACAGAAATTTCAAGTCAGAGAAGAGATTGCAGATGTCGTGTCCAAGCTCTTATGAAGAGGCTTAAAGATACGGGCAACGTTGAGGACCGTAGACACAGTGTGCAGCCAAGGAATCTTAGTGCAGCTGATAAGACAACTCATGCTTGCTTCCCTTCGTAATCAGAAAAAGTCCAGCGGTGCCATCAGGTCAAAATTGTCAGAAACCAATGGGACCCTGGTACATGAAAGTACATGAATGTACAGGAACTGGGGTGCAGAAAGATGGCAATAGATTTTCTGGACTGATGAGTCAAAATGTTATATATTTGGCTGTACCAAAGTCAGTTTGTTTGCCGAGGGGTGGAGAGTGGTACAAAAATAAGTGTCTGCAGGCAACAGTGAGGAGGCATGGTGGAGGTTCTTTGCAAGTTTGTGGCTGCAATTCTGCAAATGGAGTTTTGATAAAAAGAAATGGTCCACAATGCTGAGTGTAAAAAAGAACTAGTACTCCTGGAAGTGATGGTATGGCCCCCAAGTAGTCCTGATCTCAACATCATTGAGTCTGTCTTGGATTACATGTAGAGACAGAAGTAACTGTGGCTTCCTAAACCCACAAAAGAACTGTGGTTAGTTCTGAACGATGTTTAGAACAACGTACCTGCAGAGTTCCTTAGAAAATTGTGTGCAAATGTACCTAGAAGAATTGTTGCTGTTTTGAAGCCATATACATTAGATACTTTGAACAACTATACACATTTTATTCACATTATGTTTTCACTAACATGATAGTTATAAAAAATAAAATAAAACCATTGAATTTAAAATAAAATCTATGATTTAAGAAGCAAGGAAAAAAATAAATCTTCTGTTATCCGCAATAAACTGATCACGTCACTAAAAGGATAAATCAACAAACAGTTATATTAATTAAAATTCAACTCCAGAAAAAGTAAACCAGGATACAAACTAGGCATGTGCATTCAGATCATTCGGGATGATCCGAAAACTTCTGATGTGCAGGCCTCACCAATGACTGTGCTTGCTAATGATTATGCAGCTAATTAACATTTTGAGTCTAAATTGTTCCATTGATTGATGATCTTACAGTTGCTAACATTGTCATCACTTGACAATGACACTAATATTTCCAAACAAGAACCAACTGGCTGAACATGCAGGATTGTAATGTTTGTAAGTTGAGTCTGAGCTCACTGCAAAAAGGAAGCCAGGGGTGACTGCTTGCCTGTATCCATCTTGTTCTCCTCTTGTGCATCTGTCTCCAACCTAACTACTGATCTACCATTACCTTGGGAAACACCACCTTGGCCAAATAAGACTATGTTCAGGTATTTAAAGGGACAGTAAAGTCAAAATTAAACTTTCATGATTCAAATAGAGCATGCAATTTCAAACAACATTTCAATTTACTTTATTTTTATTGTTTAAAAATGATAGATAATTCCTTTATTACCCACTAGGTGATAAGCCTGCCCAGAGGGCAGTCTATTTAAAAAAAACTACAAACCCCAAAGCTAAAATGACACACAATAAAAAATGTAAAATTACAGAAAAAATAAACAAAGCTATCCAAAATAAAAAATGTAAACCTACACTAATTCCCCTATAAAAAATCCCCCCAAAATAAAAACACCCCCTAATCTAATACTAAATTAGCAATAGCACTTAAAAGGGCTTTTGTAGGGCATTGCCCTAAGTTAAACAGCCTAAACAAATGACCAATTACCCCCTAACAGTAAAACCCCCTAAAATAAAAAAAAACTAACAGTAAAAAAAAAAACTAAACTACCCATTGGTTTATTCAGCTCTTTTCCAGCCCCTAAAAACCCTAATCTAAAAAAAAAAAGCCTATGACTAAGCCCCAAGTAGGTACTTACCTTTCCTGAAGTTCGGTGGAGATGGTCTTCTTCCAAGCGGCTCCATCATCTTCTATCTTCATCCGGAACGAAGGCGGAGAGGAGCAGAGTTATGGAGCTGTCTTCCCCGCTGCGTGGATCCTCAGCAGCGGCGGGCGTTCCTCGGCAGCGTGGAGGCTCCTCTTCATCTGATGCCTGTCGTACACTGAAGATTGAATGCAAGGTACCTCATTTAATTTGGGGTACCTTGCATTCCTATTGGCTGAAATTTTGAAATTAGCCAATTGGATTAGAGCTACTGAAATCCTTTTGACTGTTCAAATCAGCCAATAAAATTTCAGTAGATCTCATTCTATTGGCTGATTTTAAAATTTCAGCCAATAGGAATGCAAGGTACCCCAATAAATATGGGGTACCTTGCATTCAGTCTTCAGTGTGCGACGGACGATCGCATGAAAAGGAGCCTCCACGCCGCTGAGGATCCGTGCATCGGGGAAGCCAGCTCCGCACCGCCTTCGCTTCGGATGAATATAGAAGATGATGGAGCAGCCTGGAAGAAGACCTTGTCTGCCAGACTTCGGATTTTTTAAATTTTTTTTTTTTTTTTTATATTTTTAAGATTAGGGATTTAAGGGGTTGTAAAAGAGCTGATTGCCTTTTTAAGGGCAGTAAAAGAGCTGAATGTCCTTTTTAAGGGCAATGCCCATACTGTAGGTGCAATGGGTAGTTTAGGTTTTTTTAGTGTTAGTTTTTTTTTTGGGGGGGTTTGGTGGGTGTTTTTTTTTTTACTGTTACAGGGGATTTAGTATTTTTTTAAATGTAAAAGAGCTGTTTAACTTGGGGCAATGCCCTACAAAAGGCCCTTATTTTTATAGGGATTAGTTTAAAAAATTTTTTTATTTTGATAAATTTTGTTTATTTTTTTTCTGTAATTTTAGAGTTTTTTATTTTTTGTAATTTTAGATAATTTTTTTTGTAATTTAATGTTAGGTTTTATTTAAGTGTAACTTAGTATTGGGGTTACTTTAGGGGGTGTTAGGTTAGGGGGCTTAGTAATTAAATTAGCTATTTGTGTTGTGGGGGGTTGGCGGTTTAGTAGTTAATAGGTTAATTATGTTTATTGCGATGTGTGGGTTTGGCGGTTTAGGGGTTAATAGGTTAATTAGGTTTATTACGATGTGGGGGGTTGGCGGTTTAGGGGTTGATATGTTCGGTTTATTGTGATGTGAGGGGTTGGCGGTTTAGGGGTTAATAGGTTAATTAGGTTTATTGCGATGTGGGGGGTTGGCGGTTTAGGGGTTAATAGGTTAATTAGGTTTATTGCGATGTGGGGGATTGGCGGTTTAGGTGTTAGGTTTATTGCGATGTGGGGGGGTTGGCGGTTTAGGGGTAAATAGGTTAATTAGGTTTATTGCGATGTGGGAGGTTGGGGGTTTAGGGGTTATTTGCGGATTAGGGGTTCATTACTTTCTTATTGTTGGCGGTTTTAGTGTTTGTTAATACTTTGTGCGGAAGGTTAGTTTTTTTTTGTTATACTTCTTGTGGGCGATTAGGTTTTTTTATTTCTTGCGGGAGTTTATGTGTTTTTTCGTTGTTTCGTGTGGGCGGTTGCATGTTTTTTTTGTGTGTTTTTTTAAAGGCTTCGTTTGCCTACACTGCATCAAGGTGGATTCCGAAAATGGCAGGGTGGTGAAAAAATCGGATTCTTTCACCACCCTGCCATTTTCGGAGTCCACCTCTGCATCCAGGTGGATTCTTTTGGCTGCACGTGCAGCCAACATTCTTTTGGCTGCCTCGCTCAACCAACATTCCTTTGAGGATGCGTGTGCAACTGGCGACGGACGCGTTACAAAAGTGATTATAGTATAGATTCCCCAGTTTTGCATAACCAACACTGTTATATTAATATACTTTCTACCTCTGTGATTACCTTGTATCTAAGCCTCTTCTGACAGCCCCCTTATAATATGGTTATTTCTTTATTATCTATTGATTTGCATTTTAGCCAATTAGTGCTGGGTCCTTCACAACTCCACTGGAGAGAGCACAATGTTATCCAATATGGCACACATGGATTCACAGTCTACTGTGCTGTAAAGCTAATAAAAAAGCATGTGATAAGAGGCTGTCTGTAGTGGCTTAGAAACAGGCAGAAATTAAAAGGTTTAAAGGGATACTAAACCCAAATTTTTTCTTTCATTATTCGGATAGAGCATGCAATTTTGAGCAACTTTCTAATTTACACTATTATAAATTTGTATTCATTGCTCTTGCTATCTTTATTTGAAAAAGCAGGAATGTAAGCATAGGGGCATAGGGGCCGGCTCATATTTGGTTCAGCACCTGGGTAGCCCCTGCTGATTGGTGACTAAATGTAGCAAACCAATCAGCAAGTGATACCCAGGTACTGAACCAAAAAATGTGCCAGCTCTTAACCTTATTTTCCTGCTTTTACAAAAAACATAGCAAGAGACTGAAGAACAATTGATAATAGGAGTAAATTAGAAAGTTGCTTAAAATTGCTGTTCTATCTGACTCATAAAAGAAAAAATGTGGGTTTAGTATCCTTTTAAATGTTATAAAGTATATTAATATAACAATGTTTGTACAAAGCTGGGGAATGGGTAGTAAAAGGGGTTATCAATTTTTTTTAAACTAGTTCCCATGTGAATAGGTCCCTCAATTCCCCCTGTATTTGTCTGTAAAATTTTGTCTTTTATTGTATTGTTTCTCCGTTGTACTTTTATCCTTGTACCCTTGGGCAGCGCTGTGGAATCTGTTGGCGCTTTATAAATAAATAATAAACAATAATAATTTTGGTGTAGACTGTCCCTTTTAATTTACTTTAATTTTGACTTTACTGCCCCTTTAAGCTATTTTGTCATTCCGTTTCCCTCTACATGTGTGTGTGTGTGTGTGTGTGTACATATATATGGGAAGGGGCAAAATTCAGTCTTACATTTATTATGATTTTTGTGAAATATGACCTCCTACACCTATTTCATTGCTAATTAATGTGGGTCTATCAACAGCTGCCTGTTGTTGTGGGGCTGCTCTTCAGTTTTTTGACACTGTTCTCCAATAGGAACTGTATACAGATGTGTTGTTGCTTTAGTGCAGGGGTGTCCAAACTTTTTTGGAAGAGTGCCAGATTTCATGAAGTGAACATGTGCGAGGGCCGACCATTTTGCCTGACATTCTTTGAACCATTTTAAAATAAATGCAAATTAACTATTTTATGCAAAGTTTATTGAAAACGGCATACTTTTACATTTTGTGACTTGGATGACAAATCTAAACAGGTGTTAAATCACTCTGCCTTTAATATAAAAAAACAGGAAGCTGAAATATGTCAGGAACATTGTAAAGTACATTACACAAACTAATAAAGGTTGTCTGTCAACTTTTAAGTTCAGAAAATGTGAACAGGAACATAACACCAAGTATACATGTGTTCAAATATATTTATAACAACGTTTCTCCCAAGAAAAAGCTGTGTATGCTGTGCCTTTTACGTTTTTACATTGAATGACATGTCATAAATTGAACTGATTTGGGCTTTCCCCTTCTTCCTGTGCCGGCTGATGACGTCAAACCAGATATCTCAGGAGTCCTGAGCGGCACTCGGGGACTCACTGAGCGGCGCTCTGGGACTTAACTGAGCGGCGGTCGGGGACTCACTGGGGGGCCGTATAATGTATATTTGTAAAATTATCTGTGGGGCCATATCAGTCCGGTACTCGTGCCGCAATTGGCCCGCGGGCCGGACTTTGGACATGCCTGCTTTAGTGATACTCAAATTCAGTTGCGTGTAAATTATGTTCTACTCATTACACTGCAAAAGTCACTTTTCTCAGTAACATTTCTTTTTATTATGTACTAACTATTTGGAGTGCATTATACAGTGGTGCGGGCTATAACTGTCAATGTTTTTTACCTATCCTTCTGCAGAGTATGCAGGTACATTTGTGAACTTCTGAAGTCGCAGTCGGTAATTTTCAGAGACAGATTTATTCTTGCAAAAATGCAGCACACGAAGATCTGTGCAAATGCACTTTAACATGAAATTTGCTGCCATCTTTGGCATTCATTTCCTCCTGAAGTTCACGGCTGTACACGCTTAACCCCTTAAGGACAAGGCCATTTTTCATTTTTTTTCCTTTGACAAGGGCTATTTTCACATTTCTGTGGTGTTTGTGTTTCGCTCCAATTTTCCTCTTACTCATTTACTGTACACACACATATTATATACCGTTTTTCTCGCCATTAAATGGACTTTCTAAAGATACCATTATTTTCATCATATCTTATAATTTACCATAAAAAAATTATAAAATATGATGAAAAAAACACACTTTTTCTAACTTTGAACCCCAAAATCTGTTGCACATCTACAACCTCCAAAAAACACCAATGCTAAAAAGTTTCTAAATTTTGTCCTGAGTTTAGAACTACCCAATGTTTACATGTTCTTTGCTTTTTATGCAAGTTATAGGGCAATAAGTACAATTAGCACTTCGCTATTTCCAAACCATTTTTTTTCAAAATTAGCGCTAGTTACATTGGAACACTGATATCTGTCTGCAATCCCTGAATATCCCTTGACATGTATATATTGTTTTTAGTAGACATCCCAAAGTATTGATCTAGGCCCATTTTGGTATAGTTCATGCCACCATTTCACCGCCAAATGCACGATCAAATAAAAAAAATCGTTCACTTTTTCACTAACTTTTTCACAAATATTAGGTTTCTCACTGAAATTATTTACAAACAACTTGTGCAATAATGGCACAAATGGTTGTAAATGCTTCTCTGGGATCCCCTTTGTTCAGAAATAGCAGACATATATGGCTTTGGCTTTGCTTTTTGGTAATTAGAAGGCCGCTAAATGGCGCTGCGCACCACATTTGTATTAGGCCCAGCAGTGAAGGGGTTAATTAGGGAGCTTGTAGGGTTAATTTTAGCTGTAGTGTAGTAGACAACCCAAAGTATTGATCTAGGCCAATTTTGATATATTTCATGCCACCATTTCACTGCCAAAGTTCACTTTTTCACTAACTTTGGGTTTCTCACTGAAATTATTTACAAACAGCTTGTGCAATTATGGCACAAATGGTTGTAAATGCTTCTCTGGGATCCCCTTTGTTCAGAAATAGCAGACATATATGGCTTTGGCATTACTTTTTGGTAATTAGAAGGCTGCTAAATGCCGCTGCGCACCAAACTTGTATTATGCCCAGCAGTGACGGGGTTAATTAGGTAGCTTGTAGGGAGCTTGAAGGGTTAATTTTAGCTTTAGTGTAGAAATCAGTCTCCCACCTGACACATCCCACCCCCTGATCCCTCCCAAACAGCTCTCTTCCCTCCCCCACCCCACAATTGTCCCTGCCATCTTAAGTACTGGCAGAAAGTCTGCCAGTACTAAAATAAGTTTTATTTTGTTTTTTTTTTAATTATTAATTTTTTTTTTTATCATATTCTGCTGTGTAGGATCCCCCCTTAGCCCCCAACCTGCCTGCCCCCCCCATGAGCTCTCTAACCCTCCCCCCACTAACTATTAGCCACCATTTTGGGTACTGGCAGCTGTCTGCCAGTACCCACTTTGCAAAATAACTTTTTATTATTTTTATAAACCTAACTTTTTCTGTAGTGTAGCTGTCCCCTGCATACCCTACACCCTCCCCCTCCCAGATCATTCCCAGATCACCCCCAGATCACTGCTCCTCTGCAACCACCACCCTCTCCCACCAAAAAAAAAAATCCCCAGCAACTGTTAGATCGCGGGTGCGCGCGCACCCGCCCCTCACCGTCAGCGCGTGCTCCCGCGCATACCCGGCATAGAGAATAGCCGGAAGGAAGTTCCCAAGTGATGGGCCGCCCACCCACCTCCCTTCAATGGCTCCCACCCACCAACAATCGGCACCATCACTCTCTCTGCATCGGTGTGCCTAAAAAGGTATTGCAGTGATGCCTCAATATCGAGGCATCACTACAATACCTTGAAAGCGGCTGGAAGCGATCAGGATCGCTTCCAGCCGCTTGAAACCCTTAATAACGTACAGGGTACGTCGCTGGTCTTTAAAGACTGGTTTGTGTAAGACGTACCGTGTATGACATGCGTCGTTAAGGGGTTAATTATGGGCTTAAAAGATAGTCTACTGCAGTTCTTTGCTTTTTTCAGGAAATGTTGATTCACACATATTGTGGAGCATTACGTTTTGCTAATATTCGGTTTTCATTAACCTAATTTAAAAGTTACTTCATGAAATCTGAAGGGAAACGCATTGAAAAGCACAACAAACCTATTGATTTAAAGGGACAGTTTACCAAAAAACATTCTCTCCTTTGATTGGTTCCCAATGATCCATTTTACCTGCTGGAGTGAATCAAATTGTTTACAAATAGCTCCTTAGCCTTTATATTGACATTTAAAATAGTTGATTTAGCCTGTAGTATCCATACCTATACTGAAGTTTCTATACCTAGGTATAAGCTATTGACAAACTATGCAAACACAGACAGACAATTAAATTACACTCTCAGTGGGAGGTGGAAGAGATAAAATTCTACAATGTTCTTTCAAAGTATTGTACAGAGATAAGAATGGGAAGCATTTGAATGGTAAGATAATGAGATCTGATCTGTCTGCAAGCTTAGCCTATTTTGATGGGCTCTGGCTTGCAAAAAGAAGCGCATATGAGCAATTCCTCATACATTTTATACGCTGCAGCTGGTGTATAAAGTAATTGGGAAAAACAATTTTACAGTGAACTGTCGTTTTAACAAATTATTTCTTCTGAATTAACCTCAGATGAGTAAGGCAGTCTTAGCGTGAAATCAAATCATTTCCTTATTCTTACCAAAATAAGAGATTCTTCAAAAAGTTGATTCTTATCAGATGACTTTGGAACAATCTTGACACTTCTGGGCCAAGCTGATCTTAATATAGCATGGATTTAAAAGTCCAGCGGAATTTTTAAGTAAAAATTATGACTGACAAAACATCAGGATGAAAAACAAGATTGATGGCTTAGAAAATAAAACAATGTGAAATAATGTAAGCATAAGAGGGCTACATGAAAACAAGAAATATATTTAGTTGATACAAGGTATGGAGTCTAAAATAAGAAATATATGGACGGGGTACATTGAGTAGGTATTCAAATTGTTTGCCTGTAGCATAAACTCTTGTATCTTGTTGAAATATAAATATTCTATCTTTCTTCTGTTAAGTGTGATCAGTCCACGGGTCATCATTACTTCTGGGATATTACTCCTCCCCAACAGGAAGTGCAAGAGGATTCACCCAGCAGAGCTGCATATAGCTCCTCCCCTCTACGTCACTCCCAGTCATTCTCTTGCACTCAACGACTAGATAGGATGTGTGAGAGGACTATGGTGATTATACTTAGTTTTATATCTTCAATCAAAAGTTTGTTATTTTAAAATAGCACCGGAGTGTGTTATTACCTCTCTGGCAGAGTTTGAAGAAGAATCTACCAGAGTTTTTGCTATGATTTTAGCCGGAGTAGTTAAGATCATATTGCTGTTTCTCGGCCATCTGAGGAGAGGTAAACTTCAGATCAGGGGACAGCGGGCAGATGAATCTGCATAGAGGTATGTAGCAGCTTTTATTTTCTGACAATGGAATTGATGAGAAAATCCTGCCATACCGATATAATGTCATGTATGTATACTTTACACTTCAGTATTCTGGGGAATGGTACTTCACTAGAATTACACTGTAAGAATTACATAAAGCTGTTTAATAACTAGAAATTATGTTTAACGTTTTTGCTGGAATGTAAAATCGTTTTCATTTGCTGAGGTACTGAGTGAATAAATGTTTGGGCACTATTTTTCCACTTGGCAGTTGCTTAATCTTTTTTCTGACAGTTTCTGTTCTCTCTCACTGCTGTGTGTGAGGGGGAGGGGCCGTTTTTTGGCGCTTTTGCTACGCATCAAATATTTCAGTCAGCAGCTCATTGTATTTCCTGCATGATCCAGTTCATCTCTACAGAGCTCAGGGGTCTTCAAAACTTATTTTGAGGGAGGTAATTTCTCTCAGCAGAGCTGTGAGAATTATAGTTGACTGAGATAAAAAACGTTTATTCTGTAATTTGTTTCCTGCTTTCAGAATTTGTTATCTTTGCTAATGGGATTAAACCTTTGCTAAAGTTGTGTTGTTTACACTATAACTGTTTTCAATTTATTAATTTTCAACTGTCATAGATCTTCTGTGCTTCTTAAAGGCACAGTACGTTTTTAATATTATTCTAATTGAATTGTATTCCAAGTTGCAAGTTTATTTGCTAGTGTGTTAAACATGTCTGATTCAGAGGATGATACCTGTGTCATTTGTTGCAATGCCAAAGTGGAGCCCAATAGAAATTTATGTACTAACTGTATTGATGCTACTTTAAATAAAAGTCAATCTGTACAAATTGAACAAATTTCACCAAACAACGAGGGGAGAGTTATGCCGACTAACTCGCCTCACGTGTCAGTACCTGCATCTCCCGATCGGGAGGTGCGTGATATTGTAGCGCCGAGTACATCTGGGCGGCCATTACAAATCACATTACAGGATATGGCTACTGTTATGACTGAAGTTTTGGCTAAATTACCAGAACTAAGAGGTAAGCGTGATCACTCTGGGGTGAGAACAGAGTGCGCTGATAATATTAGGGCCATGTCAGACACTGCGTCACAGGTGGCAGAACATGAGGACGGAGAACTTCATTCTGTGGGTGACAGTTCTGATCCAAACAGACTGGATTCAGATATTTCAAATTTTAAATTTAAACTGGAAAACCTCCGTGTATTACTAGGGGAGGTGTTAGCGGCTCTGAATGATTGTAACACAGTTGCAATACCAGAGAAAATGTGTAGGTTGGATAAATATTTTGCGGTACCGGCGAGTACTGAGGTTTTTCCTATACCTAAGAGACTTACTGAAATTGTTACTAAGGAGTGGGATAGACCCGGTGTGCCGTTCTCACCCCCTCCGATATTTAGAAAAAGGTTTCCAATAGACGCCACCACACGGGACTTATGGCAAACGGTCCCTAAGGTGGAGGGAGCAGTTTCTACTTTAGCTAAGCGTACCACTATCCCGGTGGAGGATAGCTGTGCTTTTTCAGATCCAATGGATAAAAAATTAGAGGGTTACCTTAAGAAAATGTTTGTTCAACAAGGTTTTATATTGCAACCCCTTGCATGCATTGCGCCGATCACGGCTGCAGCGGCATTCTGGATTGAGTCTCTGGAAGAGAACATTAGTTCAGCTACTCTGGACGACATTACGGACAGGCTTAGAGTCCTTAAACTAGCTAATTCATTCATTTCGGAGGCCGTAGTACATCTTACTAAACTTACGGCGAAGAATTCAGGATTCGCCATTCAGGCACGCAGGGCGCTGTGGCTAAAATCCTGGTCAGCTGATGTTACTTCTAAGTCTAAATTGCTTAATATACCTTTCAAAGGGCAGACCTTATTCGGGCCCGGGTTGAAAGAGATTATCGCTGACATTACAGGAGGTAAAGGCCATGCCCTGCCTCAGGACAAAGCCAAAGCTAAGGCTAGACAGTCTAATTTTCGTTCCTTTCGTAATTTCAAAGCTGGAGCAGCATCAACTTCCTCTGCACCAAGACAGGAAGGAGCTGTTGCTCGCTACAGACAAGGCTGGAAACCTAACCAGTCCTGGAACAAGGGCAAGCAGACCAGGAAACCTGCTGCTGCCCCTAAAACAGCATGAATTGAGGGCCCCCGATCCGGGATCGGATCTAGTGGGGGGCAGACTTTCTCTCTTCGCCCAGGCTTGGGCAAGAGATGTCCAGGATCCCTGGGCGCTAGAGATAATATCTCAGGGATACCTTCTGGACTTCAAATACTCTCCTCCAAGAGAGAGATTTCATCTGTCACGGTTGTCAACAATCCAGACAAAGAAAGAGGCGTTTCTACGCTGCGTACAAGAGCTCTTGTTAATGGGAGTAATCCATCCTGTTCCACGATCGGAACAGGGACAGGGGTTTTACTCAAATCTGTTTGTGGTTCCCAAAAAAGAGGGAACTTTCAGACCAATCCTGGACTTAAAGATCCTAAACAAATTCCTAAGAGTTCCATCGTTCAAGATGGAGACTATTCGGACAATTTTACCTATGATCCAAGAGGGTCAGTACATGACCACTGTAGATTTAAAAGATGCCTACCTTCACATACCGATTCACAAAGATCATTACCGGTACCTAAGGTTTGCCTTCCTAGACAGGCATTACCAGTTTGTGGCTCTTCCATTCGGATTGGCTACAGCTCCAAGAATCTTCACAAAGGTTCTGGGTGCTCTTCTGGCGGTACTAAGACCGCGGGGAATCTCGGTAGCTCCATACCTAGACGACATTCTGATTCAAGCTTCAAGCTTTCAAACTGCCAAGTCTCATACAGAGTTAGTACTGGCATTTCTAAGGTCACATGGATGGAAGGTGAACGAAAAGAAAAGTTCACTCGTTCCACTCACAAGAGTTCCCTTCCTGGGGACTCTTATAGATTCTGTAGAAATGAAGATTTACCTGACAGAGGACAGGCTAACAAGACTTCAAAGTGCTTGCCGCACCCTACATTCCATTCAACACCCGTCAGTGGCTCAATGCATGGAGGTAATCGGCTTAATGGTAGCGGCAATGGACATAGTACCCTTTGCACGCTTACACCTCAGACCACTGCAACTGTGCATGCTAAGTCAGTGGAATGGGGATTACTCAGACTTATCCCCTTCTCTGAATCTGGATCAAGAGACCAGAAATTCTCTTCTATGGTGGCTTTCTCGGCCACATCTGTCCAGGGGGATACCATTCAGCAGACCAGACTGGACAATTGTAACAACAGACGCCAGCCTTCTAGGTTGGGGTGCCGTCTGGAATTCTCTGAAGGCTCAGGGACAATGGAGTCAGGAGGAGAGTCTCCTGCCAATAAACATTCTGGAATTGAGAGCAGTTCTCAATGCCCTCCTGGCTTGGCCCCAGTTGACAACTCGGGGGTTCATCAGGTTTCAGTCGGACAACATCACGACTGTAGCTTACATCAACCATCAGGGAGGGACAAGAAGCTCCCTAGCTATGATGGAAGTATCAAAGATAATTCGCTGGGCAGAGTCTCACTCTTGCCACCTGTCAGCAATCCACATCCCGGGAGTGGAGAACTGGGAGGCGGATTTCTTAAGTCGTCAGACTTTTCATCCGGGGGAGTGGGAACTCCATCCGGAGGTCTTTGCCCAAATACTTCGACGTTGGGGCAAACCAGAGATAGATCTCATGGCGTCTCGACAGAACGCCAAGCTTCCTCGTTACGGGTCCAGATCCAGGGATCCAGGAGCAGTCCTGATAGATGCCCTGACAGCACCTCGGGACTTCAGGATGGCTTACGTGTTTCCACCCTTCCCGATGCTTCCTCGATTGATTGCCAGAATCAAACAAGAGAGAGCATCAGTGATTCTAATAGCTCCTGCGTGGCCACGCAGGACTTGGTATGCAGACCTGGTGGACATGTCATCCTGTCCACCTTGGTCTCTACCTCTGAAACAGGACCTTCTGATACAGGGTCCCTTCAAACATCAAAATCTAACTTCTCTGAAGCTGACTGCTTGGAAATTGAACGCTTGATTTTATCAAGACGTGGGTTTTCTGAGTCAGTTATTGATACCTTAATACAGGCTAGGAAGCCTGTTACCAGAAAGATTTACCATAAGATATGGCGTAAATACCTATATTGGTGTGAATCCAAAGGTTACTCTTGGAGTAAGGTTAGGATTCCTAGGATATTGTCTTTTCTACAAGAAGGTTTAGAAAAGGGTTTATCTGCTAGTTCATTAAAGGGACAGATCTCAGCTCTGTCCATTCTGTTACACAAACGTCTGTCAGAAGTTCCTGACGTCCAGGCTTTTTGTCAGGCTTTGGCCAGGATTAAGCCTGTGTTTAAAACTGTTGCTCCACCATGGAGTTTAAACCTTGTTCTTAATGTTTTACAGGGCGTTCCGTTTGAACCCCTTCATTCCATTGATATAAAGTTGTTATCTTGGAAAGTTCTATTTTTAATGGCTATTTCCTCGGCTCGAAGAGTCTCTGAATTATCAGCCTTACATTGTGATTTTCCTTATTTGATTTTTCATTCGGATAAGGTAGTTCTGCGTACTAAACCTGGGTTCTTACCTAAGGTAGTTACTAACAGGAATATCAATCAAGAGATTGTTGTTCCTTCCTTGTGCCCAAATCCTTCTTCGAAGAAGGAACGTCTACTGCACAACCTGGATGTAGTCCGTGCTCTAAATTTTAATTACAGGCAACTAAGGAATTTCGACAAACGTCTTCTCTGTTTGTCGTTTACTCTGGGCAGAGGAGAGGTCAAAAAGCTTCTGCTACCTCTCTTTCTTTTTGGCTTCGTAGCATAATTCGTTTAGCTTATGAGACTGCTGGACAGCAGCCTCCTGAAAGAATTACAGCTCATTCTACTAGAGCTGTGGCTTCCACTTGGGCCTTCAAGAATGAGGCCTCTGTTGAGCAGATTTGCAAGGCTGCAACTTGGTCTTCGCTTCATACTTTTTCCAAATTTTCCAAATTTGACACTTTTGCTTCATCGGAGGCTATTTTTGGGAGAAAGGTTCTTCAGGCAGTGGTTCCTTCTGTATAAAGAGCCTGCCTATCCCTCCCGTCATCCGTGTACTTTTGCTTTGGTATTGGTATCCAAGAAGTAATGATGACCCGTGGACTGATTACACTTAACAGAAGAAAACATAATTTATGCTTACCTGATAAATTCCTTTCTTCTGTAGTGTGATCAGTCCACGGCCCGCCCTGTTTTTAAGGCAGGTAAATATTTTTTAATTTATACTCCAGTCACCACTTCACCCTTGGCTTTTCCTTTCTCGTTGGTCCTTGGTCGAATGACTGGGAGTGACGTAGAGGGGAGGAGCTATATGCAGCTCTGCTGGGTGAATCCTCTTGCACTTCCTGTTGGGGAGGAGTAATATCCCAGAAGTAATGATGACCCGTGGACTGATCACACTACAGAAGAAAGGAATTTATCAGGTAAGCATAAATTATGTTTTTGCATGACTATTCGTCTGAATTGATACTGAGGAAGATACTTTGCTGTATACTGTACATCTCACGACCGTGGCTTCTCTTTAGTCCTTGATTTGTTTTCTCTCCAGGAGAGATGAAACACATATCTTAATAAAAGGCACATAATAAAACCACTTTACTGTGTTGGAATGCATATTGAGAGGATATTTCTTATCACACCAGTTATGCAGCATGAAGCTCACTCTTTATTTGCAAGTGAATATTTACCAACACCTATCAATATTTTGGTTTGTGTTCACCAAATATTTTTGAATCTATATCATTTTTCCTTCTTAAGGTGGTGCTAGTCCACGATTCCTTACAGGGGTGTGGACATTTTTAAAAACTACTTGTCCAATGGACTATAGCCGGAGCCCGATCTACTTGTCCTTCATGACAATCTTCTTGTCCTGATTCACAAAATAATTTTAACCTAGTTTTTCTCTAAGGGAAATGTAGTTCCAAAACTTCTGGAGGGCCAAGTTTGAGGATGTCTGGTATACAGTATATGTTCACTGATACAGAATACATGCACGCTGATACAGAATATGTGTGCACTGATACAGTATGTTTGTACTGATACAGTTTATGTATATATGTATTTTCCACCTTGTTTGTGAGAAACAATGAAAGAAAATTTGCTCTAATTGAGCTGTGTAATTACAAACAGATTACTATAATCAGGTAGTGTATCTGTATTCAGTAAACAGACATGATTTTACATTACAAATATGTTATAGAAATGATTTAAATACAATTTACCGTAATCTTTAATTGGGTATGGAAAATTCACACACAAAATCAATGTAAAGAAAAAAGATGGCATTGAAAAAGCTAATCATATCATGCAAAATACAGACCTATATATGGGAAGGGGCAAACCTATATAGAATATTCTCGTGCAAAGGAAATGTATACATTTATTTTAATGTGAATCCATTCTATCATTACCAGCTGACAAATATAAAGTCCCCTATCTAGATTTACTTCTAGTAGATCCCTATCTACCTTTTGTGCATATATGCTTAAAGAACCACAATAGAGTTACCATTCCTTTTTTCCCAAGAAGAGTAAAAATAAAACCAGGATTGTGATATACATTTTAAATGCTTACAAGACAAAAAGTTGAGGAACCACTGCCATAGTAGGCAAAAGTAGACTTTCATCAGAGAATCTTACTTTAATAAAATACTACTACTAATTATTATTATTATTGCTATTATTTACAATTTGCAAATAAAAAGGCTGTTGATTCATTGTTAAAATCCGATTCCAATATTTAGTGAGTGAAGGTGATAATAAATAACTGTTGTGACCCTGATCTAAATTACAGCTAATGAGACTAGCTAACATAACCCCTTAGTTGTAAAAAGAGGAATGTAGCCCCTTCTGACAAACTAACCACCACAATTACCTAAATACCGCCAACCTCTATCCTTAATCAATACTAACAGTGTCTTAGGGTGCGTTTAGAACATGTATTAGCAAGGTCAGTTTTTTTTAAGCAAGATACATATACACACAGACACCCAAATATATATTGTATTTACACTGAGGAGGATGTGAGGACAGGAATGAAACATTTGTAAAGGAGAGGATTTCTGTGTGTGTTGCATATTGGTAACACAAGAAATATTGGAATGTCAGATAAAAATGAATGGAGAATTGAATTGTGGCCCCAGGGCGGCTTTGGCTAGGGACATGGAAGGGGTAAATTAAATTTAGTAAATTCCCCCCAGTAAGTGCCATAGTACAAACAAAATTCTGCATAATCTGTACTGACCGGAAATTCAGGGTTCGACAAATTTTATTTTGTACTTAGAAGCAAACCCATGGGTATGACATCACATAACAAGGGTCTATTTCGGATGGCTGGGGTTCTGGAAGCTGGAGTTCAGGCTGCTATCTGGAGAAGAATGTCAGGCTGCATCATTCGATTCACTGGAATGTGTGTGTGCTATGAGGCCGTGTATATCTCTCAAGTAGCTTTGGGTTGGTCTCCCGGCTGCTTGTTGGCTGTCTGAGCCTATAGCCGCTGCTTTGCAAACCAGCTTGGTTTCCATACTGATCATCTGCATCCTCTCTCTGTCTTTCTCCAGCCTTATAGCTCAGGCAGAAAATATAAATATATATTTTGCCTTATTAATATAAGGAGAGTCCACGGCTTCATTCCTTACTGTTGGGAAATTCTGAAACTGGACACCAGTAGGAGGCAAAGACACCCCAGCCAAAGGCTTAAATACCTCTCCCACTTCCCCTATCCCCCAGTCATTCTTTGCCTTTCGTCACAGGAGGATGGCAGAGAAGTGTCAGAAGATTTCAGAGGGGTATCTGCCCTTCGATACGGGACTGAAGTTTTAAGTAGTCTTGTCAGCCTCTCAGTGAAAGCATTGACGAAAGTTCAAGTCTGGAGATGCAGGGAGAGTCTTTCTGCTAATCCATCCAGACTGCCTGCTAACAGCTCCTTAAGCAATCAGTGTTGACAAGTTTTACTGCCTGCTTGCTTCTTCACTCAAGTCCATGTCAGGAGCGATGCTACAAGACAGTCGCACTTGAGAGGCTGCGTTTCTGTTCCACAGCATGGATTCTGGTAAGATTGTTTCAATTTTTACACATGTTGAAAATGTGACTCTTTTTATCTTAATAGAATCATGGGTTATGCTGCTTTATATGTGAGATTTCATTGGGCTCATAGTCTGTTTGTTATGTGGCATGAACACACAGGTTTTTACTTTCACTTTGAACGGTGCGCAGCTTGTAACTTGGCACGCCTTTTCTCATAGCAAGGGCGGTCCTGCCTTGCGCACCATGCGACCGGGTGTGGTCGCACTTTCATTTCCTCTTTCCTGACCGGGCTAGCTGTCGGAGCAGACATTTTTTTCTCTGTTTTGTCTGGGTCTTGGAGGTGGTGAGTGCCCCAGCCATTGGGAGTCTGAAGGTGCCGTTTTTGTGAGAAATAAAGATTGTTTTTTTCTGTGTCCTACTGTCATTAGTGTATGCTATGGAGGATTATGATATTCTTGAGGGTACTCCCTCTATTCCAAATAGTAATACCTGTTTATATTGTGAGGAGGCCTTAGTAAGCCCACCCTCTCAACTATGTTCCACATGCCTCAACAAGGTTGTTTTGTCTAAGAAGCGTAAACCCTTTAGTACCACAGAGCCATCCACCACTGAGGACTCGCCATCCCATGAGGTGCATACCCAACACTCTTCTCCCTCATCACATGCAGCTTCCCGTAAGACGCCTGATCCTCCGTCTGGAGGGAGACTTTTACCATCAGACTTTACCGCGCAGTCAAAGATGGCGGTGTCTGAGGCCCTTAATTCTTTACCTCGCCCTGCTTAAACGCAAGCGAAAAGGTTAAACATAGCTCTCCTGTCCAGGGCTCATCAAGTGATTTATTGGATTTATCTGTTTTT
This sequence comes from Bombina bombina, assembly GCF_027579735.1. Lineage (NCBI taxonomy): Eukaryota > Metazoa > Chordata > Amphibia > Anura > Bombinatoridae > Bombina > Bombina bombina. The sequence continues at coordinate 328,263,751 of NC_069499.1, forward strand.
CAATTGTCCAAGGACGGGTCACACTCTGACTTCAGAGGGTGAACTTTCTGGATCGGAGTCTGCTTCCCCTAGGCTTTCTGCTGCGGAGGAACCAGCCTTTAGATTTAAAGTGAAAGTCAATCCTAGTGTTTTACAAACGCTAGGATTGACTATTGAAACAAATAAAGGGGACTTTCATTCATGAAGTATAAGATACTTCATGTAGAAAGCTCCTTAATTTGATTCAATTGATCGCCGTTTTTAGCTGTTACAGCAGCCCACAGCTAAAAATCTTTTTTACTAAGAGGTGACGTTTTCACCTCTTAGCCAATAGCCGTGCGGTAAATCTGGCTTGGCCCCCATGGGAGCTGGATTTACCGCACGGCTATTGGCTAAGAGGTGAAAATGTCACCTCTTAGTCAATATTTTTTTTAGCCGTGAACTGCTGTACCAGGTAAAAACGGCGATCGATTGAAACAAATAAAGGAGCTTTCTACATGAAGTATCTTATACTTCATGAATGAAAGTCCCCTTTGTTTGTTTCAATAGTCAATCCTAGCGTTTGTAAAATGTTCCAGAGGCCAAGCTGCCTGATGAACCTCTGATCCCTAAATTAGACAGAGTTTATGAGGACAGGGTAGTGCCGTTAACTTTCCTGTACCTGTAAAAATGGCGAACATTATTAAGAACGAGTGGGATAGAATTGGAACTTCCTTTTCCCCTTCCTCTTCCTTTAAAAAATGATTCCCGTACTCTCAATTGGAATTGTGGGGTTCCGTCCCTAAGGTGGATGGGGCTATCTCCACGCTAGACAAGCATACTACTATCCCACTTGAGGATAGCTCGTCGTTCAGAGAGCTGATGAATAAGAAGATGGAAACTTTTCTCATAAAAAGGTTTCGGCATACGGGATACTTGTTTCAACTGGCAACGGCTGTTGCCTTAGTTGCTGGAGCTGTGCCCTACTGGTGCGACTCCTTAGTGGAATTGATCGAGGTGGAGGGTCCCCTCGACGTTATCCAGGAAATAATTAAATCCTTGAGAATTGCTAATTATTTTATCTGTGATGCAAACATGCAGATTATTTGCCTGAATGCTAAGGTTTCTGGTTTTTCAGTACAGACCCGTCGGGCACTCTGGCTGAAGTCCTGGTCTGCGGGCATGACTTCTAAGTCTAGACTACTTTCCTTTCCTTTGAAGGGAAATATTTTATTTGGTCCAGGTCTGGACTCCATTATCTCTACGGTTACAGGGGGCAAGGGTGCCTTTCTACCGCAGAATAAAAAGAACAAGTCTAAGGGACAAGGATCTAATTTTTGCTCCTTTCGTTCTGAGAAATCCCAACGTCAACAGTCCTCCTCTAAGCCCGAGCAAACCAAGAGTACTTGGAAGCTGGCTCAATTCTGGAATAAATCCAAGCAGAGCAAGAAGCCTGCTGAGAACAAGGCGGCCCCCAATCCGGCGCTGGATTGTGTAGGGGGCAGACTGTCGCTGTTTTCAGACACTTGGTTCAGGGACGTGCAGGATCCATGGGTCCTGGAGGTCATAGCTCAGGGATACAATATAGATTTCAAATCTCAACCACCCAAGGGCAGATTTCTCCTCTCAAGCCTATCTTCTAAACCAGAAAAGAGGGAAGCCTTTCATGGGTCCGTGCTAGATCTGTCCTCCGTCCTCTGTCATTGTTCCGGTTCCTATTGCAGAAAGAGGTTTGGGTTACTATTCAAACCTGTTTGTGGTCCCAAAGAATAGGGAACTTTCCGCCCAATTCTGGACCTAAAGTGCTTAATCAAGTTTCTAAATGTCCCCTCGTTCAAGATGGAGACAATAAGGTCCATCCTTCCTCTAGTTCAGGAAGGACAGTTCATGACCACTATAGATCTGAAGGATGCCTACCTTCACGTTCCAATCCACAAGGATTACTTCCAGTTCCTAAGGTTTGCATTCCTGGACCAGCACTTCCAATTCATTGCACTTCCGTTTGGTCTAGCTACTGCTCCAAGAGTATAGCAGTAGTGCCCTACTTGGACAATATTTTGGTACAAACACCATCTTTTCATCTGGCAGGGGACCATTCGGTATCTCTTCTTCGATCTCATAGATAGAAGATAAACTTAGAAAAGAGTTTTCTTATTCCAAGCACCAGGGTAGAATTCCTGGGTACTATTATAGACTCAATATCATTGAGGATATTTCTAACAGACCAGAGACGTTGCAAGCTTCGTGTTGAGGCTTTGAGTTACGGGAACCAGTGTAAGCCTTGGATCCTGAGAAGTGGATATCCAGTCAGAGTGAAAAACACCAGGTGGTGACGTCACACGCCGGTATTACAGACTTAGCTAAAACATCGCTGAAATCTGCTTGAAGCTCCGGTGATCCTCTTTGCCCTGGTTACCCTGCTGTTACAAGTTATACTTGTGAAATACTCTTTTAACTCCTACGTTTGTGAGTAGTTTTAATCTTGTTATCATTAAAGGTGTTTGTCGGATCTCACACTATATTCTGGCATTCTTTCATTTTCTGCACTCTAGATTTCTCCTGTGATAGCTTCGGCATGTCTTGCCCTCTGGACCTTCTTAAGGCCATCTGTTGCTCAGTGTATGGAGGTAATTGGTCTCATGGTGTCCAGCATGGATATAATTCCCTTTGCCAGGTTCCTTCTCAGACCATTACAGCTGTGCATGCTGAGGCAGTGGAATGGCGATCATTCGGATCTGTCTCAACAGATTTCCCTGGACAACTGGTCGAGAGAATCGCTCTCTTGGTGGCTCTGTCCAGATCATCTGTCCCAAGGGACATCCTTTCTAAGTCCATCCTGGGAGATTGTGACTATGGACGCAAGTCTATCAGGATGGGGAGCTGTTTGGGGTGCCAAGAAGGCACAGGGCCTGTGGTCTCAGGAGGAACGCTCCCTCCCGATCAACATTCTGGAACTTCAAGCTATCTTCAATGCTCTGAAGGCTTGGCCTCTTCTGGGTTTGTCCCAGTTTATCAGATTCCAATCAGACAATATAACCTTGGTGGCTTACAATAACCATCAGGGGGGAACGAGAAGCTCCCTAGCAGTGAGGGAAGTATCTTGGATTCTGGAGTGGACGGAGGCCCGCAGCTGTTCACTGTCAGCGATCCACATTCCGGGTGTGGACAACTGGGAAGTGGATTTTCTCAGCAGACAATACATTCATCCGGGGGAATGGTCTCTCCATCCCGAAATGTTTGTGGAGATATGCAACAGGTGGGGGACGTCCGAGATAGATCTCATGGCGTCTCGTCTCATTACCAAGCTACCCAGATATGGGTCGAGGTCCAGGGATCTTCAAGCGGAGCTAATAGATGCATTAGCAGTGCCTTGGAGGTTCATTCTAATCTACCTTTTCCCACCATTACCACTCCTTCCTCGTGCAGTGGCCCGCATCAAGCAGAAGCGGGCACCAGTTATACTGATTGTTCCATCATGGCCACGAAAGATGTGGTTCGCGGATCTGGTGGGGATGTCATCTTCTCCTCCATGGAAGTTACCTTCTCGCAGGAATCTGCTGGAACAAGGTCCTTTTGTTCATCAAAATCTAGATTCTCTGAAGCTGAGGTTTTTCTGAGGGAGTTATTGATACTCTTTCAAGCTCGTAAGCCTCATTGCATCTATCATAAGGTGTGGAGAACCTATTCTGGTGAGAAGAGCGTGCATTTCCCTGGCATAAAGTTAAGGTTGCCAGGATTCTATCATTTCTCCAGGATGGACTGGAGAAGGGTCTTTCTACCAGTTTCCTGAGGGGACAGATTTCGGCCCTGTCTGTTTTACTGAACAAGAGGCTCTCGGAGCTTCCAGATGTACAGACTTTTGTTAAGGCTCTGATTAGGATCAGACCTGTATTCAGATCTAAGGTTCCTCCTTGGAGTCTGAATCTTGTTCTTAAGGTTTGGCAACAGTCTCTGTTTGAGCCTATGCATGAAATTAACATTAAGTTGTTGGCCTGGAAGGTTCTTTTTCTATTGGCTATTGCTTCTGCACGCAAAGTTTCTGAGATTGCTGCTTTGCAATGTGAGCCTCCTTATCTGGCGTTCCAGTCTGATTGGGCTATCCTACATACTAAATTAGGGTTTCTTCATAAGGTTGTGTCAGACCACAACATCAATCAAGAGATTGTGGTTCCTTCCTTGTGTCCTAATTCTCCTTCTTCGAAGGAACGTTTGCTTCATAATTTGGACGTGGTTCGCACCTTGAAGTTTTATCTTCAGGCTACTAAGGATTTTAGACAAACTTCTTCCTTGTTTGTTGCCTATTCTGGGAAGCGTAAGGGTCAGAAGGTCTCTTCGACTTCCTTATCTTTTTGGTTAAGGAGTGTTATCCGCTTCGCTTATGAGACAGCGGGACATTAACCTCCTCAGAGAATTATGGCTCATCCTACTAGAACAGTGGCTTCCTCTTGGGCCTTTAAGAACGATGCCTCTATGGATCAGATTTGTGAGGCGGCTACATGGTCCTCCTTACATACTTTTTCTAAATTTTACAAGTTTGATGTTTTTGCTTCAGCTGAAGCAGCCTTCAGAAGAAAGGTTTTGCAGGCTGTGGTGCCCACAGATTAAGTCACAAGAAAATGTAATGCTAGAAAGGCTCAAAACAAATGACATCCTTTATTTGTGGTTAAAATAAGGTTTACCAGTGAGGGCACAGTACAACATACATCCAAAAAAGGAAATTTAAAAGCAGTGAAAAGTAACACACATCCTCAGACTCAGGATGCGTTTCGGGTTTCCCCGTACTCACAGATGGATGTGTGTTGCTCTTCACTGCTTTAAGAAAATAAAGGATGTCATTTGTTTTGAGCCGTTCTAGCATTAAGTTTTCTTGTGAACTATATTGACATTTGACAGCTATTGGGCTCCCTGACATCCACTGGGACTAGGTATTGGATCCAGCGTTACCTTCCGGAAGTTAGTTCGTGACTGTTGGACTGACAATCAGCAGAGTTACATCAAGGATTCGCTCAGCGGAACAAGTAAAACACAGGTCTGTGTAATCCTATTACAGGTTTTGCGGCTGAGCCAGCATTAGGAAGATATTGGCCACGAAGAAAAGGGAGTGTTTTTGTTATCTCTCATTTGCTACATATTACAGTTAAACACTGGATTGTGTCACGGATTCCCCTACAACATATTATATTGGGAACTTCTTTGTACATTTAATTTATTTATTTGTATATACGTTGTGGGATACTGTGTGATCTTGGTCACGGTATTAGGGGGATCAGCTAGTGCTGTTAGCATTTGTGTGGACATTAGCCCTCAGATTAGGGTCTCTTTTTGTCCCTCCCGTTATCATTCAGTGTCCTCTAGAGCTTGGATATAAGTTTCCCAACAGTAAGGAATGAAGCCATGGACTCTCCTTATTTTTTTTAATTTTTTTTATTGAGGTATTAAGGAATAACAATAAAACAGAGAATATGCCCAGACACTGGTCAGTCATAATAGCAACACTTATACATTTCACACATAGAAGGTAAGCATAAGCTGAAGTATTGGTATACTGGTATATCAAAAGTTTTTGTGATCTCCGACCAGTAGTGATGCCACACATATATATATACATAAAAGCCAATGCTATGGAATATAATTCAATAATAATAAGATAACAGTTGACATGTGTAATAGCACCATCTCTGGTACCATAAACATTGAGTGTGGAACAATATATAGGGAACACGGATGTCTGGAACATATAACAATAAAACCTCAGTTTTTATATCGTATGACTAATGAACTCTAGCTCGGGATAAAAGGTATTCAATAAACTAAAAATAGTGAGAGGTAGGGAATTGGCTTTTGTCTGGCCTCCCGTAGGCCAGAGTGTGTGTGGGGGGGAGGGATGCAGTGGGTAAGAGCCGCTTGAAATGGGGAGGGGCAAGGGAGAGGGGGCGGAGCTAGTTAGAATACTGAAAAGGTAAAAAGTACTACAAAGTCATTAGACTTAATAGATGAGAAAGGTCTAGTATGGGAATTGAATATCAACGGTGCTGCAGTCAGTTACAACAAGAGGCGCTTTGTTAGCCTGGTTACTATACTCAAACTGCATCTCTAAGCTGGAAGTTACTGTATTAAACCTAATGTCATACACAAGCTGTATCCTAATACTAGAGGCTCTTTATTAGACTTGTTACTGTACACCCGTTGTAGTTATGTACTAGTGGCACTGCATTATATTTGTTACTATGTCCTAACTGTGCCTATGTACGAAAGACACCGTTTTAGACCAGGTATAATACGCAAGCTATATCAATACGCTAGAGGGCATTGTATTAGACCTGTTACTATACCTAAGCTGTATCTCTACAAAAGAAAGGTACTGTATTGGACTTGTAACTACACACAAGCTGTATCTGCAAGCTAGAGGCTCTGAAGGAAACCCGCTACCATGTATAAACTGTATTTATATACTAGTGGTATTGTATTATACTAGCTACTACTCTATCTGAAACATTTCTTGTTAATTAGAGATACTATACTAGACTTGTTACTAGAGACGTCCCTATTATCCCTCGCATAGGTGCTCAGGAAGTACAAGGAGTAAAAGCGTGCAAAGTATCTCATAATAAAGAGCAAAACTAACGGAGCCCATGTAATAATAAAAAACCCAAGTTAAGGGGTATAACTTTGTGGCGAAGAAAGAAAACTTTGCCCGCTATTCTACGCTGTGCAGTAGGGAAAATCAGGGCTTGGAACTGATATTATATTGCTATATCTCTTTGGTGAATCCAATCAAGCCGGTATAGATAATGAGATGTCTATATTATGATAACTCCGGCTGGGGTCCAATGAAGATGTAAACTGTTACTATGTGTGGGCATGATATGACGGCTTTTGAATGTAGTATAATTCTTAATTGGATAAATTAACAGGCAAGAAGAGGCCAAGCATTATACATTTCTGTGCTGAGCATGGTCAGAATTTATGAATCAAAAGACAATTATATCTGTGACTAGAATAAATATATGAGCTCAGTACTAAATATCTCTGAGTAGACCAGCAATGAATTACAAACATTAAATTGCTAAATTTAAAATACAATAAAAGTATGCTCAACATGGGAGTAGAGAATTGTGCTCCAACATACAGCATATATGCAAGATGTGTGGTTGAGAGAGTTCTATTACATAGACACCACATGCAATGGCCACAAATATAACTTTAGTCCCTTAAGATAAAACAAAATAGACTGGAATTCAGATATCAGTATAACATTAAACTGTAGGTAGAGGACATGACCTAGAATATATCTTCAGATATGTTAGAGCAGAAGAGACCAATCTTCAGGAAACAACACGGTCTAGAAGGGGAGTGTCACACTGAATTATACCCTTATATGAGTTAAGATAGATAATACAGTAAACAGGTTATATTAAAAAACAAATACTTAAAAGAAAAGGCTATATTGGTATAACTTTTGCAGGTATAGGGAGCTAGACTTCAATTCAACTTGAGGGACCAATATCAAATAATGAAATAAAGAAAACTAAGCTTACTGTGGTTGTCACATACCCGCTATAAATGACGTTAACACAAGTGGAAAGCTTTGAAGAAAACATGTGTAACTCTATTATAAGTCACCAACAAGCTGTTGAACTATAACATAAGGGAAACATAAAAGGGCATCATAGGGGTACTGTAGTCCTTAAATAAGAAATGCAAAGTAAAAACTCTTGTCGAGAGGTTAGTCCAGGATTCTAGTATTGGCCAGTTTATACACGCTACTCAAGGAATTCAGGAACTGTAGAGGGCACGGTGTAAAGGTAGGCACAGTGGTTTTAAGGATTCAGCCTAGGGGGTGAGCGGTGCAATTAACTTTAAGCTCCGGTGTCCTCAGTAGGCAGATAGTTCCCGTAAATATAGGGGATCCACCTCCGCCATTGCAGAACAGTTTACTCTATCCCACACCGATACGATGAAGCCGGTGGGTGCTGGCTAGATTATATTGTTCCTTTTTAAGACCCCATCTGTTAGGTGATGTCAGGAATCCATCTCCAGATAGATATCTTTTGGACTCCGGCACATAGCAAAGACCACTGCTGTGCCTCCTGTTAGCGACCAGTGTATTTTGATAGGCAGAGTCACCTACGGACTTTAGATTGGGCAAAACCTGGACTGAAATTGTAAGCAAGAGAGGAGCCTGTTCCACTAGATTACCGTCCTCTGTTAGCTCTGGGCCGGGATCTGACATGATAAGCTCAAGCTTCACGCTGGATATACAGCTCTCCCGGGGGTTGGCCGTACCTCTCTGCAAAACCGCCATAAGCTGGACATGTCTCAGTGTATGAGTGCTGTGTCTCGCTAATGCCGGGTGTGGGGTTGTAAGCTGGATCGTCGGTAAGAGGTTTTCTGTTGTAGGTTCGTCAGAGCTAGTTGAGATACTTATGGATGTGCTGAGATCTGGTCCTTCCGTATTTGATAGGGAATCCTCCCTTTCTTCCCCATGGAGTATTAAAGTGAGGTTGTGGAAATTGCGGCTCATTTTATGTTCCAAATTATGCAGGAGGTTACATAGAACCATAGCAAAATCCTCTTCTTCCGGAACTGTAGCCATTCTTAATCTTGAACTCCGTTGAGCAGGGGGTAGGAGATTTTATTCCTATAAGGCCCTTCTTTATACTTTTTATGTAAAAAGAGATTGCCCAGCTTTTTGAGGATGTGAGTTGCAGATGTCATGTAACTCCTATAGAGTAGCGATATCGATGAGAATCGGGTGACCAAGTTGAATTCTTATGCTTGGCTCCACGTGGGTAGGGCAATGGCTTCTTATAAGGGCTCTAGTCAGTCGTAGTCTTTAAAGCCAGGAGGACTTTGCCTTAGGGCATAACTCTCTGAAATATGAGCCTAGGAAGTTTCCAGGGCCATTAGACTCTCAAAACTGGTTAGATTCAAAGGTCTGAACGGTCGCCAAGCTTAATTTTGTAGATATTGTGGCCGGAGCTGCTGAGTGTAGATGCTGGCCCCGCCCCCCGACTCTCCTTATTTTGAGAAGGAAAACATAAATTATGCTAACCAGATAAATTCATTTCTTTCTGTATAAGGAGAGTCCACAGCCCCTGCCCCGTGTGCTCAGATAGGCGGCCTTCTAATTTATATTTTTCTTCTGGCACCTTATGTACCCTGATATTTATCCTACTGATCCTTGTTCCCTCAGCAGAATGACTGGGGGATAGGGGAAGTGGGAGAGGTATTTACGCCTTTGGCTGAGGTGTCTTTGCCTCCTCCTGGTGGCCCGGTTCAGTATTTCCTAACAGTATGGAATGAAGCCGTGGACTCTCCTTATACAGAAGGAAATTAAATTATCTGGTAAGCATATATTTTTTTGATGCAGTGCTTAAAACTGAGGCGGGCCCCCTCTCTACCGAATCCCGTGTGCAGGCTGTAAACATTTCTTGTGTGCTGGCTTCTTTTCCTGTTCTCCCTCTGCCTCTGTTCTAACACTACTGCTGCACCCCTGCTGGCTGCTAATAAAATTACAATTATAAAAAAAAAAAAAAAAAAAAAAAGTTTTAGCCTTGCTGCGATCTGCTTGCCTACATGCAATGTAAAAATAATAAAAAAAAACCCTCATGCCCGGCGCATGTCCTGTGCGTTGGGCGATTAGGAATTATGCATCCCTACCTTGTGGAAATTCATCTCCTGGCCACCAGGAGGAGGCATAAACACCCACATCAAAGCTTTAAAGGGACAGTCTACACCAGAATTGTTTTTGTTTTAAAAGATAGATAATCCCTTTATTACCCATTCCCTAGTTTTGCTTAACCAACACAGTTATATAAATACACTTTTTTTACCTCTGTGATTACCTTTTATCTAAGCCTCTGCAAACTGCCCTCTTATTTTAGTTCTTTTGACAGACATGCATTTTAGCCAATCAGTGCTGGCTCCTAGGAACTTCACGTGCGTAAGCACAGTATTATCTATATGACACACATGAACTAACACCCTCTAGTGGTGAAAAACTGTCAAAATGCCCTAAGAGAAGAGGCGGTCTTCAAGGGCTTAGAAATTAGCATATGAACCTCCTAGGTTTAGCTTTCAACTAAAAATACCAAGTGAACAATGCAAAATGGGTGATAAAAGTAAATTGGAAAATATTTTAAAATGACATGCCCTATCTAAATCATGAAAGTTTTATTTTGGACTAGACTGTCCCTTTAAGTATCTCTCCTATTTCCTTCGCTCCTAGTTTTTTCATTGTAAGCCATTTTCTTCACTAGGAGAGTATCTGATTAGTCGACTCTCTTTTCTGTTCCACAATATTACATTGTTCAACAGGACAAAGGCTGTCGGACGAACCTCTTTGGTTTTCTGCCTAGGGGTTTTTCAGGTGAACGTTAATCAGGAAATTATGGTATATTCCTTATGTTCCAATCCAAGTTTTTTAAAGGAGTTATTATAGAGTCAAGATGTGGTTTGGGCTCTTTAAGTATATTTTTAGGTGTCTATAGATTTCGGTCTGTTCTTTAGCTTGTGTGCCCTGATTTCAGTTAAAGATAGGGTTCAGTTGGCTACTTCTGTTTCTTTAGCTTCATTGTTTAAAATACTTGTTTCACAAGGCATACTTGGAGGCGTGTAAGTCTCCACCTTCTTGATCTTCAGCTTGTGCTTGTAAGAATGAGGCTTCTTTACAAACAAATTGCAAGGTGCAAGTTTTCATCTTTGCATATTTAAAATATTTTTTCTCTCTCCAGTTTTATGTGCTTGCCTCGGCGGGGGCAGTTTTTCGTAGGGAGGTCCTTCAGGCAGTGGTTCCTTGTAAATAGGTGCCTGCCTTTCCTTCTTTTCCCACCCATTTTCCTTTGTGGACTCCACAGCTTGGGTATTTGTTCCCACAAGTAAGGAATAGTGTACTATCACACCTTTTCTTTATGGAAGATAGTACTTCCTTTAAGGATCCTTTAGATAGAAAGATTGTATCTTATCTTAGAAAAGCATATTTACATACTGGCTGTATTCTTAGACCTGCTATTTCTATGGCTAATGTTACTGCTGCTTCAACTTTTTAATTGGACAGTTTAGCTCAACAGTTAACAGGTCCTGAATTGTCTAGCATTGTTCTTTTACTTCAACATGCTAATCATTTCATTTGTGATGCTATATTTGATGTCATTAAGATTGATATTAATATACCAGACAGGCTGTTTCTCAGAACAACTGCTAAGGGTTCAATACACAAGTTAAAAAGCAGCGGTGATAACGGGCACCCTTGTCTAGTCCCTTTGCTTAGCTGAAAGTTATCTGAACGTGACCCATTTACTACTAAAGCCGAAAATGGTTTGTCATACAACCTATGAATAAATTAAAAAAAATAGCCCTTTAAGCCATATCGTTCTAGGGAGCCAAAGAGATGCTGCCAATCAATTACATCAAAAGCCTTTTCGGCATCAATGGCTATAACTGCCTTATCCTCTGTTCACGTGATTTCATTCTCCAGAGCGCTATGATAGTCTAAATTTCCTTAAATTGGAGAATGAGGATCTACCTTTCATAAACCCGGTTTGATCATGGTGAATCAGTTTGGATAATAACTTCTGTAGCCTCGAAGAAATTCTTGAGGTTAATATTTTATAGTCTGAATTGAGTAGGCCCCAGAGAACTTAAAATATCTTTATATGCCGACAATGATCTGGTATTTATTAGTAACACTAGAGAAAACCTTCCGAAACTTATTGAAATTATTGGTATTTTTAGTATTTTTTCGTGGTACAAGGTGAATTCCCAAAAATCTGAAATATTATGGATTTAAAAGAATGAGAATTTTTGAGGAGAGATTCCTTTTAAGGAAGTTAAGAGCCTAAAGTATTTAGGTATTAATGTTACTCTATCCCCAGGAAAAATGGTATGAAGAAAACTGTTCTGGGTTAATTGACAAGGTGCAGAAGGACCATCAGAGATGGACAAATTTTCCCCTTACTTTAGCAGGAAAAATTAATTTGGTAAAAATGATAATACTCCCTAAACGTTTATATATCATGCAGAATATGCCACTGTTCTTAAAATCAACTGATATAAGACAATTAAATAAAGCCTTTAAAAATTTCCTATGGGGGAAAAAATAAAGCTAAATTGTCCCTATATAGACTATCTCAAGTGAGAGAATTTGCCGGCTTTAATTTTCCCTGTATTCAAAAATATAATTGGGCTTGTCTAATGAAAACTATTCCAGATTGGCTGTTAGACATTGGCCACTTTCAACTGAAGGATCTTGAGCAGGATTGTTTTGCACCATTGTCTTAAAACCGCAATCCACTTAGAAACCTCCAATTTACCGGTATTAATGAAGAAGATGGTCACTTTTAAAAATCCTATTTTGGCATGGCAAAAAACCTGTAAAGCTCTCCAGGCAGATTTTCACTATTCAAAATATTTACCCATTACAGGTAACCCTTTGTTTTCAGAAGGAATGAGGTGTAAGGTGTTCAGAACTTGGAAATTAAAAGGTCTAGAATATTTCTATCAATGTATTGACTTAGATAGCGGTAACATATGATTGTTTGATGATATTAAATCTCGATTTAAGGTGGACAATAAAGATTTTGTCGGCTACCTGCAGGTTAGACACTTCTTGAATACAAGGAAAGATATCTCTTTTGTTACAAACTGGGATGGCCTGTTGATAGGGATTTCCCTTTTTCGGTCTGGTATGCACTCCATTTCTTATTGGTATAAGCTACTATTGCAAAGAGAGGGGGAAGTCAACCTCGATTCTTTGGTTCAAAGATGGGCGGTAGACATCCCAGGGATTAATAAAAAGTCTTTAAGTCAAAGTATTGTGAGAACTTGGCTTGTCACACCTTTACTTTTCTGGAGGGAGTCCCAACTAAATTTAATCAATCGTACTTACGTAATTCCCCATGTGTTAAGTTTATGGAATAAAAATCAAAGCTTTCATTGTCAGAGATGTAACTTTCCTAGCGCAAATCTAATTCACTGCATATGGAGTTGCCCAAAGGTATTCAGCTTTTGGGCCAAAATTTATTTTTGGCTCTCAAAAATAATTAGACAACAGATGTCCCTAAAGAAAGAGGATATATTCCTGTTATATGAAAATGTACAACCGATGTTTAATCTGAATTCTAATTTTATAAACTTTACGATATTATGCGCAAGGAACATTCTCTTCTTTTCATGGAAATCTAAAAATGCCAAATTTCTCACAATTTATTAATAATATTCATAGGAAATTATTAAAACACGGAGATACATCCGTAAAAATATTTCAAACATTTTATAGTACCAATACATTTATACATTTCAGAGCATTGTTATAAATGAAAAGTATTGAATACAATTTGTGTACTCACTTTTGGGGTTTTATTGTTATAACTATAACTAAACTAAACTAATCAAAACAAAACTAAACGCCTATATAAGCGGAAGTAGACTAAGATAAGTAAATAGATGTATGGGACAGAATAATCTTTATATTGTTTTTTGCATGTCCAATCGTGTGCAGAGATATTGGAAAGGATGTATTAGGTCTAGATTTTATGGATCTGTCTACATTTAGAGTGATGGGCATAACGCACTAGATGGATATAAAAAAACACAGCAAAAAGAGGGCGTGTGGCCAAGCACACAGGAGTGGACATAGGATACAATAAGCTTGTCTCCCAAGAATTTGATAATAATGGTTTTTATTTACTTTCAACATTAAAATGGAGTGAGCAAAAGGAAGTGACGAGCTCTGTTGATATATGATTTTACACGGATCGTATAAATAAGTGCTGACCTATTACTGGTAGCCAGAGTGCATGTAAAGCAAATGTTTTTCCTACCTTCTGAGTAAGCTTAGTTGTGCTACACTATAGTACAAATTTAAGTAGTTAACCATAGGTTATGCAGCTGTGTGTTAAGAGGCTGTGTGCTTTATGATTTGAGTTTGCTCCTTGAACTTAATGCTAGTGAAGAAGGTGAACCTCAGATTGAATTTCGTTTACCTCCTCAAAGGGATGAGCATTAAAATCCCCACATTGTTTACAAGTAGCTTTGCAATAATTATAATACTTTAACAAACTAGCTTAAAATAAAACCCATATAAAAATCCGCTATACTATACTCTGAATATGTTATAAACATTATCCATCCTGCCATACCTTTTCCAATTTAGAGTGACGGACATAATGTACTAGGTGGATATAAGAACACAGCAAAAAGAGCGAGCGCGGCCAAGCACATAGGAGTGGGCATACGATATAAAAAGGTTGTGTCACCCAAGAATTTGATAATAATGGTTTTGATTTACTGTCAACATGAGCGTAAAGTGAGCAAAAGGAAGTGACTAGCTCCGTTGGTATATAATTTTACACTGATGGTATAAGTATGTGCTGACCTATTACTGTTAGTCAGGGTGCATGTAAAATAATTTTTTTTCTACTTTCTGAGCTAGTTTAGTTGTGCTACGCTATAGTACTAATTTAAGCAGTAAACCATAGATTATGCAGCTGTGTATTAAGAGGCTGTGTACTTTATGGCTTGAGTTAGCACAGTGACCTAAATGCTATTGATGAACGTGAACTTCCGATTGAATTTTTGTGCAGTGCGTTTTATCCCCTCAAAGGGATTATCTTAGAATAAAACACAAATAAGAATCTACTATACTATGAATACGTCATAAACATTTTCCATCCTGCCATATCGTTTTCAAGTAGAAATACTGTGTTAACTAGGAGAACATATTCTAAAACAAGAAACATGGCAGTCAAGTTAGAAATTTTAACTAGTTATAGATATCCATAAGGAAGTAAATAATGGTTAGGTTTAGTTTAAACACATGCATGCTCTGGAAAAGTACTGACTGAAGAGATATGCCATACCCGTATCAGTACTATAATTAATGGTAGACTGAGGAGAGGTAAATATATCAGCTAGTTTCATTGTGCCTAGAATTCCATGCCGCATGAGTAAAAATGGTAGAAATCGGCCATAAACACCCGTAGCTGAACGGTTCTTACACTGTCTCCACCATCGATGTTCCTTGTGGGACCGGCAACAAAATGATGTCTGCAAGTCTGCGATTTGGTGACTATTTACTGCAGGATTCACATCCACAGTGTCAAGCATGCCATCTCCAGGGCTGATGATCAAATGTGTAAGCATGGTTCCAATTGTATATGTATGTTGACTATGCACATCTCCGTTTGTGATGGTAGGTATATACTGCGAGTCGAAAGAAAACCTTTGCCGCCACTACAGGATTAGAAGCTTTGTGAGCAGTCTTCTCTTCCTCTTTAGTTCCGAGGTCGGATTCTGGGGCAGCTGCCAGAGGAGACAATGAAGGTATCAGTGCGCTCTCCATGAGATCAAGAGGTAATTCCGTAATAGGTTTTGACAGGATCGGGCAGCCGAGGGCTCCTCCTGCCTCCGATATTGCTGTTGCTTCTTTTTTTATGAGGGGATTAAGGTTCTGAGGCTGTCATCCATCTCCCCTGTGTAGGATGTGATGTTGTATGCTATATTCTGTAGAGTGGAATCACGTCGACTGTACCAAGAGTTTTTTGATCGGAAGGACTGATCCTCCAACTGTATGAAGGTGTATAGGTCCATGCAGGACGATATGAGTCGGTCCAGCCTTGGCAAAAACATGACCCTTAGTTCAGGTAGAATGCGGGTGGCAGAACAGGAGTCTTTGGTCTTGAATAATTCCATTACTGAGTAAAGGGTGACCAGTAATAGGAAAAGTGTGAAACTATATACAATTGTGGCATCAGAAATTGCCCCACAACGCCAAATGGCCTTTTCAGTTTACACTACAGTCACTTCTCAGGGGCAAGGGCGCGATGTAGGGCCCTTCACGCATCAGGTTTCGGCTGCAGCAAGTGCCCGCTTATGTTAGGGTGCCTACTCAGCAAGAAAAATAGCATGGATTAGCCGGAGGCAGCTAATAATTGCTTATTCTCCAGAGTCTTTATGCAGAGCTCCCTCTCCTTGCTGCCATTTGGTTGCTCCGCCCACTGGAAGTCTACTTTTTTGAAATTTTTAAGAAAACGTAATTATTTTTTGGGATTTAATTTCTCAGCGGATTTAGCTGTTATGTTGTCTCTCCCTCTCTAGTGACTCGTGAACTTCCACATCTTGGGTATTATATCCCATACGTCACTAGCTCATGGACTCTTGCCACATGAAAGAAAACATAATTTATGTAAGAACTTACCTGATAAATTCATTTTTTTTCATAGTGGCAAGAGTCCATGAGACTCACCCTATATTTTTTGTGGTTATGATTTTTGTATAAAGCACTTTATTTTTCTAGTTCCTCTTTTTGTATGCTTTTTACTCCTTTTACACCTCACTTTTTGGCTATACGTTAAACTAAGGTATGAGTGAGGTGGGAGGTGTATTTATAGGCATTTTGAGGTTTGGGAAACTTTGCCCCTCCTAGTAGGAATGTATATCCCATACGTCACTAGCTAATGAACTCTTGCCACTATGAAAGAAATTAACTTATCAGGTAAGTTCTTACATAAATTATGTTTTTCAAGTATCCTTAATGGATTGGTTCCTTCAAGAGAGGGTCAGGGGTGTACTAGACTTATCAATGTAAAGCCTATTGCTGTAACCCCATATAGTTCTGCAGTCTTAGTTACACTGATTTTATGTTCTCTTCACAGGACTGGAGCAAACATTGGTCATGGAGCAGATGGATAAGTCCCTATTATCTTTTCTCCCTCTCCCTCCGTCCATTTGCCTTTACTGGGGGATGGGTATCAGTTAATTACACTATTTAACAATTTTTTTCTGGCAGTGCCTTATCTAGGTCTTTATTGGATCTGAAGGGCCAGATAGAGAGGGACATAGCGGGTGTTATCACAGAGAGCTCCTGCCCTTCGTAACGCAGCAGCAAAGGGGGCACGTTAAAGGGACATAAAACCCAAAAATATTCTTTCATGATTCAGATAGAACATACAACTTTAAACAACTTTCCAATTTATTTCTATTATTAAATTTTCTTGTTATTCTTTGTTGAAAAGCAGGAAGGTAAGCTCATGAGTGTGCACGTGCCTGCAGCACTGTATGGCAGCAATTTTGCAAATAATGTTATATATTAGAACACTAGATGGCAGCACTATTTCCTGTCATGTTGTGCCTCATGTATGTACACACTACCTACCTAGGTATCTCCTCAAGAAAGAATAATATAAGAACGAAGCAAATTTGATAATAGAAGTAAATTTAGAAACTTTTTTTAAAATTGTATTCTCTATCTGAATAACGAAAGAAAAAAATTGGGTTTAATGTCCCTTTAAAGGGACATTAAACCCAAACATTTTCTGTCATTGTTTAGATAGAGAATACAATTTTTAAAAAGTTTCCAATTTACTTCTATCAAATTTGCTTCATTCTCATGTTATTCTTTGCTGAAGGGATACCTAGGTAGGTAGCGTGCACATGCTTGAAGAACTACATAACAGGAAATAGTGCTACCATCTAGTGCTACTGCTAATGTATAACATTTTTGCTAAACTGCTGCCATATAGTGCTGTAGACATGTGCACACTCATGAGCTTACATCCCAGCTTTTAACAAATGATAACAAGAAAACAAAGAAAATTTGATAACAGAAGTAAATTGGAAAGTTGTTAAAAATTGTATGCTTTATCTGAATCATGAAAGAAAAAAAATTGGGTTTTTATGTCCCTTTAAGGTTGGCTACTGCGTGATTTGTCATTTTACACTGAAATAGACTATGCGTGGTGGGTTGAAAAACGGTGGAATGTATAACAAAATGAAAGGGTGATTATTTATATATTTTAGCGTCTACAATTAATTGAATCAATTAAAGTGTTGAGTGTATCACTTTAAACCCTTTCCCCCCTGATTTTGCCACTCAGTTACAGTTAGCTATGCCACCCTCAGGTAAACGAAAGACAAAAGGTTAAACATTGTTCTTCTGAGTCTAGAACTAATAGCTGTTGATGTTTCTGAGGTTAGGCATTTACAGGTTTCTGACAAGGATGATCCTTTTCTAGCACAGAGGGTCAACTTTCATACTCTGACTCTCCTATGGATTCTGAGAAGGATACAGAAGAAATTACTTTTAGGTTTAAAATAGAGCATCTTAGGCATTTACTAAAGGAATAACAGAAACTAAAACGGTAGAGGAGACACCGGTTCAGAAATGATATATTACATTATATATTAAGTTAAAGACTCCTGAGGTTTTTCCTGTACCTTCCTTGGTTACTGATATTATATCTAAGGAATGGGAGAAACCTGTGGTTCCTTTTTCTCCTTAAGGTGGATGGAGCTATTTCTACCTTAGCTAAGCGTACAACCATTCCACTAGAGGACAGTACTTCCTTTAAGGATTCTATGGATAGGAAGCTGGAGGGATATCTTAGAAAGATTTTTCTACATGAGGCCTTATCTTCCAACCTGCGGTACGTATTGTAGCAGTGGCTGGCGCTGCAGCTTTCTGGTGTGATTATCTGATGTGGAATCTTCTCTAGAGGAGATGCAGGACAGTATACAGACACCAAAGACAGCAAATTTCTTTATTTGTGATGCAATTATGAAAAATTGTTAGCATTAATGCTAAAAATACTGCCTTTGCTGTGTTAACCTGAAGAGCTCTATGGCTAAAGTCATGGTCAGCAGTTATGGTATGTATATCGTCAAGACAAAACGTGCAGTATGTTGGCATTGCAGTAAGTGACTTGCAGAACGACACAAATTGACATTCCACATCCCAGGACTAGAAAATTGGGATTATCTAAGCTGACAAACTCTTCATTCTGGAGGTCTTCAATGAGATTGTGCTCCAGTGAGGTTCCAGAGATAGATCTCATGGCTATCTGTCTCAATTTCAAACTTCAGAGATACGGCTCAAGGTCAAGGAATCCTCAGACAGATTGATAGACACATTGGCAGTACAATGGGGTTATCGTCTAGTTTATCTGTTTCCCCCAATTGTGCTCTTCCACGTGTGATAGCACGACTCAAATAATAGAGGGCCTTGCCATTCTTTTAGCTCCTGCATGGCCACAAAAGTACACAGATCTCATAAGTTTGTTGTCTGCTCCTCCATGGTGTCTTCCTCAGAGACCTGATCTCCTGGCTCAGGCTCCGTTCTTATATCCAAATCTAGATTCTCTAAGGCTGACTGCCTAGAGATTGAACGGATGATTTTAGCTCAGAGAGGATTTTCTCTGATTGATACTTTAGTTCAGGCGTGTAAGCCTGTGACCAGACGCATATACCACAAGGTGTGAAAAGTATACTTATCCTGGTGTACAGACCATGGGTTTTCTTGATACAAGATGAGAATACCACGTAGAGGGTCTTGAAAAGGGCCTTTCGGCTAGTTCTCTGCATAATATAGCACTTTTATCCCACAAAAATGGAATGCAGTATATCAACAATAAAAGTGGGGAGAGAGGAGGGGGGCCGTGTCTTATAAAACGTAACCTTGATTAATAATCATTAAAGCACACACTTAAAACATAAGAAAAACAACATACAAAGCTACTGCAAAACATGCATTAGGTGTTCGCAAACGTTATCGCTCCTGATATGGATGTTAATTCTCTTGGTATCTTTTGTTGAAAAGCAGGGATATATGCTTTGGAGCTGATCATTTCTGGAGAACTTTATAGCAGCAGTTTTTCATGAATGCTATCCATTTGCAAGAGCACCAGATGGCAGCACCATTTCCTGCCATGTAGTGCTCCAGATCCACTACCTAGGTATCTCTTCAATACAGAATCATGGGAAGAAATCACATTTCATAATAGAAGTACATTCAAAACATTTTAAAAACTGTATTCTTTGTCTGAATAAAAAAATTTAATTTTTGGGTTTCATATCCCTTTAATTGCTGACATGATACAGGCCTCACTGGCTCTCTGAGCAGCTGCAGTATTTAAAACGCTGGGGCACTGAGAATATCTAGCTATGCTTCACATGTTTGTGCACAGAAAAATGTTAACACTAAAAGAGTAAAAACTTGTACTAGTAGCAAATTGCAAATATTTTTCTATCCATATATGTAATTCATCTATGTGAATTTGAATTTTGACCGGATTGTCCCTTTAACAGTGAATACATTTTTGCTTAATTAGAAATTATTTTCTCAAAAGAATATTACCACATCAGATTTATTGAACATCCATGAATATACTTCTGATACAAGCTATATGCAATCAGTCTAAATCTGCAGTGTTTGAGTAATCAAGTTATTTTATTATTATTTCTGATCTGATTAGGTATAGAAAACTAAAATGTACAAGTTCGTTTATGCTTTATTTTTCTTATTTTTTTATTACATAAAGACTCTTGTTACGATGTATCCTTTGTCCTGTCAGACACACTGCAGCTGTCTCTTCTTACTTCTACCTATTCTGCTGTTGATAACAAATGCTTTTTTTTTTTTTTAATCCCCCCAGAGACGCAGCTGTCTGCAGTGGACTCCCTTATTGATAGTATGAGCTTGCTGTATGATGATGGAGAAAACACAGAGGATATATTCAAACCCAGCAAAATACCAAACCCTCAGTTTCAAAGGTTATTTCAGGTGACTTTTAACAATAGACATCATTGGTCTTAAACATATGAAAATAACAGCAAGTTCTCAGTCTATTAATGTATTTATTAATAAATATATATGTCTGAACTTGTGCACACTTTTGTGTCTGTGTGATTGTTTATATAACAATATATATATTATATGCATGCATAATTCAGGAGATTATTTCAAAATTTCTAAATACACAGAAATACTTGCAAATTCCTCATGTAAAAAAAAAAAAATATATATCCATTTTTATGCATATCAGCGCTGCAGAATCTGTTGGCGCTCTACAAATACCTGATAATAATAATAATAATAATAGATAGATTGAAGAATGATGAGTTATGAATATCTCTTTCAACTTCATACAAATCCTTTTCAACAGGATTCTATTCCATAAAGGCAATGCTTGCTAATGTTTTGTCTCTATTCTGCAGATAAACATTTAAAAACATATTCTCACCTCAATCAAAAACCATCAGACCCCATTTAATCAATATTATTACAAGCTCTTCTTATCAATCATAAGGTGTTTTGAGGAGTACGGCAATAACCACAGACTTTCAAGCAGATGTTTTA
This sequence comes from Bombina bombina, assembly GCF_027579735.1. Classification (NCBI taxonomy): domain Eukaryota; kingdom Metazoa; phylum Chordata; class Amphibia; order Anura; family Bombinatoridae; genus Bombina; species Bombina bombina. The sequence continues at coordinate 328,284,842 of NC_069499.1, forward strand.
GCTGTATCAATGTTTTGAAAGCATTCCGACATTTCTATGGCACCCTTTGATGACTAAGCTGCGCTAGAAATAGGCTTTCTCTTTTTTGGTTTTATTTTTCTTTTAGATATGTAGCCTTTTATTCAAAGTTGTCAAGTGTTCTTAATTACTTTGAAAAGGGTTGACATTTTTTTAAAGAAAAAAAATGCTTAAATACTAATTGTGTTTTTATTTCACTTACACGACTTTTATGTAGCAGCTTCTGCTAACCACAATTGATAAAAGGATGCTTTAGCCATTTTTAAATTAAATGATCTGTTCCAATCTTGTAGTTTACCCAGGTGCTCTGTGTTAGATATGCTCTGTGCATAACAACTACTAATCAGTTTCCCCATAAACTCAGAGATAAGTTGTCATCTTGTGCAGATTGAGACACTTTTGACTTCAGTATCCATTCTCAAGAAAACCGTTTGTGATTTTTAATTTTTTTTTTTTTTTTTTTTTTTTATAAACAAGCTTTATTGTGAATTCAAACATACAATACAGAATAATAAAGCAATTTACAAACAAACAATAGTGTCAAAATTAGTACCCTTGCGGGATGGGGGTGAAGTCTTTCTTTTTACTACGTGATAAAGTCCAACTCTTATTCTTGACATGAGGGGGGATCCCTCAAATAGTCCATGTGGCCCTCAGTTGGCCAAATAAAAGGTTTGAGTGAGTTGCTCGGGTACTAATATGTAATTCTCTGCTAAACAAAGCTTGATTTTTCAACATGTTTTTAACTAACTAGTATATATTCCTCCTTCCATTACCCTGGGCTAGGAGGATTCAAGATACTACAACACATTTGCTCCAGGGGAGGAAGTAATAAAAAGTACAGTTGAAAGTAAAGTAGTGTTAGTCTGAAGAGAGAGTAGAGTCAATTTATAGAGGAAAAAGAGGAGAGAGGGGGGGTAAGAGGGGTAGGGGGGGAGGAGTGGGTGGAGAAAAAAAAAAAACAAAAAACAAAAACAAAAACAAAAAAAAAAACATGCAGTGTTTCTGATGGCCGAGTCTTGGCCGCGGTTACAAGGACATTAATTCTAGCCATAGGGGGGGCCAGAAATATAGCTTATGTTGGGGTGGGGTTCCAGGCAGCTAACATCATGTCATGCTGCTCCAGTTGGTTGCATTTATAATAATGCAGCCTTTCCAAAGTCAATAGCTCATCTACAGCCAAGCACCATTCATTGAGAGTAGGCACCTCCCCCGATTTCCAGTGTCTGGGTATAAGTTTCTTTGCTCCTGTGAGCATGATTAGGAGAAGAGCCCTCTCATGTCTGCTCAAGGTGTCAGGGAGATGTATGAATAGTATTGTTTCGGGCGAAACTGATATAGGTGTGTTGAGCTTTTTTGTCATTTCCCCTATAACAGTCTCCCAGTAAGCTGTCAATTTGGGGCAAGCCCACCAGGTGTGTATAAGCGTACCCCTCTCACCGCATCCCCGCCAGCATAATGCAGATGTTGCTGGGAAGAATTGATGAAGTCTGGCGGGTGTGTAATACCATCTAGTCAACAACTTGAGTTGTATTTCTTGGACGGTGGCAGAAACTGAGGATCGTTTGACCAGTCTAATCGATTTTAGCCATTCGTCTTCGTCAATAGTGTTGTTGAGATCCCTGTTCCATAGTCTAGTGTATGATGGGAGTTGAGTGTCCGGAGGGGTGAGCAATAGTTTGTATATTTTTGAAATCAGTCTTTTTGGCGGAGTAAGCCCAGTGCACAGAGCTTCAAAAGGAGTGAGATCCCTGAGGAATTCGGATTTGTTTTTATAGTGCATTAGAAAGTGTGATAGTTGGTGGTATCGTAGCCAAGATGAGAATAAGTTCCCATATGTCTCTATCATGTCTTGATGTGTGCGTAACCTGCCGTCAACTAATGCGAAGTGAAGTATACCCTGTCTCAAACTGTGGGGAGGGCACATGCGCCTACTGAGGTCACAGTAAGGTAAGTCAGGGTTCTCCAAGATGGGCATCATTGGTGAAGGGAAGGTGGAGATATGTGTACTAGTGGAAATTAACCTGTCCCATTCTAAGAGTGTTTCTGTCGTTAAGTGGTACTTATTTAGTAGTTTGGGGCGTTTCGTAGCTGGGATCCAGGCTAGGGAGGCTACATTTTTGTGATGTAGAATTTGGCCGTCTATTTTGACCCACTGTTTTTGGTCGGTGTTGTGTGCCCATTCTGTCAGCCTCTGCATTAGTATAGCCTTTCTATATAATGTCAAGTCGGGAAACCCCAGTCCTCCCCTATCCCTAGGAAGGTACAGCGTCTTTCTAGGTATTCTCGGTCTAACACCTGTCCAGATAAATTGTTCTAGTGATTTTTGTAAGTGGGGAAGGAAATCTGCTGGTAAATGTATTGGCACAGTTTGCATAATATATAAGATTCTAGGCAAGATGTTCATTTTAATGAGGCCAATCTTTCCTAGCCAGGATAACTTTTTATTCCTCCATGAGGAAAGATCGTTAATTATATCTTTACGGAGGGTTAAATAATTGTTTCTGAATAGGTCAGAAGATTTTGCAGATAGATATATACCTAAATATTTCAATTTGTTAGCTGCTATGGGAACTTTATAGTTTGTAGCAAGGGACTGGACCTGGGCCGACGGGGAGTTGATATTAAGAAGTTCGGATTTCGAGAGATTTAAATGGAAGTTGGAGAGCCTTCCATATGTCGAGAGCTCTGTCAGGAGCTCGGGAACCGACGAATCGATATCGGTAAGGGTGTATAGAACGTCATCTGCGTACAACGCTTGTTTGTGTTCCATTTCACCTATCCGTACTCCTTTGATGTTAGGATTAAGCCGCACCTTCTGTGCTAATGTTTCGATCGATAGGGCAAACAGCAAGGGAGACAATGGACACCCCTGTCGGGTCCCATTTGATATGGTAAAAGTATCAGATAATGTGCCGTTTACTCTAATACGGGCATTGGGGGCCGAATACAAAGCAAATGTCATATTGAGAAATGGGCTTCCAAAGTTCATGGCCTTCATAACCCTGCGCAGAAAAAGCCAGTCGACCCGGTCGAAGGCCTTCTCCGCGTCCGTCGAGAAAAGTGCCATAGGCACTCCCTCAACCTGGGCAAAATTCAGGATTTGGAGGACCTTGTTGGTATTATCCCTCGTCTCCCTGCCAGGTATAAAACCTACCTGGTCAGTAGAGACGAGGCCTGCAAGGTATTTGTTAAGACGAATCGCCAATATTTTTGCCAAAATTTTTATATCTAAATTAAGTAAGGAGATGGGCCTAAAATTTGCCGGTGAGTCAGGGGTCTTGCCTGGTTTAGGTATTACAACTATGTGTGCCTCGAGCATAGTGTTAGGGAGTGACGGTTCCTCTATCAAGTTGTTAAAGAGTCGTGTCATCAATGGGCCTAGTGTGGCACCAAAGGACTTGTAATATTTTATTGAGAAACCGTCTGGTCCTGGGCTTTTTCCACTAGGGAAGTCTTTGATCGCTTGCTGAAGCTCAACTGTAGTTATGCTGGAGTCTAAGGTGTCTCTTTGGCCTGGCTCTAGCTGGGGTAGGTTTAATGTGGCAATATATTGGTCTATCAGGGACTCTCTACTAGGGGAATCACCCGCAGAGTCCCCTGCCTCCGATGTCATCTTTAGATTGTACAGTGCTTGGTAGTAGGAGTGGAACGATTTGGCTATTAGTTTGCTCCCCTTTATCATTAACCCACTTGGGGTTTGTAGGTGATGAACATGTGCCTTTAATTGCTTTCTACGTGTTGCTCTGGCCAGCAGTCTCCCAGGCTTATTGCCTCCTTCGTAATATTGCTGTTTCATGTGTAGATATCTGCGTTGATAAGCGTCCAGTAGGTATGTATTAAGATCTTTTTTAGCTGTATCTAGTTTGTTCCTAGTGGTTGTGTCTAATGGGTTTTTTTTGTGCAAGTCTTCTAGATGTTTTATGGTTTGTAGAAGTTGTGTATGTTTTAGTCTGTTTTGTTTGTTTAGGCGTGCCTTATGTTTAAGGAATTCACCTCTGATGACGCATTTATGTGCTTCCCAGACATTTGTGAGCGAGGTGTGCTGTGGATTATTATTTGTAAGATATTCCTCGAGCGCTTTTTGGATGTCTAATTTAATGATAGGGTCGTTAAGTAGAGAGTCATCTAGTCTCCATATGTAGGATGTGGGTGGGAAGTCTGGCCATTGTATTGTGCAAGTGACTGGAGCGTGGTCCGACCAGGTTATAGGACCAATTGAGCATTCGGTAACCATGTCAAGACCGTTTGAGTCCGTGTAGAAATAGTCTATGCGGGAATACTTATTATGTGGTGGTGAAAAGTATGTATAGTCCTTTGCGGTTGGATGTAAAGTGCGCCATATGTCGTGGAGTTGGACGTTTGAAATTGAGTTTTTCACTGCTTTTAGTATTTTGGGGGGGGTACTAGTAGTGCCATTTGACGTATCAAGTAGGGGGTTCATGGCGAGATTAAAGTCCCCGGAGAGGAAAACTGTACCTCTCGACAAATCTAGGAGGAGTTTTGAAACTTTAGTTACCAGGGTGTGCTGGTCAATGTTGGGACAGTACAATGTAGCCAAAGTGATTGGATGTTCGTATAGTGTTCCTACAACTATCAGGTATCTGCCCTCCGGATCTTTTACCACGTTCGTGGGTTTTAAGGGTAGTGAATGATGGATCAAAATACCCACCCCTCTTTTTTTTGTCTGTCCCGAGGCGAAATAAGCTGTGGGATATTGTGAATTGAACCACTTCGGTTCCTTCCCTTTCTGGAAATGTGTTTCCTGAAAAAACAATACATGGCTGTATAAATTTTTTAGGGCTCTAAAGGCTATGGACCGCTTACCTGGCTTACCAAGTGTTCCCCTTGGAGAGAAGGAGGGGAACACTGAGATGGAGTTAGGGGAAACTGGCGAACATTGCAACAGTGGGCAGTGGACTGTGGGTAAAGCAGAATCATCACTGTCTCACCAGACATGCCCACAGTACTAGAAGAGGCACCTGGAGAAAAAAAAAATAGTCAACACAAAATAGTAGTAAACATTTTCAACAATTGGGCTAATATGGGTAGAGTCTACAGGCTTGCATTTCTATATCAAGGCCCTAATTATATTACATGCAAAATTGAGGGTGGTTTCAGAACCCTTTAAAATTGTAAGTGGGGCATAATATATAGGTCTCCCTGTGTTTCTAGGGGGGTTTTGTTTCCTGTTATTTTATTATGGCCTGCAAAGGGGTCACAAGTTGTGTAATCTTATAGTCATATATACACCCCCATTACTCTAATAGCCCAGAGCAAACAACATTGAACTCATTTTTGGTTTTGCAATAGAGCCCATTAACATGAAAAGAACAGACCACACAAAAAAAAAGGATACAATAACGTCTATTCGGAGTTGAATACCCCAAGGACCATTATTTAACTATAGTCCTAGTCCATGTTTGAAAATTCAAGTGATGGGCCGGGCTAATCCGTGGGCTGAGTCCTGTTGTGGCTGAGTAGGACTGATGGAAAGGCCTTCCAGGAATATTTTTTCATCCGACCCTGGTAGGTACACAGCCGTTTTATTCTGGTGCGTGGCTATTATGGACACTGGAAAGCCCCATCGGTATTGAATTTTGTGAGCCCTGAGTTTGGATGTAATGTGTCCTAGGTCTCTTCTCTTCTGAAGGGTAGTGGGGGAGAGATCAGAAAAGATTTGCAGTTCTTCTCCTGCGTGATGGACTGGATGCTTGAGGCGGGCGCATCTGAGAATTTCCTCTTTGTCCTTATAATTTAAAAAACGGACGATGATATCTCTGGGAGGGGCCTTAGGTGGAGGTTTGGCCCTGAGCGCTCTATGAGCGCGTTCTAGAATGATATCTGGTGAAGAGGGGGAGTCTTTCAAGGTGCGAAACAGACTCTGGAGATACCCATCTATGGCAGGGGGGTGTATAGTTTCTGATATTCCTCTGAAACGGAGATTGTTACGACGTCCCCTATTATCAATATCCTCGATTTTGTCTGATAGCTGCTGTATCACTTCTGACTGACCCCTGATGTCTGTGCCCATTAGGACCATTGAGTTTGATTGTTCCAGTTGTTTAGCTTCTACTTGGGTGATTCTGGAGTCTAACACAGTGATGTCTTTTCTGAGGTCATTAAATAAGTGACGCATCTCCTGGACCGCATTTTTGATATCTTCTTTAGAAGAAAGATGCCGCAGGTCCTCTTTTGTAATTATGCATTGGCTCTGTAAGTCTGGATCCGTGGTCCTTGCGGCATGTCCACTCTGTGGTGCATCCATGCTGTCCAAGATTTGTGTGGGTGGCTGATCTATTTGCTTTAGGAATTTACTGAGTGGGCGTGCAGGTGTATTCTTGTCAGATTTATTTTGTTTTTTGCACGGCATCACTCAGTCCTCTTGCCGCTGTAGAAGAAGATCTTAGGAGAGGTCAGGACCTTCAGGGGATCATTACTATCTATGACCCGTATTGAGCATATAGTTAGGTGAGGTGGAGTGTGAAGGTGGCACGTTGTGTAGTAAGGAGAGAACAACTGTTGCTGTATATTTGTTGGATAGTTAGTTTAGACTCTGCAGTGGGCCCTTTCCTCTATATAAAGCTTTCTATATCCCTGCAGTGCTGTCAATAGAGGTGATATGCTATCTTTTATATTCTGAGATAGTTGGGGAGACCTCTCTCAAATAGTTTAATAGCAAATCTCCCTTTCAGTCATTGCAAATGAAAAGTTTTGTATGGCTTAGGGAAACAGGAGTAGTACAGGGGTCTGTCAGTTTACTTGTGTCGCTTCTCTCTGCCTCTCCACTTACAGTTTGTTTGTATATATATGCCTGTTCTTTAATCTCTATTGTTTTACCGTGACCCCCTTCTTTGCTTTTATGTTTAATAACTTTGTTTTAGCTGTGACAATAACCTCTGCTCTCAGTGTTGCTCCCCAGGTGCATAATCTGTAGCTACTAATGTCTTTCTCGCATATCCTGTTTTAAAGATGGCCGCGGTATTTTCACTGCCCTTGTAAAGCTTCTCTAGCAGATGGGATGCCCGACTGGATCTGTGTCTGGGCTAACTCTCTTGTGTATGAACCGGGGCAGTATCGCGGTCAAGGACAGTGAAGCTCATATGTGTGGGAGCGGGTGAGATCAGTGAAGCGCGCGCTGCGGCGCTGCTGTTATGGCCGCCACGTGGCAAGTTATGTTAGTCACTTGCTCACCGTGTCCCTTATCTGTGCCGCAGTACCGGGCGGGTCGGCACAGTTGAGATCGGGGCTGATGCGTCTGCCCTAGTAAAGGCCGCTCCTTTGATCAGTTGTAAACTGTTGCGGTTCAGATGGTAATTTTGCCAGGAGTTGGTGAAAGGCTTACTGATCCCAGGTTTTCATAAGTAGATGTTGGGTAGTTCAGATAAATTGGTATAAATGCATTGCACTGCTTGAGGGTTGAAGAGCTCTCTTAGAACGCTGCCATCTGCCTGCGTGGCTTGGCTCCGCCCCCCGTGATTTTTAATTTTATTTATTAATTTTGTTAGTGTCAGTCTCTGTGTGTAGTAAAATTATCTTTGATACTTTGATGTTGTACTCACAGTGGTTTTGTGTTTTTTCTTTCTCTCTTTATGCTAGTGTCTGCAACACAAGGCTTTCCACCCCGATGACCCTCTGCCTCCCATTGACCCGCAGTTACTGGCTATGTTAGAGATTCCAGCAGATATCAGATCCAAATGCAAGGCTCCATTAGCCAAGGTAAAGGAGAGCTTTCCACTGCAGGAGGCCAGCAAAAGGAAAGAGCAGAAAACTGGCCAAGATATTTTCCAAGACAAGTAAGTTCTTGTAAATGTGATGAATAAGTTATTTTATAAAAATTTGAATTTTAGCCTTTCCCCCTTTTAATCACTTTATTAAAATAGAGCTTGTGATAAAAATGAGTGAGTAGAATAATAGTCACTTCTGATTAGATTGCAGCATCATTTAATTCTACTATTGATCTTAATTGCCTTATTAATCTGTCACTCTGAAACAAAAGTTGAGTATTTGTCTTTGTTTGTAGGAGCCTATTCTCACTATTGAAACAGGTTGTAAATATGCTATATCATGTAAAAAAAAATTTGTAATCTGCATTAGATTAATTCAGCTTTGAATGCTTAGCAATTTGCGGAAAAAAAGGCAAAGCTTGGTCTGTGCATGCATTGTATAATACAAATTGCCACTTGGTAACAGCCTCTTGTGCTTTCACAGAAGAGAACTTTCCTAAAGTATATCAGTCTGATCCCGCCATTGCAGGTCACATTATATATACAGTATATATAATGTGTATGTGTGTGTATATATATATATATATATATATATATATATATATATATATATATATATATATATATATATATATATATATATATATATATATATATATATATATATATATATATACAGTTGTATGCAAAAGTTTAGTCACCCCTGACAATTTCCATGATTTTCATTTATAAATAATTGGGTGTTTGGATCAGCAATTTCCTTTTGATCTATCAAATAACCGAAGGACACAGTAAAATTTCAATAGTAAAATGAGGTTTATTGGAGTAACAGAAAATGTGCAATATGCATTCAAACGAAATAAGACAGGTGCATACATTTGGGCACCCCAACAGAAATATAGCATCAGTTTTTAGTAGAGCCTCCTTTAGCAGAAATAACAGCCTCTAGACGCTTCCTATAGCCTGTAATGAGTGTCTGGATTCTGGATTGAAGGTATTTTGCAAAACATCTCCAGTTCAGTTAGGTTTGATGGTTGCCGAGCATGGACAGCCCGCTTCAAATCACCCCGCTTCAAATCACCCCACAGATTTTCGATGATATTCAGGTCTGGGGACTGGGATGACCATTCCAGAACATTGTACTTGTTCCTCTGCATAAATGCCAGAGTAGATTTTGAGCAGTGTTTTGGGTTGTTGTCTTGTTGAAATATCCAGCCCCGGCGTAACTTCAACTTTGTGACTGATTCCTCAACATTATTCTCAAGTATCTGCTGATATTGAGTGGAATCCATGCGACCCTCAACTTTAACAAGATTCTCAGTACAGGCACTGGCCACACAGCCCCACAGCATGATGGAACATCCACCAAATTTTACTGTGGGTAGCAAGTGTTTGTATTGGAACGCTGTGTTCTTTTGCCGACATGCATAATGCCCCTTGTTATGACTAAGTAACTCAATCTTTGTTTCATCAGTCCACAGCACCTTCTTCCAAAATGAAGCTGGCTTGTCCAAATGTGTGTTTGCATACCTCAAGCGACTATGTTTGTGGCGTGTGTGCAGAAAATGCTTCTTCTGCATCATTCTCCCATACAGCTTCTCCTTGTGCAAAGTGCGCTGAATTGTTGAACGATGCACAGTGACACCATCTGCAGCAAGATGATGTTGTAGGTCTTTGGAGGTGGTCTGTGGGCTGTTTTTGACCATTCTAACCATCCTTTGCCTCTCCGATATTTTACATGGCCTGCCACTTCTGGCCTTAACAAGGACTGTGCCTTTGGTCTTACATTTCCTCACTATGTTCCTCACAGTGGACACTGACAGCTTAAATCTCTGCAATAGCTTTTGTAGCCTTCCCCTAAACCATAATGTTGAACAATATTTGTGTTCAGGTCATTTGCGAGTTGTTTTGAGGCTCCCATGTTGCCACTCTTCAGAGGAGAGTCAAAGAGAACAACAACTTGCAATTGGCCAACTTAAATACTTGTTCTCATGATTGGATGCACCTGTCTATGAAGTTCAATGCTTAATGGGCTCACCAAACCAATTGTGTGTTCCAATTAATCAGTGCTAGGTAGTTACAGGTATTGAAATCATCAAAATGACAAGGGTGCCTACATTTATGCACCTGTCTAATTATGTTTTGATGCATATTGCACATTTTCTGTTAATCCAATAAACCACATTTCACTACTGAAATATTACTGTGTCCTTCAGTTATTTGATAGATCAAAATTAAATTGCTGATCCAAACACCCAATTATTTTTAATTGAAAATCTTGGAAATTGTCAGGGGTGCCTAAACGTTTGTAAACAACTGTGTATGTGTGTGTATATATGTGTATATATGTGTGTGTGTGTGTGTGTGTGTGTGTGTGTGTATATATATATATATATATATATGTATATTATATGTGTGTGTGTATGTGTATATATATATATATGTGTGTGTATATATATATATATATATATATATATTTATATATATAGTTCCATCAAAAAAGGCACTCACTGGTCTTCATAAGAAATAACTTTTAGGTCATCATAAAAAAAAGAATGTCTTTTTTTATGGTGACCTAAAATAAAAGTTATATCTGTTTTTCTCATACCTGGATTTGAGAGGCCCTAGATTTCTAGGGGCTGTGGTCAGAGTTTTCCAGGGTTACGTATCGTAATTCAACTCCTTCCTACCAGGAGCAGGTTCACCTCTCTAGAATAGCTGTAACTGGTGGGAGAGGCGTTCTATATATGTATAGACCTGGAGGGCATGTATGTTTAAGTTCTTGAGTTTTGCCTTTTCTGTCAAACACTTTCAGTTTGTTTTTCTTTCCTCTGGCCTGGCTATAGCTCTCAGAGGGGGCTATATTGCCAGTGATCAGGTTTCAGTGAATTGCTGTTATAACTTTCCTGGACGTCATAAGCTTCATGCTCTATCTTTTTAACATGCAAGCTCTCAAACTGTTGTTTTTATTCATTCCACGGATGGAAGTGAATCTGAACATGAGTTACCTTGTTCCAGCTACAGTGGTAGTTTCTTAGAGTCCATATTAGTTTCCCTATCTGAATTTTTTTTTTTGACAGAGGTCAGAAAATAGTGGATTTCTCCTGTTAAGTGTAGTCAGTCCACGGGTCATCCATTACTTATGGGATTATATCTCCTCCCTAACAGGAAGTGCAAGAGGATCACCCAAGCAGAGCTGCTATATAGCTCCTCCCCTCTACGTCATACCCAGTCATTCTCTTGCACCTAACTAATAGATAGGACGTGTGAGAGGACTGTGGTTGTTAAACTTAGTTTTTATTTCTTAAATCAAAAGTTTGTTATTTTAAACAGCACCGGAGTGTGTTGTTTTTTTCTCAGGCAGCATTAGAAGAAGAATCTACCTGAGTTTGTGTATGATCTTAGCGGTCGTAACTAAGATCCATTTGCTGTTCTCGGCCATTCTGAGGAGTGAGGTAACTTCAGAACAGGGGACAGCGGGCAGGGTTCACCTGCAAGGAGGTATGTTGCAGTATATTATTTTCTAAGGAATGGAATTGACTGAGAAAATACTGCTAATACCGATGTAATGTAAGTGCAGCCTTAAATGCAGTAGTAGTGACTGGTATCAGGCTGATATGTATGTATGTTTACACTGAGGTATTTCTAGGGAATGGAACTTCACTAAGAAAATACTGTATACATTTAACTTATATTTGAGCCTCCACTGCAGTGAAAGCGACTAGCAGCAGGCTTATTAATAACATTTCATAATTTTATTTTTAAACGTTTACTGGCATGTTAATCGTTTTTCTCTGAGGTACTTGGTGATAAAACTTTATGGGCATTATTTTTCCACATGGCTGTCGTTTGCTTATGAATAAAATCAGTTTTCTGAGCTTCCCCACTGTTGTATTATGAGTGGGAGGGGCCTATTTTGGCGCTTTATTGCGCAGTAAAAATTCAGTCACAGTCTTCCTATTTCTTCCTCCATGATCCAGGACGTCTCTACAGAGCCCAGGGGTCTCCAAAACTAGTTTTGAGGGAGGTAATCACTCACAGCAGACCTGTGAGACTGTGTTTTGACTGTGATAAAAACGCTTAGATTAAATTGTTATCCGTTTTTGGGTACTAAGGGGTTAATCATCCATTTGCTGGTGGGTGCAATCCTTTGCTAACTTAATGCATTTACTGTGAAAATTTGGTTGCTATAACTAATTTGGTTCATTGTTATTTCAACGGTGACAGTTTTTTTGTGCTTCTTAAAGGCACAGTTACGTTTTTTATATTGCTTGTAAATTTATTTGAAAAGTATTTTCCAAGCTTGCTAGTCTCATTGCTAGTTTGTTTAAACATGTCTGACACAGATGAATCTCTTTGTGCAATATGTTTAAAGGCCAATGTGGAGCCCAATAGAAATTTGTGTACTAATTGCATTGATTCTACTTTAAATAAAAGCCAATCTGTACATGTAAAGAAAATTTCACCAGACAACGAGGGGGAAGTTATGCCGACTAACTCTCCTCACGTGTCAGTACCTTCGTCTCCCGCTCAGGAGGTGCGTGATATTGTGGCGCCAAGTACATCAGGGCGGCCCATACAAATCACTTTGCAAGACATGGCTAATGTTATGACTGAAGTATTATCTAAATTGCCAGAATTTAGGGGTAAACGCGACCACTCTGGGGTGAGAACAGAGTGCGCTGATAATAATAGAGCCATGTCTGATACTGCATCACAATTTGCAGAACATGAGGACGGAGAGCTTCATTCTGTGGGTGACGGATCTGATCCAAGTAAACTGGACTCAGACATTTCAAATTTTAAATTTAAGCTTGAGAACCTCCGTGTATTACTAGGGGAGGTATTAGCGGCTCTGAATGATTGTAACACGGTTGCAATTCCAGAGAAAATATGTAGGCTGGATAAATATTTTACGGTACCGACGTGTGCTATTCCTATACCTAAAAGGCTTACAGAAATTGTTAACAAGGAGTGGGATAGACCCGGTGTGCCTTTTTCACCCCCTCCTATATTTAGAAAAATGTTTCCAATAGACGCTACCACACGGGACTTATGGCAGACTGTCCCTAAGGTGGAGGGAGCAGTTTCTACTCTGGCTAAGCGCACCACTATCCGGGTGGAGGATAGCTGTGCTTTTTCAGATCCAATGGATAAAAAGTTAGAGGGTTACCTTAAGAAAATGTTTGTTAAACAAGGTTTTATATTACAACCCCTTGCATGCATTGCGCCTGTCACGGCTGCGGCGGCATTCTGGTTTGAGTCTCTGGAAGAGACCATTAGCTCAGCTCCATTGGATGAGATTATAGACAAGCTTAGAGTCCTTAAGCTAGCTAATTCATTTATTTCTGATGCCGTAGTACACTTAACTAAGCTTACGGCTAAGAACTCCGGATTCGCCATTCAAGCGCGCAGAGCGCTGTGGCTTAAATCCTGGTCAGCCGATGTGACTTCTAAATCTAAATTGCTTAACATACCTTTCAAAGGGCAAACATTATTCGGGTCCGGTTTGAAAGAAATTATCGCTGACATTACTGGAGGTAAGGGCCATGCCCTGCCTCAAGACAGAGCCAAACCAAGGGCTAAACAGTCTAATTTTCGTGCCTTTCGTAACTTCAAGGCAGGAGCAGCATCAACTTCCTCCGCTCCAAAACAGGAAGGAACTGTTGCTCGCTACAGACAGGGCTGGAAACCTAACCATTCCTGGAACAAGGGCAAGCAGGCCAGAAAGCCTGCTGCTGCCCCTAAGACAGCATGAAGTGAGGGCCCCCGATCCGGAAACGGATCTAGTGGGGGGCAGACTTTCTCTCTTCGCCCAGGCTTGGGCAAGAGATGTCCAGGATCCCTGGGCGTTAGAGATCATATCTCAGGTATATCTTCTGGACTTCAAAGCTTCTCCTCCAAAAGGGAGATTTCATCTTTCAAGGTTGTCAGCAAACCAGATAAAGAAAGAGGCGTTTCTACGCTGTGTACAAGACCTTTTACTAATGGGAGTGATACACCCAGTTCCGCGGTCGGAACACGGACAAGGCTTTTACTCAAATCTATTTGTGGTTCCCAAAAAAGAGGGAACCTTCAGACCAATCTTGGACTTAAAGATCCTAAACAAATTCCTAAGAGTTCCATCGTTCAAAATGGAAACTATTCGGACAATCTTACCTATGATCCAAAAGGGTCAGTACATGACCACAGTGGATTTAAAGGATGCCTACCTTCACATACCGATTCACAAGGATCATTATCGGTACCTAAGGTTTGCCTTCCTAAACAGGCATTACCAGTTTGTAGCTCTTCCCTTCGGGTTAGCTACGGCTCCAAGAATCTTTACAAAGGTTCTGGGCTCTCTTCTGGCGGTACTAAGACCGCGAGGAATATCGGTAGCTCCGTACCTAGACGACATTCTGATACAAGCGTCAAGTTTCCAAACTGCCAAGTCTCATACAGAGTTAGTTCTGGCATTTCTAAGGTCGCATGGGTGGAAGGTGAACGTAGAAAAGAGTTCTCTATTGCCACTCACAAGAGTTCCCTTCTTGGGGACTCTTATAGATTCTGTAGAAATGAAAATTTACCTGACAGAGGACAGGTTAACAAAACTTCTAAATGCTTGCCGTGTCCTTCATTCCATTCAACACCCGTCAGTGGCTCAATGCATGGAGGTAATCGGCTTAATGGTAGCGGCAATGGACATAGTACCTTTTGCACGCCTGCATCTCAGACCACTGCAATTGTGCATGCTAAGTCAGTGGAATGGGGATTACTCAGATTTGTCCCCTATGCTGAATCTGGATCAAGAGACCAGAGATTCTCTTCTATGGTGGCTTTCTCGGCCACATCTGTCCAGGGGGATGCCCTTCAGCAGGCCAGATTGGACGATTGTAACAACAGACGCCAGCCTGCTAGGTTGGGGCGCTGTCTGGAATTCCCTGAAGGCTCAGGGATCATGGACTCAGGAGGAGAGACTCCTTCCAATAAACATTCTGGAATTAAGAGCAGTTTTCAATGCCCTTCTGGCTTGGCCTCAGTTAGCAACTCTGAGGTTCATCAGGTTTCAGTCGGACAACATCACGACTGTGGCTTACATCAACCATCAGGGAGGGACAAGGAGTTCCCTAGCGATGATGGAAGTCTCAAAGATAATTCGCTGGACAGAGTCTCACTCTTGCCACCTGTCAGCGATCCACATCCCAGGCGTGGAGAACTGGGAGGCGGATTTCCTAAGTCGCCAGACTTTTCATCCGGGGGAGTGGGAACTTCATCCGGAGGTATTTGCCCAACTGCTTCGGCGTTGGGGCAAACCAGATCTGGATCTCATGGCGTCTAGCCAGAACGCCAAGCTTCCTTGTTACGGATCCAGGTCCAGGGACCCGGGAGCGGTACTGATAGATGCTCTGACAGCACCTTGGGTCTTCAACATGGCTTATGTGTTTCCACCCTTCCCGATGCTTCCTCGATTGATTGCCAGGATCAAACAGGAGAGAGCATCGGTGATTCTAATAGCGCCTGCGTGGCCACGCAGGACCTGGTATGCAGATCTAGTGGACATGTCGTCCTGTCCACCATGGTCTCTGCCTCTGAGACAGGACCTTCTGATTCAGGGTCCTTTCAAACATCCAAATCTAATTTCTCTGAGGCTGACTGCATGGATATTAAACGCTTGATTCTATCAAAGCGTGGATTCTCGGAGTCAGTGATTGATACCTTAATACAGGCTAGGAAACCTGTTACCAGGAAAATTTACCATAAAATATGGCGTAAATACTTGCATTGGTGCGAATCCAAAAGTTACTCATGGAGTAAGGTTAGGATTCCTAGGATATTGTCTTTTCTACAAGAAGGTTTAGAAAAGGGTTTATCTGCTAGTTCGTTAAAGGGACAGATCTCAGCTCTGTCCATCCTTTTTCACAAACGTCTGTCAGAAGTTCCAGACGTTCAGGCTTTTTGTCAGGCTTTGGCCAGGATTAAGCCTGTGTTTAAATCTGTTGCTCCGCCGTGGAGCTTAAACTTAGTTCTTAACGTTTTACAGGGTGTTCCGTTTGAACCCCTTCATTCCATTGATATCAAGCTGTTATCTTGGAAAGTTCTGTTTTTAATGGCTATTTCCTCGGCTCGAAGAGTCTCTGAGTTATCGGCCTTACATTGTGATTCTCCTTATCTGATTTTTCATTCAGACAAGGTAGTTCTGCGTACTAAACCTGGGTTCTTACCTAAGGTAGTCACTAACAGGAATATCAATCAAGAGATTGTTGTTCCATCATTGTGCCCTAACCCTTCTTCAAAGAAGGAACGACTTCTGCACAATCTGGACGTTGTCCGTGCCCTGAAATTTTATTTGCAGGCAAATAAAGATTTTCGCCAAACTTCTTCCCTGTTTGTCGTTTATTCTGGACAGAGGAGAGGTCAAAAAGCTTCGGCTACCTCTCTCTCTTTCTGGCTTCGTAGCATAATATGTTTAGCCTATGAGACTGCTGGACAGCAGCCTCCTGAAAGAATTACAGCTCATTCTACTAGAGCTGTGGCTTCCACTTGGGCCTTTAAAAATGAGGCCTCTGTTGAACAGATTTGCAAGGCTGCAACTTGGTCTTCACTTCACACCTTTTCGAAATTTTACAAATTTGACACTTTTGCTTCTTCGGAGGCTGTTTTTGGGAGAAAGGTTCTACAGGCAGTGGTTCCTTCCGTGTAAAGAGCCTGCCTGTCCCTCCCGTCATCCGTGTACTTTTAGCTTTGGTATTGGTATCCCATAAGTAATGGATGACCCGTGGACTGACTACACTTAACAGGAGAAAACATAATTTATGCTTACCTGATAAATTCCTTTCTCCTGTAGTGTAGTCAGTCCACGGCCCGCCCTGTTTTTACGGCAGGTCTAAATTTTAAATTAAACTCCAGTTACCACTGCACCCTATAGTTTCTCCTTTCTCGTTTGGTTTCGGTCGAATGACTGGGTATGACGTAGAGGGGAGGAGCTATATAGCAGCTCTGCTTGGGTGATCCTCTTGCACTTCCTGTTAGGGAGGAGATATAATCCCATAAGTAATGGATGACCCGTGGACTGACTACACTACAGGAGAAAGGAATTTATCAGGTAAGCATAAATTATGTTTTTTTCCTTTTTGCCTTTTCTTTTTGGCATTCTACTATTTGGCCATTCTGTGGCTCAATATATGGAGGTAATTGGTCTGATGGTTGATTCATTGGACCTCATTCTTTGGCTCGATTCCATCTGAGTGTCTGCTGTTATGCATGTTCAAATAGTGGACCTGGGGATCCTGTGGCTCTGTCTTGCAGGATAGATCCAGAATTAGTGGTAGATCACTCGCTTAGATTGCGGGAGGTAGCAGGATTGTTACCCGCATTTTCCAGTTCTCAGGTGCTTCTGTCTCGGGGCTTATGCTTCCAGAGATTTTCCTGAGTAATAGTGAGCTTGCTTGTTGGACGGTGATTGTCACGAATACCTCAGGATTTAGCTGCTAAGGGGTTAATTCTGTTTAGCCAGTGAGCTAAAAAAGATTTGTTTTTCAAGAACAACTGTGTGTTTGTGTTTTCTTTGATGTGCCAGAACCCCTCATAAATAGTTTCTAAGACCCATTCCTCCAAATGTTATTGTGTATGCATTGAGTCATAAAGCCAGTCAAGCTGTCAGCTCCAGAGATACAACACAGTGCCTCAGTCCCAGAAACTAATAAGGTCAATAAAAGGACATTGGTACAATGTAGAGATGTGTTTAAGACATATTATGGCTTTAAATGAAGGGAAGTATGACAACCCTGTCATACTTGGTATCAAATTGATGCTCCCAATGAAACTAAGAGATTGCCTATCAGTCTATATAAAAATAGATTTACCTAGCAGAAATTATGTGTTCTGTAATTTCAGGCAAAGACTTAGAGTTTATTGAAGGCCATAAAAGACAGGGGGTTTCTTAGCCCACCCAGGAGGGTGTGGTCAGGCAACTTGATCTCTGGAAAAACATAATTTATGCTTACCTGATAAATTTATTTCTCTTGTAGTGTGTTCAGTCCACGGGCCATCCATTACTTATGGGATATATTCTCCTTCCCAACAGGAAGTTGCAAGAGGATCACCCAAGCAGAGCTGCTATATAGCTCCTCCCCTCACATGTCATAACCAGTCATTCGACCGAAACAAGACGAGAAAGGAGAAACTATAGGGTGCAGTGGTGACTTGAGTTTTAATTTAAATTTAGAACTGCCTCAAAAAGACAGGGCGGGCCGTGGACTGAACACACTACAAGAGAAATAAATTTATCAGGTAAGCATAAATTATGTTTTCTCTTGTTAAGTGTGTTCAGTCCACGGGTCATCCATTACTTATGGGATACCAATACCAAAGCTAAAGTACACGGATGATGGGAGGGACAAGGCAGGAACATTAAACAGAAGGAACCACTGCCTGTAGAACCTTTCTCCCAAAACCAGCCTCCGAAGAAGCAAAAGTGTCAAATTTGTTAAATTTTGAAAAGGTATGAAGTGAAGACCAAGTTGCAGCCTTGCAAATCTGTTCAACAGAGGCCTCATTCTTAAAGGCCCAGGTGGAAGCCACAGCTCTAGTGGAATGAGCTGTCATTCTTTCAGGGGGCTGCTGTCCAGCAGTCTCATAGGCTAAACGAATTATGCTACGAAGCCAAAAAGACAGAGAGGTGGCCGAAGCCTTTTGACCTCTCCTCTGTCCAGAATAAACGACAAACAGAGAAGAAGTTTGCCGAAAATCTTTAGTTGCCTGTAAGTAGAACTTCAGGGCACGGACTACATCCAGATTATGCAAAACACGTTCCTTCTTTGAAGAAGGATTAGGACATAATGATGGAACAACAATCTCTTGATTGATATTCCTGTTAGAAACTACCTTAGGTAAAAACCCAGGTTTAGTACGCAGAACTACCTTGTCTGAATGAAAAATCAGATAAGGAGAATCACAATGTAAGGCAGATAACTCAGAGACTCTTCGAGCCGAGGAAATAGCCATCAAAAATAGAACTTTCCAAGATAACAGCTTAATATCAATGGAATGAAGGGGTTCAAACGGAACACCTTGAAGAACTTTAAGAACTAAGTTTAAGCTCCACGGCGGAGCAACAGTCTTAAACACAGGCTTAATCCTAGCTAAAGCCTGACAAAAAGCCTGAACGTCTGGAACTTCTGCCAGGCGTTTGTGTAAAAGAATAGACTAATTCAACGAACTAGCAGATAAACCCTTTTCTAAACCCTCTTGTAGAAAAGACAATATCCTAGGAATCCTGACCTTACTCCATGAGTAACTCTTGGATTCACACCAATATAAATATTTACGCCATATCTTATGGTAAATTTTTCTGGTAACTGGTTTCCGAGCCTGTATTAATGTATCAATAACCGACTCCGAGAAACCACGCTTTGATAGAATCAGGCGTTCAATCTCCATGCAGTCAGCCTCAGAGAAATTAGGCTTGGATGGTTGAAAGGACCCTGAATTGGAAGGTCCTGCCTCAGAGGTAGAGACCATGGTGGACAGGACGACATGTCCACTAGGTCTGCATACCAGGTCCTGCGTGGCCACGCAGGCGCTATCAAAATCACTGATGCTCTCTCCTGTTTGATCCTGGCAATCAATCGAGGCAGCAACGGAAACGGAGGAAACACATAAGCCATCTTGAAACCCCAAGGGGCTGCTAGAGCATCTATCAGCACCGCTCCCGGGTCCCTGGATCTGGATCCGTAACAAGGAAGCTTGGCGTTCTGGCGAGACGCCATGAGATCCAGTTCTGGTTTGCCCCAACGATGAATCAGTTGAGCAAAGACCTCCGGATGAAGTTCCCACTCCCCCGGATGAAAAGTCTGGCGACTTAGAAAGTCCGCCTCCCAGTTCTCCACGCCTGGGATGTGGATCGCTGACAGGTGGCTAGAGTGAGACTCTGCCCAGCGAATTATCTTGGAGACTTCTAACATCGCTAGGGAACTCCTGGTTCCCCCTTGATGGTTGATGTAAGCCACAGTCGTGATGTTGTCCGACTGAAATCTGATGAACCTCAGTGTTGCTAACTGAGGCCAAGCTAGAAGAGCATTGAATATTGCTCTTAATTCCAGAATATTTATTGGGAGGAGTTTCTCCTCCTGAGTCCACGATCCCTGAGCCTTCAGGGAGTTCCAGACTGCATCCCAGCCTAGTAGGCTGGCATCTGTTGTTACAATCGTCCAATCTGACCTGCGAAAAGTCATTCCTTTGGACAGATGAACCCGCGACAACCACCAGAGAAGAGAATCTCTGGCCTCCTGGTCCAGATTCAGTAGAGGGGACAGATCTGAATAATCCCCATTCCACTGACTTAGCATGCATAATTGCAGCGGTCTGAGATGCAGGCGCGCAAATGGCACTATGTCCATTGCCGCGACCATTAAGCCGATTACTTCCATGCACTGAGCTACTGATGGCCTTGGAATGGAATGAAGGACACGGCAAGCATTTAGAATCTTTGATAACCTGGACTCCGTCAGGTAAATGTTCATCTCTACAGAATCTATCAGAGTCCCTAGAAAAGGAACCCTTGTAAGTGGTAACAGAGAACTCTTTTCCACGTTCACTTTCCACCCATGCGACCTCAGAAATGCAAGAACTATCTCTGTATGAGACTTTGCATTTTGAAAACTCGACGCTTGTATCAGAATGTCGTCTAGGTACGGAGCCACCGCTATGCCTCGCGGTCTTCGTACCGCCAGAAGTGAGCCCAGAACCTTTGTAAAAATTCTCGGGGCCGTAGCTAACCCGAAGGGAAGAGCTACAAACTGGTAATGCCTGTCTAGAAAGGCAAACCTTAGGTACCGATAATGGTCTTTGTGAATCGGTATGTGAAGGTAGGCATCCTTTAAGTTCACTGTGGTCATATACTGACCCTCTTGGATCATGGGTAGGATGGTTCGAATAGTTTCCATTTTGAACGATGGAACCCTTAGGAATTTGCTTAAGATCTTTAGGTCCAAGATTGGTCTGAAGGTTCCCTCTTTTTTGGGAACCACAAACAGATTTGAGTAAAACCCTTGCCCTTGTTCCGTTCGCGGAACTGGGTGGATCACTCCCATTACTAAGAGGTCTTGTACACATTGCAGAAATGCCTCTTTCTTTATTAGGTTTGTTGATAACCTTGACAGATGAAATCTCCCGTGTGGAGGAGAAGCTTTGAAGTCCAGAAGGTATCCCTGAGATATGATCTCCAACGTCCAGGGATCCTGGACATCTCTTGCCCAAGCCTGGGCTAAGAGAGAGAGTCTGCCCCCCACTAGATCCATTTCCGGATAGGGGGCCCTTCCTTCATGCTGTCTTAGGGGCAGAAGTAGGCTTTCTGGCCTGCATGCCCTTGTTCCAGGACTGGTTGCTTTTCCAACCCTGTCTGTAACGAGCAGCAGTTCCTTCCTGTTTTGGAGCGGAGGAAGTTGATGCTGCTCCTGCCTTGAAATTACGAAAGGCACGAAAATTAGACTGTTTGGTCTTTGATTTGGCCCTATCCTGAGGAAGGGAGTGACCCTTACCTCCAGTAATGTCAGCAATAATTTCTTTCAAGCCGGGCCCGAATAAGGTTTGCCCTTTGAAAGGAATATTAAGCAATTTAGATTTAGAAGTCACATCTGCTGACCAGGATTTAAGCCATAGCGCTCTGCGCGCCTGGATGGCAAAACCGGCGTTCTTAGCAGTTAGTTTGGTTAAGTGCACAACGGCGTCCGAAACAAATGCATTAGCTAGCTTAAGTGCTCTAAGCTTGTTCATGATCTCATCCAATGGTGCTGTGCGAATAGCCTCTTCTAGAGACTCAAACCAGAAAGCCGCCGCAGCAGTGACGGGCGCAATGCATGCAAGGGGCTGTAATATAAAACCTTGTTGAACAAACATTTTCTTAAGGTAACCTTCTAATTTTTTATCCATTGGATCTGAGAAAGCACAACTATCCTCCACCGGGATAGTGGTGCGCTTAGCTAAAGTAGAAACTGCTCCCTCCACCTTAGGGACCGTCTGCCATAAGTCTCGTGTGGTAGCGTCTATTGGGAACATTTTTCTAAATATCGGAGGAGGGGAAAAGGGCACACCGGGTCTATCCCACTCCTTGCTAATAATCTCTGTAAGCCTTTTAGGTATAGGAAAAACGTCAGTACACACCGGCACCGCATAGTATTTATCCAGCCTACATAACTTCTCTGGGATTGCGACCGTGTCACAATCATTCAGAGCCGCTAACACCTCCCCTAGCAATACACGGAGGTTCTCAAGCTTAAATTTAAAATTTGAAATTTCTGAATCCGGTCTCCCTGGATCAGATCCGTCACCCACAGAATGAAGCTCTCCGTCCTCATGTTCTGCAAATTGTGACGCAGTATCAGATATGGCTCTCGTGTCATCAGCGCGCTCTGTCCTTAACCCAGAGCTATCGCGCTTGCCTCTTAACTCAGGCAAATTAGATAATACTTCTTTCATAACATTAGCCATATCTTGCAAAGTGATTTGTAAGGGCCTTGATGTACTTGGCGCCACAACATCACGCACCTCCTGAGTGGGAGGCGCAGGTACTGACACGTGAGGAGAGTTAGGCGGCATAACTTCCCCCTGGATGTCTGGTGATAATTTCTTTACCGGTAAAGACTGACCTTTATTTAAAGTAATATCAATACAATTGGTACACATATTTCTATTGGGCTCCACATTGGCTTTTAAACATAATGAACAAGCAGATTCATCTGTATCAGACATGTTTAAACAGACTAGCAATGAGGCTAGCAAGCTTGGAAATTACTTTCAGAAAATTTTCAAGCAAAGTAAAAACGCTGCTGCGCTTTTAAAAACACCAAAAAAACAATTACAGTTGAAATAACAATGAACTAATTCAGTTATAGCAACCAAATCTTTACATTAAATGTATGAAATTAGCAGAGGATTGCACCCACTAGCAAAAGGATGATTAACCCCTTAATACCCAAAAAAACGGATAATCAATTTAACAGTTAACGTTTTTATCACAGTCAAACACACTGTCACAGGTCTGCTGTGACTGATTACCTCCCTCAAATATAAATTTTGAAGACCCCTGAGCTCTCTGGAGACGTCCTGGATCAAGGAGGAAGAAACAGGAAGACTATGATTGAATTTTAACTGCGCAACAAGGCGCTAACAAAAAGCCCCTCCCACTCATATTACAACAGTGGGAGACCAGCTATAACGGTTTCTATGCAGAAAAATACGTTAGCCATGTGGAAAAAATCATGCCCCAAGAGATTTATCACCAAAGTACCTCACAAAACGATTAACATGCCAGTAAACGTTTTAAAAAACAACATTTCAGATGTTGTGTAAAGTTATCACTAAGCCTGCTACCAGTCGCTTCTACTGCAGTTAAGGCTCATACATTATTTCAGTATTAACAGTATTTTTTCAGTCAAATTCTAGTCCCTAGAAAATAACTCTACTGTGCATACATTTACCAGCCTGATACCAGTCGCTACTACTGCATTTTAGGCTGTACTTACATCATATGGGTATCGGCAGTGTTTTCTTAGTCAATTCCATTCCTAGAAAATATTTTACTGCACATGCAGGGGACCCCGCATGCTATTCCCTTTTCTGAAGTTACCCCACTCCTCAGAATGTGCGAGAACAGCCAGTGGATCTTAGTTACGTCTGCTAAGATCATAGAAAACGCAGGCAGATTCTTCTTCTAAATACTGCCTGAGAGAAAAAACAGCACACTCCGGTGCCATTTAAAATAACAAACTTTTGATTGAAGAATAATTAGGTAAAAAACTCCAACTCCTCTCACGACCTCCTTCTTTGTTGAGACTTGCAAGAGAATGACTGGGTATGACATGTGAGGGGAGGAGCTATATAGCAGCTCTGCTTGGGTGATCCTCTTGCAACTTCCTGTTGGGAAGGAGAATATATCCCATAAGTAATGGATGACCCATGGACTGAACACACTTAACAAGAGAAATAGGTATAAGAATCTTGTTTTTAACTATAAGATTGTTCATTCTACATGGGAGGCTGCTACAGCGTGAGTGACCATCTTCTCTTGCCCATCTCCCTGGGGCAGACTTATAAGCTAGGAAAATATTAGGTCTGTTATTTTCTTCATTTTATTTTAACAACTCTTTTATTAATAATGCATTGTGCATAATATTTTTGGCATAATAAATAATTCATTTATTAAGCTTTGGCCTTTGTCTAATAATTGAGCCATGTTACTGAAAGAGACTGGAATATTAGAACTGTATATTTTAGGTTATTTTCTGCTAAATTGTATTCTAAGAGTTAATGTGTAAATCTAGGGTTTCCTTAAGATTTCCTATATCATTTAATCTTAAGTGGTGGCAGCTAGATATTATAGTTAGTTTAGTGTGGGTGGCATTAAAGGGGAGTTTTGGGCATTTCTTTTACGTCTAGTACAGACTGGAGAGTGTTGTTAGCCCTTGCACCCACTGAACTAAATCACAAGCTTGCCTGGTGTGACTAGATTGTGACATATTAGTGAGAGTAGAAGGGGTCTGATAACCCTTTCTGTGCCAAATAAGTGACTGGCGCAGGGTTGGATAACCCTGGTCGTCAGTGATTATGGAATTGGGAGGAGTCGGCTCTTCCCATAACCATTTTGGAGTTGTAAGCAATCTACATTGCTCTGATGGCTTTGCCTCAGTTGTCTTTACCGTTTTTTTTCGGTTCTGGTTGTACAATTTCGTCTCAGCGGTTACGTTAACCACCTGGGAAGAACCTGGAGTTCCTTTGCCATGATTGGCGTGGATTGTTCGGTGGGTGGACGCTCACATCGTTGTTTATCCGCTATTCACATTTCAGGAGGGAATCCCGGGAGCGGCCTTTTTTTTAGCAGTCAGATTTTTCTCCCGGAGGTGTTCTGTAGGTCAACCCTCAATGAGGGGTGCTGGAGTTATAGATGGCAGTACGCCAAGCTTCCAGGTTATGTTAAAGGTCTAGAGATCAGCAAGCTGCTCTGTTAAATTCCCTGACATTGCTTTAGGATTCAGTCTGGCATCACTGTTTCTTGGTTTGCTCTTCTTCCACAGATCATTGTTCATATCAAACCGGAGAGGCGTAAATAATTCAGATTATCCCTGCGTGCTTCAGAGTACCTGGTAGGCAGGCCTAGAGGAGTTATCTCTTCACCTTGGAGACTGCCTCTGGGTAAGGACCTTCTAATCAGGGTCCCTTCTCTCATCCAGATTTCATTTCTCTGAAGCTGTCTGCTTGGAGATTGAACGCTTGTTTTCCTCTATGCGTGGGTTTTCAGATTTGGTCGTTGAGACTTTGATACAGTCTGGTAAGACTGTTACTAGAGAGATTTGCCATATAGTATTGATGTGGATCCAAGGGCTACTCTCGGAGTAGAGTTAGGATTCCTAAAATTTTGTTTTTTCTCCAGGAGGGTCTGAAGAAAGGTTTGTCTATTTTGTTAAGCGTCTGGCAGATGTGCCAGACGTGCAATTATTTTGTCAGGCCTTTGTCAGAATCAGGCCTATATTTGAATCTGTTACTCCTCCTGGAGTTTTAACCTCGTCTTTTAGAGTTTTTTTAGCAGGCTCCGTTTGAGCCTATGCGTTCCTTTGGTATTAAGATGTTATTTTGAAAGGTTTCGTTTTTGTTGCCGTTTCTTCTGCTTGGAGAGTCTCTGAACTATCGACGTTACAGTATGATTCCCCTTACCTTATCTTTCAGTCAGATAAGGTGGTTTTGCTTACTAAGTTAGGTTTCCTTCCTAAGGTTGTATAGGAATATTATTCAGGAAATCGCTGTTCCTTTTTTGTGTCCTAATCCTTCTTTTCATAAGGAACGTTTGTTGCACAACCTAGATGTGGTGCTTGCGCTGTGATTCTTCTTGCTGGCGACTAAGTATTTTCGCCAGTCTCCTGTTTTGTTTGTCTGTTTCTCTGAGAAACGCAAGGATCAGAAAGCAACGACTACTTCTCTTCTTTCTGGCTTTGGAGTATGATTCCTTAGCCTATGAAACTGCTGAACAGCAGTCTCCTGAGAGAATCATGTATCATTCCACGAGGGCTGTTTCTTCTTCTTGGGCCTTCAAAAATGAAGCTTCTGTGGAACAGTTTTGCAAGGCTGCAACTTGGTCCTCTCTACATACTTTTTTCAAAAAATTTTAATTTGATACTTTTGCCTTGGCTGAGGCCTCTTTTGGGGGAGAGTTTTTTTTTCCCCCCAAGCAGTGGTGCCTTCTGTTTAGGTTCCCTGTCTTGTCCCTCCCTTGTCATCTGTGTCCTCTAGCTTGGGTATTGATTCCCAACAGTAATTAATGATGATCCGTGGACTCACCGTGTCATTAGAAAGAAAACGAAATTTATACATACCTGATAAATTTCTTTCTTTCTTGACACGGAGAGTCCACGGCCCGCTCTGACAGGTTTTTGTTGTATAAACCTCAGGCACCTCTGCACCTTTTGTTGCTTCCTTTCTCTCCTTTTTCCTTCCGTCGAATGACTGGAGGTTGTGGGAAGGGAAGTGATACTTAACAGCTTTGATGCTCTTTGACTCCTCCTGCTGGCCAGGAGTGATATTCCCAACATTAAGTAATGATGATCCGTGGACTCACCGTTGTCAAGAAATAAATAAATTTATCAGGTAAGCATAAATTTAGTTTTTTTTTTCTTATTGAAGATGTTTTAAATGACAGAAGATATTATAGAATGTTTAGGTACACATTTAATATAAATGCCCTGGCATACGTTGCTTCTGCTTTTACCTTCCTACTTGTCTGCTCTTAAATAACTAATAAATAATAATAAATAACTAATAAATGTATTTAGCCCTGAAATTGAATTTATATAAGGCTAGGTTAGGCACTCAAGGGTGGGCAACTCCTGTGCCCCTGGCATCGCAGCTAGAATGCAGCAATACACTGCCCGCATTTATCATTGCACAAGCTGCTTGTGTGCCAGCTGTCAATCACCCAGTTAGATAAGTCCGGGGGATTGAAAAACGTCAGTTAGGAGTTGTAGTAGTTTAAGAAGCAGTGGTCTGAGGAAGCTGAAGGCGCTGCAAAGCTGCATTTTCAGCCTTTTAAAATGGAGCCTAGATTAAATCGAAACTGGTTACTATCAAATAGAATTTCTAAATTCTTGATTTTCATCTGTACAATTTTTTTTTTCCACATGTGTTTTCTTTAATTTTCCCAGAAATATAAATATTTAAGTGAACCTTTGAATTTAGTAACTTGTGGATCCTCCTCTAACAGCAACTACCTTCAACAAACATTTACTGTAGCTGCTTATTAAACTTGAAGATGAATTTTGGACCATTTCTCCCTACAAATTGGTTTCATTTCATCAATATTTCTGGCTTGTCTTGATTGCACAGCCCTCTTTATGTCATGCCACAATATCCCAATTTGCTTCTTTTTCAGCCATTCTTTGATTGATTTACTTGTTTGCTTTGTGCCAATGTCTTGTTGCATCACCCAACCTCTCTTACTTTGATACATTTCTACAGAATAGTATAGTGTGATTGTAATAGAAATATGTTTACAAAGTTCTGACCAGCTTAAAGGGACAGTCTATTTGAAATGCCTTCATTATCCATTTCCTAGTTTTACATAACCAACTCTGTTATATTAATATACTTTTTACCTCTATAATTACCTTTATCTTAGCCACTGCAGACTGCCTCTTATCTCATTGCATTTAGCCAATTATTGCTGGTTCCTGCATAACCATTATCATTCTCCAGAGGAGTGAGCACTATGTTATCCATATGGCTTACATGAGGTAGCGTTGTTTAGCTGTTGTGCAAGATCAACTTTCAACTTGTATTACACTTGCTTACCCGACTTGCGCAAAAAGCTTACTTCTAACAAAGTTTACGCTTGACCAAAATCACTACATAGCGTGCCACTTGTAATCTGGCCCAAAATATATAATTTTACAGTTTTAATATGTATCCAACTACATACACATGTACAATATGCCCACAATGCTTCTGCTCATATAGGTATATTATTCATGTACTAGTTTCACAATGCTTTTGTCATTGGGGCCCAGGTGAGAAGGAAAGGGGGCTTGCCTTTTCAGGCTGATATTTCTTGATTGTAATTTCTTGTGGTTAAGGGGTCTTACATAAGGTGCCATCATGTGAACCCCAAATATCATGATCCAGTGTCGGGTCATGCTGTGTGTATGGTAAAACGTATTTAATTTGGTAGGCTTCCGAGGCTTTAATGTTGAAGCTGTTGGTGACAGTAGTGTGGGGGCTACTGCATATTAGTTTGTGTGGAACTCCACTAATATACTTGAGCCTACTCTCATGCCTCACGTGCTTTGTGTGCAAACTGTAATTCATTGCTATATGTAGTATTATAGGTCTCTGTTGTCCCCAGACTGATTACTCTGACACTCCTACGAGTGCCCAGGAAGCACAACTACCTAATATATTATGCATATTTACTATGGCTGGTTTTTCAATTTAGCCCTTTTTGTTGCTTTATATTCTATATTTTCTTTTCTGTCTTACAGTCCTGAGTAAAAAAATGTCTTCAATAAAATGTATGTATTGTGTATTGCAGTAATTGTACAGCCACATACTTAAACCGTATATGTTACCAGCAAGCTACAATCGCACTATTAATTTATTTTGTGTTTACAGTATTTGTGATATAGCTTCTTTGATCTTTGACTGCTAGGACCTGTATCTAATCACTTCTTTTTTAGTGTGTCTGTCCTTTTCTCTGACATAGCTAAGCATCTCATTTATATGCCCTGGCACTAATGGCTGGATATGGGCCAAAAGCTAATACTTGAATTTTATAATTTGAATTAAAAAAGCAGCTGTTATCACCATCCCTTACACTGTGACAAAGAGTTAATGATATTGCCTAAATCATAACATTTCAAATGTGAAAGATTGCTTGGCTGTGTTTTAATTAGTAGGCACTCTGTTAAATGTCACAGACCAATTACGCAAAGCTGCCACTTTTGTTATAAATTGCTAAACGTGCACTCCCTTTTTTTTTGTGTATTTGACATTCATTTTGTAACAAAAAGATACAATAATAGGTTGAATAGGATTTCAGACGTCAGTCATAGCACAGATGCTGGAGAATGTGATTAAACAGCTTGAATATCACTCCTTGTAGAAGCAAGGGGTTAAACTTTTTTTCCTGCCAGTGGGACTAGACATCAATTAGGTAAGTGCTTGGTTCCTTTCTGGCCACTCACGCAGGTCTCCTTGTTTGATTACAGCCTAGCTTCCTGACAAGCGTTGTGATTAGCTGATTGCATACAATGCAGACTTTTATTGATTGCTTTTCTCAGGCACAATAGACAGAGGGGCATTCTGGAGTCTGGCTTGTGCTGTTAACATTTTCCCATTGACTGCAAAAACCTTACATTTCAATGCTCTGTTACATTTACAATTAGAAAGAGTTAACAAAAATGATATTTTAAAATTGAACAGTAGCTATACCTAGAAAATATAGTTTTACACTAATAAGCTTAATATATTTCAAATAGTTTATAAAACCATGTAAGGGATAAGATATTTACTTGCATTGTATGTGCATTTTAATTCTGAATAGGTGGTGGAGGTATGATGGAGAGATACAAATTTATAAGGGAAGGACTGTAAATCTTTCTATAAAAGATCAAATTAATTAAAAGCAGAGTGGTAGCTATCTGGTTATATTCCAGGAATGTCACTTATCTTATATAATTCTACAGCACAGTTTTGTGAAAGAATAAAGTAATCAGAAGTTATGATACATAGCTGTTCCCAAGGCAACTACAGACCTTGTATACATTTGATAACATATGGATACCTTTGTATTTACCAGCATGGAAAAGGTAATAAATGAATGGGACATAAATGAACAATAATACAATTCTCTAGTTTGTAGTCATAGGAGAAACTTCGGATTCGGTATTCGTTTGCTAAACAAATGCCAATTTTGGACCCGCAGGCATTGGCATTCGTTTAATTTCGGAGCCGAATATATGTGTGAAAGCGCAACTCACAAAGATATGTGGAAATCAAGATCTTTGTGTGTTTGCATACTAGAACATTTTATTATTGTGTTCGGTAAGCTGACACTACCATCATATTCACAGCACCCTGCACACAATAAGACTTTAGTTCTGTAAGGCTGAGAGACCCATTTTTACCATTTTTAGAGAGACACTTTGTAATAAAAGGTTTAGTACCAGTACATAATGACACTTCAGTTACTTTTTAAAAGTCAGGGGATGCATATATGAGTTTATTGAGGAGGTTGTTACTATCACCATCTTTGACATCAGAAAAGGCATGCTCATTTGCCATTTAAATATTCATAAACATTTTTAGTAGAAGAATATTTTGTCAGGAAAATCAGTACTACTTATTGTTACAGATTACAGTTCAAATAAATTATTTTCGATGTAACAAAGAAATACATTGATATTAATTTACTATTTCTGAGAAAATCAAGAAAACTGCTTTTTTTGTGCTCTTCATTTAAAGGGATATGAAACCCAAATGTATTCTTTCATGATTCAGATAGAGCATGCAATTTTAAGCAACTTTCTAATTTACCCCTTTCTCCAACATTGGTGTGTCCGGTCCACGGCGTCATCCTTACTTGTGGGATATTCTCTTCCCCAACAGGAAATGGCAAAGAGTCCCAGCAAAGCTGGTCACATGATCCCTCCTAGGCTCCGCCCACCCCAGTCATTCCCTTTGCCGTTGCACAGGCAACATCTCCACGGAGATGGTTAAGAGTTTTTTTGGTGTTTAAATGTAGTTTTTATTCTTCTATCAAGTGTTTGTTATTTTAAAATAGTGCTGGTATGTACTATTTACTCTGAAACAGAAAAAGGATGAAGATTTCTGTTTGTAAGAGGAAGATGATTTTAGCAGACAGTTACTAAAATCGATTGCTGTTTCCACACAGGACTGTTGAGATGAAGTAACTTCAGTTGGGGGAAACAGTTAGCAGACTTTTCTGCTTATGGTATGACTAGCCATATTTCTAACAAGACCATGTAATGCTGGAAGGCTGTCATTTCCCCTCATGGGGACCGGTAAGCCATTTTCTTAGTTAAACATAAAAGAATAAAGGGCTTCAAAAAGGGCTTAAAAAACTGGTAGACATTTTTCTGGGCTAAAACGATTGCTTTACTAGGCATATTATGCAGATTCTAACTAATAATGGTTATTATAATCTTGGGGATTGTTTAGAAAAACGGCAGGCACTGTGTTGGACACCTTTTTCAGATGGGGGCCTTTTCTAGTTATAGACAGAGCCTCATTTCTTCTGTTATGTGTGATCAGTCCACGGGTCATCATTACTTCTGGGATATAACTCCTCCCCAACAGGAAATGCAAGAGGATTCACCCAGCAGAGCTGCATATAGCTCCTCCCCTCTACGTCAGTCCCAGTCATTCTCTTGCACCCAACGACTAGATAGGATGTGTGAGAGGACTATGGTGATTATACTTAGTTTTTATGACTTCAATCAAAAGTTTGTTATTTTAAAATAGCACCGGAGCGTGTTATTACTTCTCTGACAGAGTTTGAGGAAGAATCTGACAGAGATTTTTACTATGATTTTAACCGGAGTCGTTAAGATCATATTGCTGTTCTCGACCATCTGAGGGAGGTAAAGGCTTCAGATCAGGGGACAGCGGGCAGATGAATCTGCATTGAGGTATGTGGCAGTTTTTATTTTCTGAATGGAATTGATGAGAAAAGCCTGCCATACCGTTAAAATGACATGTATGTATACACTTCAGTATTCTGGGGATGGTATTTCACCGGAACTACTCTGTTAAAGGTCACTAATCCTTTTAATAACTATTCTCATGTTAAACGTTTTTGCTGGAATGTAGAATCGTTTACATTGCTGAGGTACTGTGTGAATAAATATTTGGGCATTATTTTCCACTTGGCAGTTTTTTGCTTTAATTGTGACAGTTTCGTTTCTCTTCACTGCTGTGTGGGAGAGGGAGGGGCCGTTTTTGGCGCTCTTTGCTACGCATCAAAAAATTCCAGTCAGTTACTTTTATATTTCCTGCATGATCCGGTTCATCTCTGACAGATCTCAGGGGTCTTCAAACTTCTTTGAAGGGAGGTAAATTCTCTCAGCAGAGCTGTGAGAATCCTTATAGTGACTGTGAATAAAAACGTTGTTTTATTTCTTATGTACAAATTTAATTAGTGTTGTTTTTACTAATGGGAACAAACCTTTGCTAAAAGTTGTGTTGTTTTAAAGCTTGATGCTATAACTGTTTTTCAGTTCATTATTTCAACTGTCATTTAATCGTTAGTACCTCTTTGAGGCACAGTGCGTTTTTTGCTAAAAAAGATTATAACCAAGTTGTAAGTTTTTTGCTAGTGTGTTAAACATGTCTGACTCAGAGGAAGATATCTGTGTCATTTGTTCCAATGCCAAGGTGGAGCCCAATAGAAATTTATGTACTAACTGTATTGATGCTACTTTAAATAAAAGTCAATCTGTACAATGTGAACAAATTTCACCAAACAGCGAGGGGAGAGTTATGCCGACTAACTCGCCTCACGCGGCAGTACCTGCATCTCCCGCCCGGGAGGTGCGTGATATTTTGGCGCCTAGTACATCTGGGCGGCCATTACAGATAACATTACAAGATATGGCTACTGTTATGACTGAAGTTTTGTCTAAATTACCAGAACTAAGAGGCAAGCGTGATCACTCTGGGGTGAGAACAGAGTGCGCTGACAATGCTAGGGCCATGTCTGATACTGCGTCACAGCTCGCAGAGCATGAGGACGGAGAGCTTCATTCTGTGGGTGACGGTTCTGATCCAAACAGATTGGACTCAGATATTTCAAATTTTAAATTTAAATTGGAGAACCTCCGTGTACTACTAGGGGAGGTCTTAGCAGCTCTCAACGATTGTAACACCGTTGCAATACCAGAGAAGCTGTGTAGGTTGGATAAATACTTTGCGGTACCGGCGAGTACTGACGTTTTTCCTATACCTAAGAGACTAACTGAAATTGTTACTAAGGAGTGGGATAGACCCGGTGTGCCGTTCTCACCCCCTCCTATATTTAGAAAGATGTTTCCAATAGACGCCACCACTCGGGACTTATGGCAAACGGTCCCCAAGGTGGAGGGAGCAGTTTCTACTTTAGCTAAGCGTACCACTATCCCGGTGGAGGATAGCTGTGCTTTCTCAGATCCAATGGATAAGAAATTAGAGGGTTACCTTAAGAAAATGTTTGTTCAACAAGGTTTTATATTACAACCCCTTGCATGTATCGCGCCGATTACGGCTGCGGCAGCATTTTGGATTGAGTCGCTTGAAGAGAACCTTAGTTCCTCTACGCTAGACGACATTACGGACAGGCTTAGAGTCCTTAAACTAGCTAATTCTTTCATTTCGGAGGCCGTAGTACATTTAACCAAACTTACGGCTAAGAACTCAGGATTCGCCATACAGGCACGCAGGGCGCTGTGGCTAAAATCCTGGTCAGCTGATGTTACTTCTAAGTCCAAATTACTTAATATACCTTTCAAGGGGCAGTCCTTATTCGGGCCCGGTTTGAAAGAAATTATCGCTGACATTACGGGAGGTAAGGGCCACGCCCTACCTCAGGACAAGGCCAAAGCTAAGGCTAGACAGTCTAATTTTCGTCCCTTTCGGAATTTCAAAACAGGAGCAGCATCAACCTCCACTGCACCAAAACAGGAAGGAGCTGTTGCTCGTTACAGGCAAGGCTGGAAGCCTAACCAGTCCTGGAACAAGAGCAAGCAGGCCAGGAAACCTGCTGCTGCCCCAAAGACAGCATGAACCGAGAGCCCCCGATCCGGGACCGGATCTAGTGGGGGGCAGACTCTCTCTCTTCGCCCAGGTCTGGGCAAGAGATGTTCAGGATCCCTGGGCACTAGAGATCATATCTCAGGGATACCTTCTAGACTTCAAATTATCTCCCCCAAGAGGGAGATTTCATCTGTCAAGGTTGTCAACAAACCAGATAAAGAAAGAAGCGTTTCTACGCTGCGTACAAGATCTGTTAACAATGGGAGTGATCCATCCGGTTCCGCGGTCGGAACTAGGACAAGGGTTCTACTCAAACCTGTTCGTGGTTCCCAAAAAAGAGGGAACTTTCAGGCCAATCTTAGATTTAAAGATTCTAAACAAATTCCTAAGAGTTCCATCGTTCAAAATGGAAACTATTCGGACAATCCTTCCCATGATCCAAGAGGGTCAGTACATGACCACAGTGGATTTAAAGGATGCTTACCTTCACATACCGATCCACAAGGATCATCACCGGTATCTAAGGTTTGCCTTCTTAGACAGGCACTACCAGTTTGTAGCTCTTCCATTCGGATTGGCTACGGCTCCAAGAATCTTCACAAAGGTTCTGGGTGCCCTTCTGGCGGTACTAAGGCCGCGAGGGATTTCGGTAGCTCCATACCTAGACGACATTCTAATACAAGCTTCAAGCTTTCAAACTGCCAAGTCTCATACAGAGTTAGTTCTGGCATTTCTAAGGTCGCATGGATGGAAAGTGAACGAAAAGAAGAGTTCTCTTTTTCCTCTCACAAGAGTTCCATTCTTGGGGACTCTTATAGATTCTGTAGAAATGAAGATTTACCTGACAGAGGACAGGTTAACAAAGCTTCAAAATGCATGCCGTGCCCTTCATTCCATTCAACACCCGTCAGTAGCTCAATGTATGGAGGTGATCGGCTTAATGGTAGCGGCAATGGACATAGTACCTTTTGCACGCCTACACCTCAGACCTCTGCAATTATGCATGCTAAGTCAGTGGAATGGGGATTACTCAGATTTGTCCCCTACTCTGAATCTGAATCAAGAGACCAGAAATTCTCTTCTATGGTGGCTTCATCAGCCACACCTGTCCAGGGGGATGCCATTCAGCAGGCCAGACTGGACAATCGTAACAACAGACGCCAGCCTACTAGGTTGGGGCGCTGTCTGGAATTCTCTGAAGGCTCAGGGACTATGGAATCAGGAGGAGAGTCTCCTTCCAATAAACATTCTGGAATTGAGAGCAGTTCTCAATGCCCTTCTGGCTTGGCCCCAATTAACAACTCGGGGGTTCATCAGGTTTCAGTCGGACAACATCACGACTGTAGCTTACATCAACCATCAGGGAGGGACAAGAAGCTCCCTAGCAATGGTGGAAGTATCAAAGATAATTCGCTGGGCAGAGTCACACTCTTGCCACCTGTCAGCAATCCACATCCCGGGAGTGGAGAACTGGGAGGCGGATTTCTTGAGTCGCCAGACTTTTCATCCGGGGGAGTGGGAACTTCATCCGGAGGTCTTTGCCCAAATACTTCGACGTTGGGGCAAACCAGAGATAGATCTCATGGCGTCTCGCCAGAACGCCAAACTTCCTCGCTACGGGTCCAGATCCAGGGATCCGGGAGCGGTTCTGATAGATGCTTTGACAGCACCTTGGAAATTCGGGATGGCTTATGTGTTTCCACCCTTCCCGATGCTTCCTCGATTGATTGCCAGAATCAAACAGGAGAGAGCATCAGTGATTCTAATAGCGCCTGCATGGCCACGCAGGACTTGGTATGCAGATCTAGTGGACATGTCATCCTGTCCGCCTTGGTCTCTACCTCTAAGACAGGACCTTCTGATACAGGGTCCATTCAAACATCAAAATCTAACTTCTCTGAAGCTGACTGCTTGGAAATTGAACGCTTGATTTTATCAAAACGTGGTTTTTCTGAGTCAGTTATTGATACCCTGATACAGGCTAGAAAGCCTGTTACCAGAAAGATTTACCATAAAATATGGCGTAAATACCTATACTGGTGCGAATCCAAACGTTACTCCTGGAGTAAGGTTAGGATCCCTAGGATATTGTCTTTTCTACAAGAAGGGTTAGAAAAGGGTTTATCAGCTAGTTCATTAAAGGGACAGATTTCAGCTCTGTCCATCTTGTTACACAGGCGTCTGTCAGAAAATCCAGACGTCCAGGCTTTTTGTCAGGCTTTAGCTAGGATCAAGCCTGTGTTTAAAGCTGTTGCTCCGCCATGGAGTTTAAACTTAGTTCTTAACGTTTTACAGGGTGTTCCGTTTGAACCCCTTCATTCCATTGATATAAAATTGTTATCTTGGAAAGTTCTGTTTTTAATGGCTATTTCCTCGGCTCGAAGAGTCTCTGAGTTATCAGCCTTACATTGTGATTCTCCTTATCTGATTTTTCACTCAGACAAGGTGGTTCTGCGTACTAAACCTGGGTTCTTACCTAAGGTAGTCACTAACAGGAATATCAATCAAGAGATTGTTGTTCCATCCTTGTGCCCAAATCCTTCTTCAAAGAAGGAACGTCTTCTACACAATCTAGATGTAGTTCGTGCCCTCAAGTTCTACTTGCAGGCAACTAAAGATTTTCGCCAAACTTCTTCCCTGTTTGTCGTTTATTCTGGACAGAGGAGAGGTCAAAAAGCTTCCGCTACCTCTCTCTCTTTTTGGCTTCGTAGCATAATACGTTTAGCCTATGAGACTGCTGGACAGCAGCCTCCTGAAAGAATTACAGCTCACTCCACTAGAGCTGTGGCTTCCACTTGGGCCTTTAAGAATGAGGCCTCTGTTGAACAGATTTGCAAGGCTGCAACTTGGTCTTCGCTTCATACTTTTTCCAAATTTTACAAATTTGACACTTTTGCTTCTTCGGAGGCTATTTTTGGGAGAAAGGTTCTTCAGGCAGTGGTTCCTTCTGTATAATGAGCCTGCCTATCCCTCCCGTCATCCGTGTACTTTTGCTTTGGTATTGGTATCCCAGAAGTAATGATGACCCGTGGACTGATCACACATAACAGAAGAAAACATAATTTATGCTTACCTGATAAATTCCTTTCTTCTGTTGTGTGATCAGTCCACGGCCCGCCCTGTTTTAAGGCAGGTAAATATCTTTTAAATTATACTCCAGTCACCACTTCACCCTTGGTTACTCCTTTCTCGTTGATTCTTGGTCGAATGACTGGGACTGACGTAGAGGGGAGGAGCTATATGCAGCTCTGCTGGGTGAATCCTCTTGCATTTCCTGTTGGGGAGGAGTTATATCCCAGAAGTAATGATGACCCGTGGACTGATCACACAACAGAAGAAAGGAATTTATCAGGTAAGCATAAATTATGTTTTTCGCGCCACTAATGCGCACTTGTTTTTGGAGAGCAAGGCATGCAGATGCATGTGTGAGGAGCTAAGATTCACTGAAAAAGCTTATAGAAGGCATCATTTGGTATCGTATTCCCCTCTGGGCTTGGTTGGGTCTCAGCAAAGCATATAGCTGGGACTGTATAGGGGTTAAATGTAAAAACGGCTCCGGTTCCGTTATTTTAAGGGTTAAAGCTCTGAAATTTGGTGTGCAATACTTTTAATGCTTTAAGACACTGTGGTGAAATTTTGGTGAATTTTGAACAATTCCTTCATACTTTTTCACATATTCAGTAATAAAGTGTTTTCAGTTTGAAATTTAAAGTGACAGTAACGGTTTTATTTTAAAACGTTTTTTGTGCTTTGTTGACAAGTTTAAGCCTGTTTAACATGTCTGTACCATCAAATAAGCTATGTTCTATATGTATGAAAGCCAAGGTGTCTCCCCATTTAAATTTATGTGATAATTGTGACATAGTGTCCAAACAAAGTAAGGACAGTAATGCCACAGATAATGATATTGCCCAAGATGATTCCTCAAATGAGGGGAGTAAACATGATACTACATCATCCCCTTCTGTGTCTACACCAGTTTTGCCCACACAGGAGGCCCCTAGTACATCTAGTGCGCCAATACTTATTACCATGCAACAATTAACGGCTGTAATGGATAACTCTATAGCAAATCTTTTATCCAAAATGCCTACTTATCAGAGAAAGCGCGATTGCTCTGTTTTAAACACTGAAGAGCAAGAGGACGCTGATGATAATTGTTCTGTCATACCCTCACACCAATCTGAAGGGGCCATGAGGGAGGTTTTGTCTGAGGGAGAAATTTCAGATTCAGGAAAGATTTCTCATCAAGCTGAACCTGATGTTGTGACATTTAAATTTAAATTAGAACATCTCCGCGCACTGCTTAAGGAGGTATTATCTACTCTGGATGATTGTGACAATTTGGTCATTCCAGAGAAGTTATGTAAGATGGACAAGTTTCTAGAGGTTCCGGTGCCCCCCGACGCTTTTCCTATACCCAAGCGGGTGGCGGACATAGTAAATAAAGAGTGGGAAAGGCCCGGCATACCTTTTGTCCCCCCCCCTATATTTAAGAAATTATTTCCTATAGTCGACCCCAGAAAGGACTTATGGCAGACAGTCCCCAAGGTCGAGGGGGCGGTTTCTACTCTAAACAAACGCACTACTATTCCTATCGAAGATAGTTGTGCTTTCAAAGATCCTATGGATAAAAAATTAGAAGGTTTGCTTAAAAAGATTTTTGTTCAGCAAGGTTACCTTCTACAACCAATTTCATGCATTGTTCCTGTCACTACGGCAGCGTGTTTCTGGTTCGAGGAACTAGAAAAGTCGCTCAATAAAGAATCTTCGTATGAGGAGGTTATGGACAGAGTTCAAGCACTTAAATTGGCTAACTCTTTTATTTTAGATGCCGCTTTGCAATTAGCTAGATTAGCGGCGAAAAATTCAGGGTTTGCTATCGTGGCGCGCAGAGCGCTTTGGCTAAAGTCTTGGTCAGCGGATGTGTCTTCCAAGACAAAATTGCTTAACATTCCTTTCAAGGGTAAAACATTATTTGGACCTGATTTGAAAGAGATTATTTCAGACATCACTGGGGGAAAGGGCCACGCCCTCTCACAGGAGAGGGTAATACTTCACAACCCAAACCAGCCTGGAGACCAATGCAAGGCTGGAACAAGGGTAAGCAGGCCAAGAAGCCTACCACTGCTACCAAAACAGCATGAAGGGATGGCCCCCGATCCGGGACCGGATCTGGTGGGGGGCAGACTTTCTCTCTTTGCTCAGGCTTGGGCAAGAGATGTTCAGGATCCTTGGGCGCTAGAAATAGTTTCTCAAGGTTATCTCCTGGAATTCAAGGAACTACCCCCAAGGGGAAGGTTCCACAGGTCTCAATTATCTTCAAACCAAATAAAAAGACAGGCATTCTTACATTGTGTAGAAGACCTGTTAAAGATGGGAGTGATTCATCCAGTTCCAATAAGAGAACAAGGGATGGGTTTTTATTCCAACCTGTTCATAGTTCCCAAAAAAGAGGGAACATTCAGACCAATTTTGGATCTCAAGATCCTAAACAAATTTCTCAAGGTTCCATCGTTCTAAATGGAAACTATTCGAACGATCCTACCTACTATCCAGGAAAATCAATTTATGACTACCGTGGATTTAAAGGATGCGTACCTACATATTCCTATCCACAAGGAACATCATCAGTTCCTAAGGTTCGCTTTTCTGGACAAGCATTACCAGTTTGTGGCACTTCCATTCGGATTAGCCACTGCTCCAAGGATTTTCACAAAGGTACTAGGGTCCCTTCTAGCGGTTCTAAGACCAAGGAGCATTGCAGTAGTACCTTACTTGGACGACATCCTGATTCAAGCGTCGTCTCTGTCAAAAGCAAAGGCTCATACGGACATCGTCCTAGCCTTTCTCAGATCTCACGGATGGAAGGTGAACAAAGAAAAAAGTTCTCTGTCCCCGTCAACAAGAGTTCCCTTCTTGGGAATAATAATAGATTCCTTAGAAATGAGGATTTTTCTGACAGAGGTCAGAAAATCAAAAATTCTAAGCTCTTGTCAAGTACTTCATTCTGTTCTTCGTCCTTCCATAGCGCAGTGCATGGAAGTAATAGGATTGATGGTTGCAGCAATGGACATAGTTCCTTTTGCACGAATTCATCTAAGACCATTACAACTGTGCATGCTCAGACAGTGGAATGGGGATTATACAGACTTGTCTCCGACGATTCAAGTAGATCAAAAGACCAGAGATTCACTCCGTTGGTGGCTGACCCTGGACAATCTGTCACAGGGAATGAGCTTCCGCAGACCAGAGTGGGTCATTGTCACGACCGACGCCAGCCTGGTGGGCTGGGGCGCGGTCTGGGAACCCCTGAAAGCTCAGGGTCTATGGTCTCGGGAAGAATCTCTTCTCCCGATAAACATTCTGGAACTGAGAGCGATATTCAATGCTCTCAAAGCTTGGCCTCAACTAGCAAAGGCCAAATTCATAAGGTTTCAATCAGACAACATGACGACTGTTGCATATATCAATCATCAGGGGGGAACAAGGAGTTCCCTGGCGATGGAAGAAGTGACTAAAATAATTCAATGGGCGGAGGATCAGTCCTGCCACTTGTCTGCGATCCACATCCCAGGAGTGGAAAATTGGGAAGCGGATTTTCTGAGTCGTCAGACATTCCATCCGGGGGAGTGGGAACTCCATCCGGAAATCTTTGCCCAAATAACTCAATTATGGGGCATTCCAGACATGGATCTGATGGCGTCTCATCAGAACTTCAAGGTTCCTTGCTACGGGTCCAGATCCAGGGATCCCAAGGCGACTCTAGTAGATGCACTAGTAGCACCTTGGACCTTCAACCTAGCTTATGTATTCCCACCGTTTCCTCTCATTCCCAGGCTGGTAGCCAGGATCAATCAGGAGAGGGCTTCGGTGATCTTGATAGCTCCTGCATGGCCACGCAGGACTTGGTATGCAGACCTGGTGAATATGTCATCGGCTCCACCATGGAAGCTACCTTTGAGACAGGACCTTCTTGTTCAAGGTCCATTCGAACATCCGAATCTGGTTTCCCTCCAGCTGACGGCTTGGGGATTGAACGCTTGATTTTATCAAAGCGTGGGTTTTCATATTCTGTAATATATACTCTGATTCAGGCTAGAAAGCCTGTAACTAGAAAAATTTACCATAAAATATGGAAAAAATATATCTGTTGGTGTGAATCCAAAGGATTGCCATGGAACAAGATAAAGATTCCTAAGATTCTATCCTTTCTACAAGAAGGTTTGGAGAAAGGATTATCTGCAAGTTCTCTAAAGGGACAGATTTCTGCTTTATCTGTCTTACTACACAAACGAATGGCAGCTATGCCAGATGTTCAAGCATTTGTTCAGGCTCTGGTTAGGATCAAGCCTGTTTACAGACCTTTGACTCCTCCCTGGAGTTTAAATCTAGTTCTTTCAGTTCTTCAAGGGGTTCCGTTTGAACCCTTACATTCCGTAGATATTAAGTTACTATCTTGGAAAGTTTTGTTTTTGGTTGCAATCTCTTCTGCTAGAAGAGTTTCAGAGTTATCTGCTCTGCAGTGTTCTCCTCCTTATCTGGTGTTCCATGCAGATAAGGTGGTTTTGCGTACTAAGCCTGGTTTTCTTCCTAAAGTTGTTTCTAACAAAAATATTAACCAGGAGATAGTTGTACCTTCTTTGTGTCCGAATCCAGTTTCAAAGAAGGAGCGTTTATTACACAATTTGGACGTTGTCCGTGCTCTAAAATTCTATTTAGAGGCTAGTAAAGATTTCAGACAAACATCATCCTTGTTTGTTGTTTATTCTGGTAAAAGGAGAGGTCAAAAAGCGACTTCTACCTCTCTTTCCTTTTGGCTTAAAAGCATTATCCGTTTGGCTTATGAGACTGCCGGACGGCAGCCTCTTGAACGAATCACAGCTCACTCCACTAGGGCTGTGGCTTCCACATGGGCCTTCAAGAACGAAGCTTCTGTTGACCAGATATGTAAGGCAGCGACTTGGTCTTCACTGCACACTTTTGCCAAATTTTACAAATTTGATACTTTTGCTTCTTCGGAGGCTATTTTTGGGAGAAAGGTTTTGCAAACTGTGGTGCCTTCCGTTTAGGTGTCCTGATTTGCTCCCTCCCTTCATCCGTGTCCTAAAGCTTTGGTATTGGTTCCCACAAGTAAGGATGACGCCGTGGACCGGACACACCAATGTTGGAGAAAACAGAATTTATGCTTACCTGATAAATTACTTTCTCCAACGTTGTGTCCGGTCCACGGCCCGCCCTGGTTTTTTTAATCAGGTCTGATGAATTATTTTCTCTAACTACAGTCACCACGGTATCATATGATTTCTCCTATATATATTTCCTCCTGTCCGTCGGTCGAATGACTGGCGTGGGCGGAGCCTAGGAGGGATCATGTGACCAGCTTTGCTGGGACTCTTTGCCATTTCCTGTTGGGGAAGAGAATATCCCACAAGTAAGGATGACGCCGTGGACCGGACACACCGTTGGAGAAAGTAATTTATCAGGTAAGCATAAATTCTGTTTTTATCAAATTTTCTTCGTTCTCTTGGTATCTTTTTTTTTTTTGTAAAAGCAGAAATATAAGCTTAGGAGCTGCCCCATTTTTGGTTCAGAACCCTGGGTAGCGCTTGCTGATTGGTGCCTACATCTACAAGTAGAACACATGTCTGGTGCATTATATAGCAACAGTAACAGTTTGCCAAGTAAATAATAGAAGTAATTTGGAAAGTTGTTTAGGTTTTGTTTGTGTTGTTGTTGTACACTCTAGCTGAATTATGAAAGATGGTCTTTAGGTTCCTTTATACATTACTTGTATGAATTATATTTCTTTCCTATGGCATGGAGAGTCCACGACGTCATTCCAATTACTAGTGGGATTTTCTTCTTAAATGGAAAGAGTGCACAGCTGCATTCATTACTTTTGGGAAATAAGAACATGGCCACCAGGAGGAGGCAGAGACACCCCAGCCAAAGGCTTAAATACTCCTCCCACTTCCCTTATCTCCCAGTCGTTCTTTGCCTTTCATCCCAGGAGGTTGGCAGAGAAGTGTCAGAATTTAATTAGTCTCTTATGGAGGGTAGTACTGTTCGACATGAGACAGGAGTTTTAAGTAATCCTATCATTCTCTCAGTGAGGGCTTGGATGAAAGTTAGAGTCCGGAGATGTAATACAGTTGTTTTCCCAAGAGACTACCACCTTGCAGGACTAATTTAACTTAAGGCTCTCAGTGAGTCTCCTTTTAGTATCTTGGCATCAAGAGTTCATTTAATATCTCCTGAGGGGGGTTATTGAACAGGGGAGGGTTTAATCATGTTTATGTGATTCAATCTGCTTATGTGTAGTGTTAACTGGGCTCATGGCTTGGAACATAAAGGCCTTTGGAATTGACGCAACCTTATGGTTGGGCGCACTTTTTTGGACTATACGGTTCACCTTGTGGCCGGGCGTGATTACGTTCCGTCTTCCATTTCCGCATTCCTGACCGTGTGGCGATGGAGAAATTTTAGTTTGCAGGGGTCTGGTTCATAGGAGGTGGTGAGTGCCCCTGCCATTGTGGGTGTCAGGTGCCGTTTTGTTTTGTCTTATAGTCCATATTTGCATATACTCTATCCAGTTATTGAGGATTCTGATGCTGAGACTGTTCAAATTTCAGATTCAGTTATGGAGGATTCTGATACTGAGACTGTTCAAATTTCAGATTCAGATTCTTCGTCCGGGGAAGAATCCAGATTGGCCTCGTTGACACATGTCAATCAGTTATGTTTGGTATGCCATATTAGAGCGCCTTGTTCCTCTGGGGGTCCTGTCCTCCAAGAGGCGAGTTCCCTACCGCTCCATACATCTACACATGCGGGTAACCCAGATTATGATTATTCCTCCATGCAGGACGGCTTGTTCCCCTCGGAGGTTGCAGTACGTTTTCACTTCCACATATTCTTGGTGATTATTCATCTGCAGAGTCCAGACGTTTATTTGCAATTGTGCTCGTGCCCTATTGTCCCAGGTCTACCACCTTGGGGAGGGGCTGTACAGTTCCCTGCGGGTGTAACTGTCCCTGAGTATTGTGCCTTTCGTTAGAGTTGCGCGCCTTCGCGTCTTACTCAGACATGTTTTTCAGTTATTAAATGACCCTATCCTTAACGGATACGGGAATTTTCAGTCTGCTTCTTCGAATGATGCAACTCATTAGACA
The DNA here is from genome assembly GCF_027579735.1 of Bombina bombina. Lineage (NCBI taxonomy): Eukaryota > Metazoa > Chordata > Amphibia > Anura > Bombinatoridae > Bombina > Bombina bombina. The sequence continues at coordinate 328,328,529 of NC_069499.1, forward strand.
TGTGGGGATGATGTAATAATCTGACTGTTATTTATTGAGGTCCTTCCCAGTTTTTTGGAAGATTAGGGCTCCGTTTGGCTGGTCCTGCGGGTAGGCCTGTTTTCTTCTTGGGCATTACCTACAGGTTGCCTTATTTTTTCTTTTTATCCAAATAGGATGTCTTTTATTTTGCTTGTTTCCTTTTTGGGGGGGATATGTTAGTCCTAGGTTTGTCTGTTTTCCCTTCTTCCCCCTCTGAGGGAGGATTTATGCAGCTTGACGGTTAGGACCATGGTTGCAGGTTGGTGCTGTTGGGTTCGGTTCTGTCTTGTGGCTGTTAAGACACATGGTGCTGTTCTGCTTGGCTGGTCCGGTCGAGGCGCCGAGTGCTTATGTTATCATTTGTTTTACAGGTTTCAACTAAGTATTCTAGAGGGCCTGTAAATCTGTTAGGCAGGAAGGATTGTCTTGGTCCTTATAGCCTTCAGTCTGGATGACTGAGTCAGTGGTGTTTCCGCTGCGTCACTCTCTCTTGCGTCTGGTATTATCGGACCCTAGAGTGTCCTCCCCCACATAGTGGAGGGTTGGAGGGCTTCGTGCTCTCTTACCGCCGACTTGAGCCATTTTTGAGGCTCTGGATTTGTCCTTTTTGGACTTGGTCCTCAGCAGCTAGTAGCTTGATGGGTAGTTCAGCTGCCTTGTAGCGGATGGTTTGCAGTATTAGCAGCTGCAGCTATTGCACATTGACTGTGTACTGTCTAGCTGTTTTAGGAGACCATTTTTGGTCTTCCTCCGTTATCTCTGTGTGGGTTAGGATTTTTAGGAACTTGGGTACCCCTCTGGGAGATGGTGGTTCCCTGTTAGGGACACTGGGCGTGGTCTCCTTGGGCTTTGCTTGGGGTTCTTCCCGGAGCTATGGATGCTTTGTGCGCTTTTCTCCCTGTGATCCTCAGATTGTTTGGAGGTGATGTGGAGACCAACCTTGCTTGAGGGGCTTTGGCCTCATGGTATTCCCTTACCTTGTTGTCCTGAGGTTGTTTTGAGAGCCTAGGTGCTCTAGGGTCGTTGTGCGGCTTTTAACACCTTAGCTCCTTTGGAGCGTTGGGCTTCGGCAAAGGGTGGTCCCTTCCTTAGGTCGGGACTTTAGAGTTCTTCTCGTTTTCCGGGATGATCTGGATATTGCATTGATATCCCCTGTGGTCTGGTTTTTCATATCAGATGGGGTGTTACGTTCTCGGGTATTGTTTGTTTAAACAATACGGGGCCCGAAACCGATTTCTCCCTGGGGCTTCCAGTGGCTGTGGCTTCGCTCAGCGTTTTCCCTTGTGGATTCCATTGTGGGTTGATACCGAACTTTTAGGCTTAAGGGCTGGTTTGGGGTTCCCCAGTTCCTGGGAACTTGGGCTATGTCCTTACTCGGACTACTTGACCTTGTCTCGGTTAGTCAGGTTTTCTGATTGACTGTTGCTCATTTGGCTTGATTTGCGCCTTATGGTTGGATTCCCTGGGTCAGCTTGCTGTAGTAACCCTTTGGATTCCCTGTTCTGCAGGCGAATTGGTTTGCAATGTCTCTGCTGCAGCTATTGCACATGGGATATGTGATAGCGAGCTAGTTTTTAGAGGGATCCCTTCCAAGGTGCATCCGTGTTGGGGATTGATCTCTCCTTTAGCCTGGGGCTTCGTGGCTTGCGGACAGGTGCTGCCTTCTAGCCCCGTCCCCTTTCTTATGGTGAGGGCTTATGCTCCTCCTTTTGGAGATGTGGTCCCTCTCTTAGGGCTTCTCCTGGTTTCAAGAAGTTGGAACTGTGGGTTAGCCTTCAGAGATGGGTGTTCTAGCCGGCTTCGTGTCGAGACTATGTTGGGCCTTTTTGCTAGATCCTTGGGACTCCAGCCTTGTCGTCTGTTCTGGAGTCGGGTTGGATGGGGGTGGCCATTCTTCCACTCGTTTTTGAGCTTGTTTTGGGGATCTCCTGTTCCCCTGTTTCAGACCTGCCGATGCTTGGGCTGGTCCGGCTGGGAGTGGGTTCTGAGAGACGTTGTCTTTTTCAGGATCTAGGGGGGCATAGTAGCTAGCTCCCTAGGCTTACAAGCAGAAGGTCCAGGTTTACACTACCTTCGGGGTCCCTCTGGTATAGCTTAGTGGTTAGCACACCTAGCTTGGAAACCAAAGGTCGAAAGTTTGAATCCACCCACAGGTTCTGGTTTCTGGGTGTAAGCTCTCTTCTTGGGGCCCTCGATTGAGGTTCTGTGTTTACCCTTTTGGAGACCTGTATGTAGGTCTGGTGGCTGGATTGCCTAGAGTGTGCCCTTTGTCTGGGGGTTTCTTTTTGCAGTCTGTCTTCTTGCTGGTCGCTTCTGCTTCTCAGCAGTATTTTTCTGTGTCATCTTGATAAAGTCTGCATGTTCTTGATTCAGAGTTTTTTTTGTCTTGATTTACAGTTTTTTTTGTTGTAGAATACTTTAGTATTCTAAGTTCGGACAATGTGGGGACTTCAGTTGTCTTTCAGTGCTTTGCATGAGGTTTGAGAGTAAGGTTTCTCTGTTCCTATGCCGGTCTTATACCTCTGGTTTTTGCCGGGTATAGGCGTAGCCTCCCCTTATCTGTCTGGACCGATTTGGGTCTTTGTGACCAGTTTAGGCTGGTGTTCCCTTCATTAGTGCGGGGTGAGTGATAAGGGACGACTGTTGGGTGACGGTGTCTCCCGGAAGACTGTTGAGTCTGATTCTGCAGTCTCTAGCTAGGCTGCTCGACTATCTGCGGGTCAGTGTCCTTGGGGTTTTTCCTTTTAAAGTTTTTTGTTGGGCAATAGTTCAGGCTTGGTGTTCTCAGAATGGGCCGCCTATTGTACTCTCCCATCTTGGCATTCAGTGTCCTCTATAGCTTGGGTATTGTTTACCCAAAAGTAATGAATGCAGCTTTGGACTCCGTTTGAGCCGATGCATGTTGTTTATATTAAATTGTTATCTTGGAAGGTTTTGTTTCTCCTTGCTATTTCTTCTGCTCGCAGAGTTTCTGAGCTTTCTGCTCTGCAGTGTAATTCCCTGTACCTTATTTCTCTTGTTAAGTGTATTCAGTCCACGGGTCATCCATTACTTATGGGATATATTCCCTTCCCAACAGGAAGTTGCAAGAGGATCACCCAAGCAGAGCTGCTATATAGCTCCTCCCCTCACATGTCATACACAGTGATTCTCTTGCAACTCAACTAGATAGGACGTTGTGAGAGGTCTGTGGTGTTTTTTATACTTAGTTTATTTCTTCAATCAAAAGTTTGTTATTTTAAATGGCACCGGAGTGTGCTGTTTGTTCTCAGGCAGTATTTGGAAGAAGAATCTGCCTGCATTTTCTATGATCTTAGCAGAAGTAACTAAGATCCACTGGCTGTTCTCGCACATTCTGAGGAGTGGGGTAACTTTCAGAAAGGGAATAGCGTGTGGGGAATCCTGCAAACAAGGTATGTGCAGTAAATTATTTTTCTAAGGAATGGAATTGACTCAGAAAATACTGCTGATACCGATGTAATGTAAGTACAGCCTTAAATGCAGTAGCAACTGGTATCAGGCTGATGAATGTATGTACAATAAGTCATTTTCTAAGGAATGGAATTTGACTAAGAAAATACTGTTAATACTGAAGTAATGTATGAGCCTTAACTGCAGTAGAAGCGACTGGTAGCAGGCTTATTAATAACACTACCTAACTTTTAAAGTGCATGTTTAAAACGTTTACTGGCATGTTATTCGTTTTTTGTGAGATACTTTGGTGATAAATCTTTTGGGGCATGATTTTCCACATGGCTGTCGTTTATTTCTACATAGAAACGGTTAACTGAGTTTTCCCACTGTTGTAATATGAGTGGGAGGGGCCTATTTTAGCGCTTTTTTGCGCAGTAAAAATTCAGTTTCAGTCTTCCTGCTTCTTCCTCCTTGATCCAGGACGTCTCTAGAGAGCTCAGGGGTCTTCAAAATTCATTTTGAGGGAGGTAATCAGTCACAGCAGACCTGTGACAGTGTGTTTGACTGTGATAAAAACGTTAATTGTTAAATTGATTATCAGTTTTTAGGTATTAAGGGGTTAATTATCCAATTGCTAGTGGGTGCAATGCTTTGCTAACTTAATACATTTACTGTGAAAATTTGGTTGCTATAACTGATTTGGTTCATTGTTATTTCAACTGTGACTATTTTTTGTGCTTCTTAAAGGCGCAGTAGCGTTTTTTATATTGCTTGTAAATTTATTTGAAAGGATTTTCCAAGCTTGCTAGTCTCATTGCAAGTCTGTTTAAACATGTCTGACACAGATGAATCTGTTTGTTCACTATGTTTGAAGGCCAATGTGGAGCCCCACAGAAATATGTGTACTAAATGTATTGATGTCACTTTGAATAAAAGTCAATTTATATCTGTAAAGAAATTATCACCAGAAAACGAGGGGGAAGTTATGCCGACTAACTCTCCTCACGTGTCAGTACATTCGCCTCCCGCTCAGGAGGCGCGTGATATTGTGGCGCCAAGTACATCAGAGAGGCCCATACAAATCACTTTGCAAGACATGGCTGCTGTTATGACAGAGGTATTATCTAAATTGCCTGAATTAAGAGGCAAGCGCGATAGCTATGGGTTAAGGACAGAGCGCGCTGATGATGTGAGAGCCATGTCTGATACTGCGTCACAATTTGCAGAACATGAGGACGGAGAGCTTCATTCTGTGGGTGACGGATCTGATCCAGGGAGACCGGATTCAGAGATTTCTAATTTTAAATTTAAGCTTGAGAACCTCCGTGTATTGCTAGGGGAGGTATTAGCGGCTCTGAATGATTGTAACACGGTTGCAATTCCAGAGAAAATATGTAGGTTGGATAGATACTTTGCGGTACCGGTGTGTACTGACGTTTTTCCTATACCTAAAAGGCTTACAGAAATTATTAGCAAGGAGTGTGATAGACCCGGTGTGCCCTTTTCCCCTCCTCCGATATTTAGAAAAATGTTTCCAATAGACGCCACCACACAAGACTTATGGCAGACGGTCCCTAAGGTGGAGGGAGCAGTTTCTACTTTAGCTAAACGTACCACTATCCCGGTGGAGGATAGTTGTGCTTTTTCGGATCCAATGGATAAAAAATTAGAAGGTTACCTTAAGAAAATGTTTGTTCAACAAGGTTTTATCTTACAGCCCCTTGCATGCATTGCGCCTGTCACTGCTGCTGCGGCATTCTGGTTTGAGTCTCTGGAAGTGGCCATTCGCACAGCTCCATTGGATGAGATTATGGTAAAGCTTAAAGCACTTAAGCTAGCTAATGCATTTGTTTCTGATGCCGTTGTACATTTAACCAAACTAACGGCTAAGAACTCCGGATTCGCCATCCATGCGCGCAGAGCGCTATGGCAAAAAATCCTGGTCAGCTGACGTGACTTCTAAATCTAAATTGCTTAATATTCCTTTCAAAGGGCAGACCTTATTCGGGCCCGGCTTGAAAGAAATTATTGCTGACATTACTGGAGGTAAGGGTCATACTCTTCCTCAGGACAGGGTCAAATCAAAGGCCAAACAGTCTAATTTTCGTGCCTTTCGTAACTTCAAGGCAGGAGCAGCATCAACTTCCTCTGCTCCAAAACAGGAAGGACCTGTTGCTCGTTACAGACAGGGCTGGAAAGCTAACCAGCCCTGGAACAAGGGCAAGCAGGCCAGAAAGCCTACTTCTGCCCCTAAGACAGCATGAAGAGAGGGCCCCCTATCCGGAAACGGATCTAGTGGGGGCAGACTATCTCTCTTCGCCCAGGCTTGGGCAAGAGATGTCCAGGATCCCTGGGCGTTGGAGATCATATCTCAGGGATATCTTCTGGACTTCAAAGCTTCTCCTCCACAAGGGAGATTTCATCTTTCAAGGTTATCAGCAAACCAAATAAAGAAAGAGGCATTTCTACGCTGTGTGCAAGACCTCTTAGTAATGGGGGTGATCCACCCAGTTCCGCGGACGGAACAAGGGCAAGGGTTTTACTCAAATCTGTTTGTGGTTCCCAAGAAAGAGGGAACCTTCAGACCAATCTTGGACCTAAAAATCTTAAACAAATTCCTAAGAGTTCCATCATTCAAAATGGAAACTATTCGAACCATCCTACCCATGATCCAAGAGGGTCAATACATGACCACAGTAGACTTAAAGGATGCCTACCTTCATATACCGATTCACAAAGATCATTATCGGTACCTAAGATTTGCCTTTCTAGACAGGCATTACCAGTTTGTAGCTCTTCCCTTCGGGTTGGCTACGGCCCCGAGAATCTTTACAAAGGTTCTGGGCTCACTTCTGGCGGTTCTAAGACCGCGAGGCATAGCGGTGGCTCCGTATCTAGACGACATCCTGATACAGGCGTCAAGCTTTCAAATGGCCAAGTCTCATACAGAGATAGTTCTGGCATTTCTGAGGTCGCATGGGTGGAAAGTGAACGTGGAAAAGAGTTCTCTATCACCACTCACAAGAGTCTCCTTTCTAGGGACTCTTATAGATTCTGTAGAGATGAAAATTTACCTGACGGAGTCCAGGTTATCAAAGCTTCTAAATGCTTGCCGTGTCCTTCATTCCATTCCACGCCCGTCAGTGGCTCAGTGCAAGGAAGTAATTGGCTTAATGGTAGCGGCAATGGACATAGTGCCATTTGCGCGCCTGCATCTCAGACCGCTGCAATTATGCATGCTAAGTCAGTGGAATGGGGATTACTCAGATTTGTCCCCTCTGCTAAATCTGGACCAAGAGACCAGAGATTCTCTTCTCTGGTGGCTTTCTCGGGTCCATCTGTCCAAGGGTATGACCTTTCGCAGGCCAGATTGGACGATTGTAACAACAGATGCCAGCCTTCTAGGTTGGGGCGCAGTCTGGAACTCACTGAAGGCTCAGGGATTATGGACTCAGGAGGAGAAACTCCTCCCAATAAATATTCTGGAGTTGAGAGCAATATTCAATGCTCTTCTAGCTTGGCCTCAGTTAGCAACACTGAGGTTCATCAGATTTCAGTCGGACAACATCACGACTATGGCTTACATCAACCATCAAGGGGGAACCAGGAGTTCCCTAGCGATGTTGGAAGTCTCAAAGATAATTCGCTGGGCAGAGTCTCACTCTTGCCACCTGTCAGCGATCTACATCCCAGGCGTGGAGAACTGGGAGGCGGATTTTCTAAGTCGCCAGACTTTTCATCCGGGGGAGTGGGAACTTCATCCGGAGGTCTTCGCTCAACTGATTCATCGTTGGGGCAAACCAGATCTGGATCTCATGGCGTCTCGCCAGAACGCCAAGCTTCCTTGTTACGGATCCAGGTCCAGGGACCCGGGAGCGGCGCTGATAGATGCTCTGACAGCCCCTTCGGTCTTCAACATTGCTTATGTGTTTCCACCATTTCCGATGCTACCTCGACTGATTGCCAAAATCAAACAGGAGAGAGCATCGGTGATTCTGATAGCGCCTGTGTGGCCAAGCAGGACCTGGTATGCAGACCTAGTGGACATGTCGTCCTGTCCACCATGGTCTCTACCTCTGAGGCAGGACCTTCTAATACAAGGTCCTTTCAAACATCCAAATCTAATTTCTCTGAGGCTGACTGCAAGGAGATTGAACGCTTGATTCTATCAAAGCGTGGCTTCTCTGAGTCAGTTATTGATACCTTAATACAGGCACGGAAGCCTGTTACCAGAAAAATTTACCATAAGATATGGCGTAAATATTTATATTGGTGCGAATCCAAGAGTTACTCATGGAGTAAGGTTAGGATTCCTAGGATATTGTCTTTTCTACAAGAGGGTTTAGAAAAGGGCTTATCTGCTAGTTCGTTAAAGGGACAGATTTCTGCTCTGTCTGTTCTCTTACACAAACGTCTGGCAGAAGTTCCAGACGTCCAGGCTTTTTGTCAGGCTTTGGCTAGGATTAAGCCTGTGTTTAAGACTGTTGCTCCTCCGTGTAGTTTAAACTTGGTTCTTAAAGTTCTTCAAGGGGTTCCGTTTGAACCCCTTCATTCCATTGATATTAAGCTTTTATCTTGGAAAGTTCTGTTTTTGATGGCTATTTCCTCGGCTCGAAGAGTCTCTGACTTATCGGCCTTACATTGTGATTCTCCTTATCTGATTTTCCATTCAGACAAGGTAGTTCTGCGTACTAAACCTGGGTTTTTACCTAAGGTAGTTTCTAACAGGAATATCAATCAGGAGATTGTTGTTCCATCATTATGTCCTAATCCTTCTTCAAAGAAGGAACGACTTTTGCATAATCTGGACGTAGTCCGTGCCCTGAAGTTCTATTTACAGGCAACTAAAGATTTTCGTCAAACTTCTTCCCTGTTTGTCGTGTACTCTGGTCAGAGGAGAGGTCAAAAAGCTTCGGCAACCTCTCTCTCCTTTTGGCTTCGTAGCATAATACGTTTAGCCTATGAGACTGCTGGACAGCAGCCCCCTGAAAGAATTACAGCTCATTCCACTAGAGCTGTGGCTTCCACCTGGGCCTTTAAAAATGAGGCCTCTGTTGAACAGATTTGCAAGGCTGCAACTTGGTCTTCGCTTCACACTTTTTCAAAATTTTACAAATTTGACACTTTTGCTTCTTTGGAGGCTGTTTTTGGGAGAGAGGTTCTACAGGCAGTGGTTCCTTCCGTTTAAGTTCCTGCCTTGTCCCTCCCATCATCCGTGTACTTTGGCTTTGGTATTGGTATCCCATAAGTAATGGATGACCCGTGGACTGAATACACTTAACAAGAGAAAACATAATTTATGCTTACCTGATAAATTTATTTCTCTTGTAGTGTATTCAGTCCACGGCCCACCCTGTCTTTTAAGGCAGATCTAAATTTTAATTAAAACTCCAGTCACCACTGCACCCTATGGTTTCTCCTTTCTTGTCTTGTTTCGGTCGAATGACTGGATATGACATGTGAGGGGAGGAGCTATATAGCAGCTCTGCTTGGGTAATCCTCTTGCAACTTCCTGTTGAGAAGGGAATATATCCCATAAGTAATGGATGACCCGTGGACTGAATACACTACAAGAGAAATAAATTTATCAGGTAAGCATAAATTATGTTTTTTCATGCAGATAAGGCAGCCCTTTTTACTAAATTGGGGTTTCTCCCTAAGGTGGTTTCGGATTGAAACATTAATCAGGAAATTGTTGTTTCTTCTTTTTGTCCTAATCCTTCTTCTCATAAGGAACGTCTTTTGCATAACCTGGAGGTTGTGCGTGCTCTAAAATTTTATATACAAGCTACTAAACTAAATTTCTACTACTCTTTCCCTCTGGTTAAGAAGTATGATGATTGGGTGGCAGAGCCGATAGTTGGAACGGATGGACGTGTGGTCTCTGAGCTCCTGCCTTTAAGCTTTAATAATTGGGTTTTATAGTATATATCTGAATACTTTTTTTTTTTTTTTTAAATTCTTTTTATTGCGGAAACACAGGTACACAAACAAATGAGTATGCATATACATGTACAGGGTAGAGCAAGAACAAAATTACAATTCACAGTCTAAAATAAGTGCGTAATACTAAACAGCAGAACACTATTAGTAATGATAAAGTTGTTAGAGTTTGATACAGAAAAACATCAGTTTCTATTTTCAGATATATATGGGCTGTACAAGCTTGAGCACTTGATCTTTGTGCCATATAAAATTAATTGATGCAGTTAGAGGTATAAGAGCTAGTCAAGCACCATTTGATGATGAACCCGTGCATCCTGGTTTTATAATAATAATAACAAAATGAAAAAATAAAATAATATAAAACAGAACAAAGCAAACACAACTTTTACAATTTAACATTTAGTTTCCCCCTATTGCTCCATAGCACAGAAATGTGGTTTGCAGATCACAGGAGCAAAAACAGTGTTAAAGAGACACACAAATTATCCCTGTGAGCACCTATGCTTGAATTTTCCTGACTTGTTCCCATGCAGAGAAATACTGTCTATGTATACACCAGTAGACTCACAGTAGGTATAATAGGTAGTTTCTAAGCCGGGGGGGAAATAACCATTGTGTCTCAATTTTGGAGCATTAAACACAGTAAAACAGGGTTAACAGAACAACAATAACAGATTTAAAGTGTGGCACTTTTGTAGAAGTGGGGCTGAATTATGCTATGCTCCTTTCCAAGACTATGTGTGAGATCTAGTGTTCATAGTCATAGTTCTCAGTTACAAGATTCTAGGGTAATAAGATGTAAATACAATCGGTAGATAATCATGTGACTGTCTCCTATCAGGAATAGAATGCCAGTTTCTATCTATGGGCAAACAGTATCAGAGAATTCCCTTCCTTCAAGTGACTCGTACCTCAGACAGCAATAACCGTATGTAAATTGTCATTAAGTATGTCACGAGGTAAATAAAACAATAATGATAAAATAAAGTTAAGGTATGGAGATAGCAGCCTGACATTGTAGTTTTATGTGTAGAATAAAAAGTTTCACATCAGCTTATTGCTCAGGTAAATGAGGCAACAAAGTATTTAACCCCCTATTATATGGATAAAATGAGTTAAGTTCAGCCAACACCCATTAGAACAAAATAAAACAAATAGCCAACGGGGCCAGGATTAAGAACCAAACCTGAGAACACATTCAGGAAATGTCTAACATGGCAAGGCTTTTTCCATCGACATTACAGTTAAAATATAGCGGACATGTAAATTAGCCATGCAACAAAAAACTTCTATTATGATAATGAGGCTAAGCTACTCAGCCAGTTGGATCTAGAATATGTCCATTTAGCCGATTCCACTCCTGTATTTCTTAGCCCACAAAGAGTTAAAACCACAGATCGCTTCGCTTTGCCTGCACAATAGCAGATGCCGTGAAGTAAAAGGTGTCACACAGTTTCTTCTTATCTCCAAGTCCTGCATCATACAGTCTTTTTGAATCTTGGGTTCCATTACATTCCTTATGCGAGAGAGCGTGTCAGCCTTTGCAGAATGAGCGATCATCCAGCGCCCTGATTGTACGGAGGGCCGATCTGCTGTCGGTATAGGTAGGTAGGAAAGAGCGATATGTAGTGGATCTTCTATAGTGTAGTCACTCAAAGCTTGTTGTGAACTGGAGTAGGTAGCCACATTCGGCACAGAGGATATCCAAGGAGTGTGAGTTGAAGCTCTGCCGTTGCGGGAGTCAGGCTGTGTATCATCCGACAACATGGAGTCACTTGCAGAGTCATGCTTCAATTGTTGTTTACATCGCAGGTCTGTATTAGCGATTATAGGGGTAATTGACAGCAACGGGTCTTTGTCAGTTCTTATGGGGCAGGACCTCTTGGTTGCCTGGACCGCTGCATGTAGATTTCCGTAGCTTAGAAATAAACTCTCGAAAATAGGCATAAAAGTTGCGGTTATCTGTACCGCAGTGTCCCATTCTGACTCCATTGCTAATCGCCCACGTGGGTATCAACACCCTAACACCTCCGGGGGCTAGAGCAGGTGATAGGCTCTGCACAGTCCTTATCGGTCGGCGATATCCGTTGGAGGAATACCCGACAATATATAACTGTGGGGAAGGCGGAATGGCAGCAAGAAATCAGCTATTATAATGTTTTTTCGCTCTCAATGTCGGAGCTCTCGTTCTTTGCTGCCGTCCGCTAAGCCCTCCCACCGGAAGTCATATCTGAATACTTTTTATTGGGAAATACTCACATCCTGAACTATAGTGCCCACCACTACTGAAGATCGGATCTATGCTCTGGGACCGGGCACCCAACCTATGTTTTTCAGTGGAGCAGCATAGAGGGCGACCACGCGGTACCTGAAACCACATAATTTGTTTACAGACCTGACTGATGCAGCGGTTATAGCTTGAGGTGGACCTGTACATCTTATATAAGAACCCTCTCTATGGAACCTATACCCTGCAGGATTTTGAAAAGTGGTCCGCAATCTATGGTGTTTAGGCTGCCACATAATTCCCCCTCTACAAGAGGTTGGAGCGCTGCTAGAGGCCCACTTTTCAAAGCTGCATGCAGTGATAACGGAGGAATGGGACAGCTTGAAAGAAGCATGTAGACCTTTCGTTCGGTGGTCCAAGCCACTGACCGAGCCTCTAATTGCACCATACTTCCCTGATACGTAGGGCACTGAAGAAGAAGCTCCCTTTAATTAGCAAACTTAGGTCCCCACAGATCTTATGGAAGACATACAGCCTGAACAGTTCATATTCATTGCGGAGTCTTGGGCGGAGTGCAACGCAATGTGTCTGCCCATGCTACCTAAACCCTCTGCTACCTGGAATACAGTCACAACTTGTCAACTTGTCTATGTCAAGGAGCTGAACGGATCGATGTCCCGAAATACCACTAGCCATCTTGCCTCTGAGCCCTGTCGGAGGGCACCGCTATAATTTAACAGCCCTCAACAGGACACAGGGTCATAGCACATATACAGCTGCTGTGCTACCTCCCCTAAAGGCTTCTACCGATAACGCCACAATGATCCAAGCACTCCGTGGCAGGGTCCCCAGACCCACATTGTTTTTGATGGCGGCGGTCCCATTCTCATGGATGTCCTGCGACATAGGTGATCATGCAGGTGAAATTAACCATGGGACAGAGACACTCTTTCCCACTTTACACCCCACAACAGCATAAGAACCCATTCCACAAGAGAGGAGTGGGGTAAACTGACTTGAGGAGCTAACCTGATAGACTGTTTTTTGTAGCACCCTCCTTTTTCTATTTTTTGTAAAGTGCCGGTGAAGCCTCTGACTTTACCAGTCTGGGAGCAACATGTTCTTTATGGCTATATTTTGTTTATGTGTAGAAATCTTAACTATTTAAAAACATTTCATATAAATTGCTGCCACCATGCTGTTGGTGTTCAGCTCGCACCAAATAGTACCATGCTCAACGGTGGGAAACATACTGTATTAATTTCTCCCAATATTGAGTAAATGAAGCGGTGGTGTCACTTGATTGAGTAACTAGTGATGAACATGTGTGTAGGATGTTACCTATCATTACCGTCAGGGATAATATTATTAAACGTGTACACTACCTGATACACTAATACACCCTATAATTATCAGAGAGGATAGCAAAAATAATATATATCTAAACTAGTTTATAAGAGTGTGCAACGGTTTCATGAGTGTTTAACCCTCTGTAGCCTGTTTATAAGAGTGTGCAACAGTTTCATGGGTATTTAATCCTCTTTAGCCTGTTTATTAGAGTGTGCAACAGTTTCATGGGTGTTTAATCCTCTGTAGCCTATATATAAGAGTGTGCAACAGTTTCATGGGTGTTTAATCCTCTGTAGCCTGTTTCCTATTACTGTGTGATTTTTCAGGTCCCTCTGCATGAATACTATTCCCTATATGAAGAGACTATTGTTTAAACTGCTTCAATATCACTTCGCAGCTACTCTGAGGGCATATATTCAACACCTATGGTTACTTTCGCCTAGTGTTCATAGACAGGAAGAGTTCAAATTCTTATGTCCTTAAGCTATGGCCCTTGTCATGTATATTAATCTGCCCATCAATGACTACAATGATAGCAATATAATTGTAAATTCTGGCTCTATATGGCAATTATCTTGACTATGATCTATAATACCTCATTGAGATATGTTAGTACATAATCTTCTAGCTATGGAGCGACCCTTATGGATGAGTATTGACAACTGAGCTCTCTAGAGACCAGGCTCCACAGGGGGAGTTGATCTCTCACTGTGATGTTGGGGTGGTTCTGCTACCTACGGCCGGGGTGGCGGGGCTGGCCCGACTTGCATAAGATGATATGAGAGAAATGAGTAAGGGTTTAAGGCTAGCATATAATACCCTGATAGTTCCTAGCTTAGCTCAACTTTAAAATTAGTTCTGTTCTAGTTACCATGAATGTCTACTACACGTATTCCAATATCAAGATGGAGAAATGGACCACTCCAGTCCCACCTATAATGTTGATTAGCAATGTATGAACAGGTATTGATATACTATTTTCACCAAATCTAGAGGTTAAACAGTTTTATCACACGTATCATAGAAAGTTTATATTCATGCTATGATGGTATTCTTGTTTGTTTTATTTTAGGGACAGTTTTGCAATTCACTTCTTATATACTTATATACTAAAGAATTGTAGGTTAGATATGTCAGTTTCACTTTCTGCGTTAAATAATTGAAAAATATGAGATTCTCTATTGGAGGTCCAAGAGTGGCCCCCTTTTGTCCTTTGATACCCTCTGTAACAGCATAATGTTGTCCTGGGGGCCCAAGAGTGGCCCCATAAAATATTTAGAGGGCATACAGCCCATATGGCATAGTGATTATCTAAGTATATGTATATGCAGTCTCACTGAAGCTTGTTTTGTTTACTTTGCGTTATACCTTTCTCTGTTCCTTATGTGAGTATGTATTTATGGAAAGTATCTTGCTGTACAGATTTCGTTATCATAAATTGTTTATGTGCCTAAAATTTAAATCTCAAGAAAAAAAAAAAAAAAAAAAAATATATATATATATATATATATATATATAAAAAAAAGTATGATGATTGGACAGCAGCCTCCTGAGAGAATTACGGCTCATTCCACTAGGGCTGTCTCTTCATCTTGGGCTTTAAAAAATGAAACTTCTGTGGAACAAATTTGCAAGGCTGCAACATGGCCCTCTTTGCATATTTTTCCATCTAATACGAGGAGAGTCCATGGTTTCATTCTTTACTTGTGGGAAATACAGAACCTGGCCACCAGGAGGAGGAAAAGACACCAAAGCCAAAAGCTTAAGTACCTCCCCCACTCCCCTCATCCCCCAGTCATTTTTTGCCTTTCGTCACAGGAGGTTGGCTGAGAAGTGTCAGAAGATTTCGCAGTAGTCCTTTATGGAAGGTAGTACTCTTCGAAATGGGACTGGAGTTTTAAGTAATCCTGTCAGCCTCTCAGTGAGAGCATGGACGAAAGTTAGAGTCTGGAGATGCAGGGAGAGTCTTTCTGCGAAACCATCCCGACTCATATTAACAGCTCCTTAAGCAATCAGCGTTGACGAGTTTTGCTGCCTGCTTTCTTCACTCAAGTCCATGTCAGGAGCGATGCTCTACACTATCAAACTTGAGAGGCCGTTTTCCTGTTCCACGGCGTTGATTCCAGTAAGATCAGTTAATTTTTTATATATGTAATGATAATGCAAGAAGACAGGGTCACAGTGTGGCTCCTTTTATCTGTGTAGAATCAAGGGTTAATATCTCAGGAACGTGATTAATGAACAGGGGGGATGTATACATGATTGCTTTATTGTGTTTTTTGCTTAGACATGTGTGAGATGTGGCTCGGGCAATGTGGAACAGTCAGGCCTTTCCTTCCTTGGATTACTGCGCAGCCTGTTTAGATGGCACGCTTTTTCTTGGCTGCAGGGGCGGTCCTGCACGGCGACCTGGTGTGACTTTTCCTCTTCCTTTCCTGACCGTCGTGTTGCAGGAGACGAAAGTGATTTTCCCTGTGGGCCTGGGTCATTGGAGGTGTTGAGTGCCCTGGCCATTGGGAGTATAAAGATGCCATTTCATTCTTGTTGAAGTCTATATTAAAGGTGCAAGCTATAGAGGACTCTTTACCTAAATCTAATGCTTGTGTTTTTTTGTGAGGAGGCTTCGGTATGTTCCACATGTCTAAAAGAAATAAGATGTTTAGTACCACTGAGCCGTCCACCTCTGAGGGCTCTCCGTCCCGCGAGGTGCGTTTCCTACATTCATCTCCGATTACACATGCAGCTCCCCAGTGCACTTCTAATCCTCCTGCGGGAGGGGCCATACTGCCACCTGATTTTGCTGAGCAGTTGCAAGCGGCGTTGTCTGCGATCTTTAGTGCTTTACCTCGCCAGGCAAGCGAAAGGTTAAACATTGGTATCCTTACCACGTGTCATCTACTCAGTCGGATGTGTCTGAGTAGATTATCCACTGATGCAGAGGATTCAGATACTTTCGGAGGACTCTCTCTCTGGGTTGGAATCTGCGGCCTCTAAACCTCCGGTTGCGGAGGAACCAGACTTTAGGTTTAGGATGGAGAACTTACACTTTTTATTAAGAGGTGTTGGCTACTCTTGAGGTTCCGGAACCGAAGTTACCGCAGGAACCTTCTATTCCTAAGCTCAGTAAGGTTTATAAGGACAGGGTAGTGCCCCAGACTTTCCCGGTTCCCGTAAAGATGGCAAATATTATAATGAATGAATGGGAAAGGCTTGGATCGTCTTTTTCCCCTTCTTCGTTTTAAATTTTTTTTCCCTGTTCAAGATTCATAGCTAGAATTGTGGGTATCTGTCCCTAAGGTAGACTGAGCTATCTCCACGCTCTCTAAGCGCACCACTATCCCGCTTGAGGATAGTTCTTTGTTTAAGGAACCCATGTATAAGAAATTAGAGACCCTGTTAAGAAAGATGTTTCAACACACAGGGTTCGTTTTTCAGCCTGCAGCTGCGGTGGCGGGAGCCGCTACCTATTGATGTGACTCTGTCAGAAATGGTTGAGGTGGAGACTTCCCTCGAGGAGATACAGGAAAGAATTAGGGCCCTGAAGGTTGCTAATTCGTTTATCTGTGATGCTAATATGCAGATTATTCGCTTGAATGCCAAGACATCAGGCTTTTCTGTTCTGTCCCGGAGGGCTCTGTGGTTGAAGTCGTGGTTTGCTGACATGACGTCCAAATCTAGATTGCTTTCTCTTCCGTTTAAGGGAAAGATTCTCTTTGGTCCAGGCCTAGACTCTATCCTATCCACGGTTACGGGGGACAAGGGTGCCTTTCATTCTGATAAGTCCCAACGAAAGCAACCAGCTGCGAAACCCGAGCAGTCCAAGGGATCTTGGAAGCCTTCTCAGTCTTGGAATAAAACCAAGCAGAGCAAGAAACCTGCTGAGACAAAAACGGCATGATCTGTCTCTGGGTCTCGCGGAGGCTTTGATGAGAGACATATTGGATCCTTGGGTTCTGGAGGTTGTTGCCCAGGGTTACAGGATATGTTTTTAAAACTCATCCTCCCAGGGGCAGATTCCTCTTGACAAATCTATCGTCAAGACCAGAGAAACAAGATGCCTTTCTAGAGTGTGTAAGGGATCTCTCCTCTCTAGGAGTAATTGTACTGGTACCTCTAGCAGAAAGGGGTCTAGGGTACTTTTCAAACCTGTTCGTGGTTCCAAAGAAGGAGGGCACGTTTCGCCCGATTCTGGACCTAAAGTGCTTAAACAAGTTTCTGTCGGTACCATCGTTCAAAATGGAGACGATAAGGTCTATACTGCCCCTAGTTCAAGAGGGTCAGTTTATGTCTGCGATAGACTTGAAGGATGCTTACCTTCATGTGCCAATACACAAGGATCACTTCAGGTTCTTAAGGTTCACCTTTCTGGATCAGCACTTCCAGTTTGTAGCTCTTCACTTCGGGCTTGCTACTGCTCCAAGAATATTCACAAAGGTTCTCGGAGCTCATCTCGCGGTGGCGAGATCCAGAGTGATAGCAGTAGCTCCTTATCTGGACGACATCCTGGTTCAGGCTCCGTCCTACCGGGTGGCAGAGGAACATTCGACAGCTCTTCTCCTTCTTCTGCAATCTCATGGTTGGAAGATAAACTCAGAAAAGAATTCTCTGGTTCCCAGTACCAAAGTAGAGTTCCTGGGCACAATAATCGATTCCATAGCCATGAAGATATTCCTAACAGACCAGAGACGTTGCAAGATTGTCTCCAGCTGTCTTGCCCTTCAATCCTCTTCAAGGCCATCAGTGGCCCAGTGCATGGAGGTGATTGGGCCCATGGTATCCGCTATAGATGTCATTCCATTCGCCAGATTCCATCTGAGGCCTCTTCAGTGCCGTGGGGATTCAACCTAGTTTACATATTTCCACCGTTACCACTTCTACCTCGTGTAGTGGCACGCATCAAACAGGAGCCAGCGTCAACTATTCTGATTGCTCCACCGTGGCCACGGAGGACGTGGTTTGTGGATCTAGTGGGGATGTCCTCGTCCCCTCCGCAGAGGTTGCCCTGTCACAGGGATCTGCTGGTACAGGGTCCCTTTGTGCATCAGAATCTAAATTCTCTGAGGCTGACTGCTTGAAGATTGAACGCTTAGTCTTAGCCAGAAGAGGCTTTTCTGAGAGGGTGATTGATACTCTCATTGAAGCCAGAAAGCCGGTCACCCCTTGCATCTATCATAAGGTATGGAGGACCTACTTACTCTAGTGTGAATCTCGTAGATATTCCTGGCATAAGGTCAGGGTATCCAGAATTTTTTCCTTCCTCTAGGATGGTTTGGAGAAGGGACTTGCCGCCAGTTCCCTAAGGGGACAGATCTCTGCGCTATCAGTGTTGTTACACAAGAAGCTCGCTGGGCTCCCTGATATTCAGTCTTTTGTTCAGGCTCTGTCCAGGATCAGGCCTGTGTTTAGAGATTCTGCTCCTCCTTGGAGTTTAAATCTGGTTCTGAAGGTTTTGCAGGGGACTCCGTTCAAGCCTATGCATTCTCTTGACATTAAGACTCTGTCTTGGAAGGTTCTTTTTCTACTGGACATTGCTTCGGCACGCAGGGTGTCTGAATTAGCGGCCTTGCAATGTGAGCCTCCTTACCTTGTTTTTCATGCGGATAAGGCCGTCATTTGCACTGCTCTGGGATTTCTCCCTAAGGTAGTGTGTGATTTGAACATTAATCAGAAAATTCTGGTTCCTTCCTTGTGTCCTAATCCCTTCTTCTGCGAAGGAACGGTTACTTCATTACTTGGATGTGGTTCGAGCCTTGAAATTCTGTCTTCAGGCTACAAAGGATTTCAGACAAACTTCATCTTTATTTGTGGTCTATTCGGGGAAGCGCAAGGGGCAGAAGGCTTCTTCCACTTCTCTATCCTTTTGGCTGAGGAGCTTGATTCGTTTGGCCTATGAGACAGAGGGACATAAGTCTCCTCAGAGGATTACGGCTCACTCTACTAGAGCTGTGTCTTCTTCTTGGGCCTTTAAGAATGAGGCCTCTATGGAGCAGATTTGTAGGGCGGCTACCTGGTCCTCCTTACACACTTTTACAAAATTTTTACAAATTTGACGTTTTTTTGCTTTGGCTGAAGCTGTTTTTGGGAGAAAGGTTTTGCAGACTGTGGTGCCCTCAGTATAGGGTCCGCCTTGCTTTTTAACCTCCCGTTGTTCATTCAGTGTCCTCTAGAGCTTGGGTATTTGTTTCCCACAAGTAATTAATGAAGCCGTGGACTCTCCTCGTATTAGATGGAAAACATAAATTATGCTTACCTGATAATTTAATTTCCATCGTTACGAGGAGAGTCCACGGCTCCCGCCCGGTTCTCCGTTGGCTGGACCTAAATTTCTTTTGTTTCTATTTTTGGCACCATTTATACCCTGATATTTCTCCTACTGTTCCTTGTTCCCTTGGCAGAATGACTGGGGGATGAGGGGAGTGGGGAAGGTATTTAAGCCTTTGGCTGGGGTGTTTTTGCCTTTTCCTGGTGGCCAGGTTCTGTATTTCCCAAAAGTAATGAATGAAGCTGTGGACTCTCGTCGTAACGATAGAAATTAAATTATAAGGTAAGCATAATTAGTTTTTTTCCCAAATTCTTCAAATGTGATACTTTTGCCTCGGCTGAAGCCTCTTTTGGGAGAAAGTTTGTTCAAGCGGTGGTGTCTTCTGTTTAGGTCCTCCTGTCTTGCTATCCCTCCCTTTTCATTCCGTGTCCTCCAGCTTGGGTATTGGTTCCCACTAGTAATTGGAATGACGTTGTGGACTCTCCATGCCATAGGAAAGAAAACAAAATGTATGCTTACCTGATAAATTTATTTCTGCTATAATTCAGAAGTTTTTTTGAGTAAACCTCAAGCACCTCTATTCCCTTGTGCTTCTTCTTCTTCCATTTTCCTTTGGCTGAATGACGGGGATTATGGGTAAGGGATGTTAAACTTAAAGGGACACTGAACTCAAAAATGTTCTTTCGCAATTCAGATAGAGCATGCAATTTTAAGCAACTTTCTAATTTACTCCTATTATCAATGTTTCTTCTTTCTCTTGCTATCTTTATATGAAAAAGAAGGCATCTAAGCTTTTTTTCTTGGTTCAGAACTCTGGACAGCAGTTTTTGATTGGTGGATGAATTTATCCACCAATCAGCAAGGACAACCTAGGTTGTTCTCTAAACTTACATTCTTGCATTTCAAATAAAGATACTAAGAAAATAAAGAACATTTGATAATAGGAGTAAATTAGAAAGTTCTTAAAATGTCATGCTCTATCTGAATCACAAAAGAAAAAATTTGGGTACAGTGTCCCTTTAACAGCTTTGCTAGGTTGCTCTTTGCCTCCTCCTGCTGGCCAGGAGTTGAATATCCCACTAGTAATTGAAATTACGTTGTGGACTCTCCATGCCTGGAAAAAAAGAAATTTATCAGGTAAGCATTGTTTTCTGTGCGTTTTCTAAGAGTTTATGAAATCTGTATTTTTATTTCAGCTGTCTGAGAAACATTAAAAGTAGAATTTATGATACAAGATAGCCAACTATGATACAGTTTTTAACTTCTGATGTCATCACGTATTTCAGTCAACATTCTGTCTTCTTACCTACTGCAACAAACTGCCTTTTATCCAGCTGTCCAGCTATCTCTCACTGGACGCATATACAGGTTATAGCGAGAAAGTGATGATGGGGGAAAAAAAGTGTATTCCATTTAATGCGTGATTTGGGCTCTTCCAAATGTTCCAAGTAAAGCTGTCAGATAGCTTTGCCTTTGCTTAGGAGTTGTGGCTGTTTTGGAATAATGACTTCAACAGTTCTTTATTGCACCCGGCTGTCCTTCATTGTAAGGAGTAAAGTTTACACAGCTTCTGAACAGGTGCAGGAAGCTCAGCCTTAGCAATTCTTGAAATTAATACATTATTCTTTATTAAATTTGAGCTTTTTTTGGAGTTGTATAATAATCTTTTTTTTTTGCATCAACAAGGTCTTTCATTACCTGCTTATAGGCTTGCTAAAACTGTCAAATGCTTCATTGTTGCTTCTTTTCCTTATTAGTTTTTGGTGTTCTAAGTTTATTTGTTGATTAGCAGCCTCCATTTTAACATCTGTCAACCTTTGACTGGTCTATAATACATTTTCTGGTTATGCACATCTGAAGTCCTTTGTTAGTGCTGCTGTTCATTTTTACACATGCACTTTGAATTCCTGACCAGGGGGTAGAGGGCACGGGGAGGGAGCGGGTGGGAACCGCTACACTATAGAAAAAGGTGTAATAAAAATATTTTTAAAAGGGGATAAAAAGTAAAAAAAAAAAAAGATCAGTGAGGTGGTGGGGGTTGGTCTGTGGGGGGTGGGGAAGCTACACCAAGATGGCCCCCAATAAGGCAGATGGGGGAGGGTTAGAGAGCTGTTTTTGGGGGGGAGGGATCAGGGAGGTTGGGGGCTAAGGGGGAATGCTACACCGCAGCATATGTAAATATGCTAAAAAAAATAAATAAAAAAACCCTTTTATTTTAGTACTGGCAGACTTTCTGCCAGTTCTTAAGATGGCGGGGACAATTGTGGGGTGGGGGAGGGAAAGGAGCTGTTTGGGAGGGATCAGGGGGTCTGATGTGTCAGGTGGGAGGCTGATCTCTACACTAAAGCTAAAATGAACCCTGCAAGCTCCCTACAAATTACCTAATTAACCCCCTCACTGCTAGCCATAATACACGTGTGATGCACAGCAGCATTTAGCGGCCTTCTAATTACCAGAAAGCAACGCCAAAGTCATATATGTCTGCTATTTCTGAACAAAGGGTATTCCAGAGAAGCATTTACAACCATTTGTGCCATAATTGCACAAGCTGTTTGTAAATAATTTCAGTTGAGAAACCTAAAATTGTGAAAAATTTAATTTTTTTTGTTAATTTGATCGCATTTGGCGGTGAAATGGTGGCATGAAATATACCAAAATGGGCCTAGATCAATACTTTGGGTTGTCTACTACACTAAATCTAAAATTAACCATACAAGCTCCCTACAAGCTCCCTAATTAACCCCTGCACTGCTGGGCATAATACACATGTGGTGCGGAGCAGCATTTAGCGGCCTTCTAATTACCAAAAAGCCACGCCAAAGCCATATATGTCTGCTATTTCTGAACAAAGGGGATCCCAGAGAAGCATTTTCAACCATTTGTGCCATAATTGCACAAGCTGTTTGTAAATGATTTCAGTGAGAAACCTAAAATTGTGAAAAATTTAACGTTTTCTTTAATTTGATCGCATTTGGCGGTGAAATGGTGGCATGAAATATACCAAAATGGGCCTAGATCAATACTTGGGGTTGTCTACTACGCTAAAGCTAAAATTACCCCAAAAAGCTCCCTACATGCTCCCTAATTAACCCCTTCACTGCTGGGCATAATACACGTGTGGTGCGCAGTGGCATTTAGCGGCCTTCTAATTACAAAAAGCTACGCCAAAGCCATATATGTCTGCTATTTCTGAATAAAGGGGATCCCAGAGAAGAATTTACAACCATTTATGCCATAATTGCACAAGCTGTTTGTAAATAATTTCAGTGAGAAACCGAAAGTTTGTGAAAAAAATTGTGAAAAAGTGAACGATTTTTTGTATTTGATCGCATTTGGCGGTGAAATGGTGGCATGAAATATACCAAAATTGCCCTAGATCAATACTTTGGGATGTCTACTAAAAAAATATATATACATGTCAATGGCTATTCAGGGATTCCTGACAGATATCAGTGTGCCAATGTAACTAGCGCTAATTTTGAAAAAAAAAAAAAATGGTTTGGAAATAGCAAAGTGCTACTTGTATTTATGGCCCTATAACTTGCAAAAAAGGAAAGAACATGTAAACATTGGGTATTTCTAAACTCAGGACAAAATTTATAAACTATTTAGCATGGATGTTTTTTGGTGGTTGTAGATATGTAACAGATTTTGGGGGTCAAAGTTAGAAAAAGTGTTTTTTTTTTCCATTTTTCCTCATATTTTATAATTTTTTTTATAGTAAATTATAAGATATGATGAAAATAATGGTATCTTTAGAAAGTCCATTTAATGGCGAGAAAAACGGTATATAATATGTGTGGGTACAGTAAATGAGTAAGAGGGAAATTACAGCTAAACACAAACACCGCAAAAATTTAAAAATAGCCTTGGTCCCAAACGGACAGAAAATGGAAAAGTGCTGTGGTCATTAAAGGGTTAAAGAAAGTTCCTCGTTGTATGTAATTATAATCATAAGCTCCAGTCATAGTGATACCGCTGTGTTTACAGTTTACCACACATGTTATTGGTGTAAAACTAGATTAAACTTGTACGGAACTTTTTTTCCATTCAGCATTTGGAGTTTTACCTTTCCAATTCCTAAATGTTCTATGTTTATTTTCCACAGACGCGAAGAACCTGAAACTAAGAAAGCTAAAGGAGAAGATGACAATTTTAGCCTCTCACATCTGGCTGATGGGAATGTCACTTCTGTAAGGACTATTGTATTTTGTACTGTTATTTTTTTCCACTGTTGCTTCCCTTATGCTTATCTTGTGTTTTCTCATTCATTTGAAACTACCCTGCTCTTGTTCCACCTACTCACCTTATTCATATTATCCCGTGTTTTCTTATTTATAAAAAAATAGTAGTAATATAATTGCACACATAATCTAGTTAAAGGGGCACTAAAGTCAAAGTGCAACATGAATATCTTTTAATTAAGCAAAAAGCGCAATAGAAAAATTATAGTTGTTTCAACATTGATGATGACTTCATTATGTATCTAGATGCAGACTTTTTTAAAGGGGCAGTTAACACCAGCATTTTTGTTGTTTAAAAAGAAAGATAATCCCTTTATTACCCATTCCCTAGTTTTGGATAACCAACACTGTTATAGAAATACACTTTTTACCTCTGTGATTACCTTGTATCTAAGCCTCTGCAAACTGCCCCCTTATTTCAGTACTTTTGACAGACTTGCATTTTAGCCAATCAGTTCTGACTCCTAGGTAACTCCATGTGCGTGAGCTCAATGTTATCTATATGAAACACATGAACTAATGCCTTCTAGTGGTCAAAATGCATTCAGATAAGAGGCAGTCTTCATGGTCTAAGAAATTAGCATATGAACCCCCTAGAATTTAGCTTTCAGCTAAGAATACAAAGAGAACAAAGCAAAGTTGGTGATAAAAGTAAATTGGAAAGTTGTTTCAAATTACATTCCCTATTTAAATGCTGAAAGTTTTTTTTGGACTTGTCTGTCCCTTTAACACTTAAAGGACAGTAAATATTACATTTTCTTTTTAAGAAACAGAATCATTATTAAAAGCCACCATACCCCAATAAAAATGTTTTGAAATTAAGCGTATTGTAAGCATTTTCTTTTAGGTTTTTTTTTAGTTTTTAATTTTTTTATTGAGATTCAACAGTCAGACATAGTCTCACATTTCAATAGACACATATAACAAAAGGCACATTCAAAAGGCACATAGAGGAAATGAGTGGACACGCAGGTCCAAAATGGTCACTGTAAGAAATCAATGATCTGTAATTAATCCTTCCATCATATCGGAAGGGAAATCTAAAACCGTAGAAGTAAATAGCATTTTCTTTTTTACTATACTAAGCAATGATCGGCTCTGTCAATCTAAATCCAAGTCTCCCCTCAGCAATGCACCCACAGTGAGGGAAGCTATCCTGCACATGCTTTGTATGGGAGTCTGGTGGCTTTCTTTTAATACTGATTTTGTTTCTGCAAAAAAAAGTTAAGATTTACTGTCTGTTTAACCATTAATATCAAATATTGATACGGGGCAAATAATTTCATATCTATTTGATTATTTTATAATTAATCTTCTTCTAAACATCACTGCAATCCTAAATTTATATTTAGACAATTATATTTTAGTACATGTTTAGAAATGTAAAAGCATGCTAACAGCATACTAACAGCATATGCTAAATACAAAAGCTTGATAGTAAACTATCAAGCTTTTGTATTTATTAACATCTGAACTGAACATGTATATTTTGGAATGCCATTTCCAGTCTAAATTCAAGGTATAGGAGGTGTTATCCCTTCACACATACAATACATTTTAAACTATTTTAATATTTGTGTTATTGCTGGCTTTCATAATTGATTCCATTGCTTTGAATTTGAAATCATGCAAAGCACTTCACAGAGGAATTTTGATGGACTGGGGGCCATATTTCGGATGAATGAACGGAAGCTCTATCCTTTCTCTAATAAGTTGTATTATTTTTTTCCATAAAACTCTGCAAAATTAGCAACAGGGCCATAATTGTGTTCAACCATTTCCGTGCTTTCCAAGCACAATATTATTCCTTTTTAAGATGATTCTTACTTTAAAGGGGCAGTAATCACGTGTGAGATTTTAATATAAAAATGTTTAGTAATGCATTTTGCAGTATACATGGAAATGCACTCTGTTGACTTTTCAAGGCTAACCCTGCTACATTTATTTCCCTTGTTGGCTTTTCACTCAAGTCTAGATTGGCTCCTCAAAATGAGACAAGTGGTGGATTGGACTTGGTTTATATGTCTATATCAAGACTTGTACTTTTAACAAGCTTCTGGTTAGATGGGCTGATTATTCTAAGCACATTATTATTCCCTTCTAATATGCTTCTTCTTTTGGATAGTTGGGCTGATTATGGGGTAAAGAAGTGGTTTTGATTTTTTTAACCATTTAAGAGACTAGTTATTGCTTATTCTAGTGTTTATAGAGTGGGTAGAATGTATATGGATTTCACAAAGGACCTGCTTATACCAATCAACTAATATGAATGAGGTTTTGGTAAAAATAGGATTAGCAATGCACTTTCATTTCTGTGGCAACAACGTGCATGCCTCCTTATGATATGTAGGACCTGAGCCTTGGCTAGTAACTCAAGGCTTATCATTTTAGAAGTCCCGTTTTCTGAAACATCATTTTTAGTTCTGAATGACTACATTATAACTGGTAAAAAAAATGTTATGCTCTCAATATAAAAATAACAGTACAGTATCTTTGAACACTTCTTAATATGTGCTGTCAGAATATTGGATTTATTTCCAAGCCCCAATCCACAAACAAAAGCCTCCAAGCTAAAGACATAAATTACTGATATTTATGCCATTTCTATTTAACCCCACCAACTAGAAGAAAGTTTAGGATTGTATGATATTGGAAACTTTTATTGTATATATTTTTGTAGGTGTTCTGTGTAAAGCTGTTTTCTTTCTTAAGGTGGTGAGAGTCCACAATCCATTACGCATTAGATTCACTTACTAGCCACTAGGAATAGGCAAAGATTCCCAAAACTTTCAAGAGCACTTCATCCCTGTCACCTCACTGGTTTGCCAGTCTAAATATTTGCCTTCCAGGATGTGGGTGAAGATTTGAGATGCTATAGATTCTTCGTTTAGAGGGGTCCTCAGACTGATTGGAGACCCCTTTTTCCCTCTCAGAGAGCTGCTATGGAGAGACAAAGGGGAGATTGGAGTATGGGGCAGTGACACAATTACGGTGAAGGAGTTTGTCACAAGCCTGCCACGTTTCTGGTTCCTTGTTTCCTTTTGTGTGGTGGTCTTGATACTCCTCTGCTGTAAAGTGCTCAGCACTGGATTGGCTATCTACTGGAAGCAGACATGTTTGCAGCTGGTAAGCTCAGTAGATTGGGTGCTTGACAGGTAAGTATAACTTTTAGCACTCACATAATCCACAGGCTTTTAGCAGGTACATATGCAATGGTGCATCATAGCCAGGGGACATTATTTTAGCAGACTTAACCTTACTAGACTTCAATTTTATTATTGTCTAAGTGTAATTGGAGATTACAGGGGGGCAGTAGGGACCTTTTTTAATATTTACACTTTAAATATTTATTTGGCTGTTTTTTCCCCCTCAGCTCTTTAACTGCTCTCTCTCTTAGCAGAGATTAAGACACTGCTTGTTCTTTTTAAAATCCTTTTATTTCTCAGCCTTGTTTTCTCCTATTTTTATGCCCTTAGCTACTGTAACGCGCATCAGCTTCTTATATAGCAGAGATTAGAGGGAATTACGATTTGCGTTATCGAGGTGTGCTCTGTATTGGTATTAATGCTCTGCCTCTGTCATGGGATATTAACTGCATAGGGAGAGAGACTAAAGTGCGCTATTGTGACATGCCTCTCTATCGGCTTAGCGCTAGTTTGTTTTGCTGTTTCTGATCTCTGGAGCATTATAGTCTCAGCTACGCGGTGGTTAAAAGTCCGCCTTTTCTACTAAGTCTTACCAGGGCACTGAACCATTATTCCTGCATTGTCTCACCTGTATTCTTAAAGAGAGGTGAATTTTTTTTTACATTTTCAAGAGTTGGGGTTTAATTAAAATAGTTTAATTTACTTCATGTTTTTGTGTGTAATATTACCAATAGAGGTCCGTATTGTATCTTTATTATTTGTTCCCTTACTTTTCTCAGACTTTAATGTTTTAAGTCCCTGCTCATTATCTCCTGTTAATATGTATTCTCCTGTTAATATGTATTGTGATAATGGAGTATTCTTGATCTGTCCCTATTAATTTAGATCCTTTAGAGGATAGATCCTATGATCACTTATTCAATGTATTTTCAGTAAGCTGAGCTGATAAAGTTATTGGAAAAAAGCTATGTAGCTCATGTATGGATCATTTTATGCATTTTAACCAGTCTGATGCTGTCCTTGTCTCTAAATGAGTCTGCCCTCCCTCTGTTTGAAGTGTAAAGGGGATTTCTTCCGTTTTTGCTCCTGGATTTAACCCATTAAGGACAGCGACGTACCATGCACGTCACCGGTCGTTAAGGGTTTTCTTCTTACTAATAGCACAGGTCCCGCCATAAGCGGTTTTGTTGTCCCCATAGAAAGATCAGTGTACTTTACTGGTCCTTAAGGGGTTAAGGATGTTATGCGCTCTACTATATCTCAGATGTTTGGTGACCATACCCCCTCCAAATAAGCTTAACATATTCTCTAATAAGCAACTTTCATCTGATATTCCTTGCACTTCTGAAGCCATCAAGATCAGAACTGGTAGTCAATTATTTGCAGACTCAGATTCTAATTCCTCAGCTAAGTCTTCTGTGGAAGAAGTACTTTCTGATGATCAGGAGTCAGTTCCTGATCAAGATGTTAAAGCCTCCTCCTTTATGTGTAAGATTGAACCCCTTAGAACTCTTTTAAAGGAGTTGCTGAGTATTTTAGGGGTACAGGATTGTAAGCCTACTGAAGAAAAATGCATTCAGCAGTTGGATTTCATTTTCAAGCCTTCTGTTTAAACCCCAGAGATTTTTCCGATAACTGAAATCATTTCTGTTCATTTCGTCAATAAAGGATTTAAAGATCTACTCTTCTACTCAGAAATAAATCTCTTCCAGACCTTCCAGGAAAGCTACTCCTTCCTGGAACAAGTCTTAAAAGTCCAAGAAGCCTTTTTTCACGTTAATCAACATGAGATTATGCCTTTTTCAGAAGACCTGGTCTCAAACTGTGTAGGAAACCTGGCTACTAAACATAATTTCTCATGTGTACAGGATCAGTTTCCGATCATGGCCTCCCAGAGGAAGGTTTCTTCTGTCCCACGTTCCAAAGAACCCTGTGAAGGCTTTTTTTTTTTTTTCATTGCGTCCAAGAACTGGAAATAATTGGATTATTAGTTTCAATTCCAGAACTTGGCTAATGATTCCAATTGGTTCATAGTTTCAAAGAAAGAGGGAACTTTCAGGCCATTTTGAATTAAAGACTAAACATTTTCAGTTTGTTGTTCATCCATTTGGCCTGGCTACTGCTCCCAGTTTTTTTTTTAACAAAAGTTCTAGGAACGTTATTGTTTGTCATTCAAGCTCGAGGTATTTTGGTGGCTCCTTAACTGGATGATATTTTACAGGTTCTAACTTTACCTTTAGCAGTATCTCATACCAACAAGTTAACTTTTGTTGTTTCTTCACAATCATGGCTGGACAGTGCTCTGACTCCTCATACGAGTCTCTGTTCTACGATTCATTATAGATACAATGACAATGAGACTTTCTTTGACAGATCAAAGAAGAACAAAGTTGCTGTCAGCATGTGCCAAACTTCAGTCTCTATCCAATCTAATTGTAGCTTTATTCATGGAAGTTCTAGGTCTGATGATTGCTGCATCAGATGCAATTCCTTTTCCTCTGTCATATGAGACCCACTGTTCTCCACAGGACCTTTTTAGGGGGTGCAACACCTGGCTGATTTTACTGACCACCCTGCTTAAATTGTATTTTTATTAAGCTAAAATGAGCTAATATTAAAAATGTTCAATTTCTATTGCACAAAGTATAATTAATTTTTTTCTGTGTTGGTTTGAGAAGATTGGCTTTAATTGGCATTATTTTACAAGAGGGTTTGGATAAAGGTTTAGTTGCAAGCTCTACCTGACATTCTGAATTTTGTTCAGACATTAGTTATGATGTGTCCGGTGATTAAGCCTTTTTTCTCTTCATTGGAATCTAAATTTAAAATTGTTACCCACAGGTTACCAAAGATTTTAAAACATCTTCTAAACAGTTTATTAATTTCTTTCCATAAGGCAGGGAGAGTTCACAACTTCATTCCTTACTGTTGGGAAATACAACACCTGGCCACCAGGAGGAGGCAAAGACACCCCAGCCAAAGGCTTAAATATCCCTCTCACTTCCCCCATCCCCTAAGTCATTCTTTGCCTTTTGTCACTAGAGGAGGATGGCAGAGAAGTGTCAGAAGATTCGCATAGTCCTTAAATGTGTATGTCCCCTTCAAGAAAGGACTGGAGTTTTAAGTAATCATATAAATCTCTCAGTGAGATATTGATGAAAGTTTTTCTGCAATCCAGACTGTCTAATAGCTCCTGGTCAATCAGTGTTAGGGAGTTACACTGCCTTTTAACACTCAGGTCCCTGTCGGAACTCTGCGGCAAAGATGTCACACTTGAGAGGCTGTATCTGTTCCACAGCATAGATCCTGGAGCGTAAGTCCGCTTTATTTACTATTTAGCAGGGGCTCCTATTTGTGTGACTTCTCATAACCTCAATAGGATCAAGGGTTAATATCTCCTTTAATTTAGAGATTAATTTGGAACAGTTTGGGGGGTATATGTACTGCTTTGTTCTCTAAAGAACACATTGTGAAGGTTTAGGCTCAAATAGACTGCATACTTTTGGCAATGGAACAGACAGGTTCTACTTGAGTTTTTGTGAGTTGCGCAGCTTCTAAAAGCTTTGCACACTTTTTCTCATAGCAGGGGAGGTCCCTTCTTGCACACCACGTAATAAGGTGTGGCTCATTCGTTTTCCTTGCAATTCTACTGCATTAACTCTGGCAATCCTAAAGTGAGCGTTTTCCTATAACTGTCTGGGTCTAGGAGGTTTAATTGGAATGGATAGAGCAATGGCACCACTGGCGGACACATTCCCTTTTATAGTAACAGTAATAAGGTTTATTTACCTGGTATATCTTTTAGTAGTGTGATAGGGTGGGGTGCTTTGCACAGTTAAATTATTTAAGAGCGTATTGAGGGAATACAAGGGAGATTTCCCTCTAAAGAATGCGAATATAGCACTCACTGTCCTAACTACTAGGCGGTTTGGAGAGACAACTATGTTAAAACATAACTTTTAATATAGTAGTAAAAAAAAGGGGGGGGTGAAAAGAAAAATGTTTAAAATCAATGGAAGGAGTAGTTACAATCCCGTGACCTTAATATATATAATGTATTAATAATAGGCCTCTGAGGTATGATAGCCTGAATAAATATTAAGGTTAAGTACACAGTATCAGTTTGTGATTGGAACAGATATCTACTTATATTTTTGCGTATACTAAGCATTCAATTAGTTGGTGGGGTGGGAGCTAGCTCATGGGAAACTGCTATGTAAGAATACTGAAGCATTATGACTCCATTGAGAATATCAGCTGGCTCCTGCCTAAATTCATGCGCTAGTCAATGCAACCCTGGAGAGTATAATATTGCGCTTTAACACCTGTGTCTGTGTCCATCTAATACCCACCATTTTATGGAGTCATCATACTCAGAGTATCTTCAAATTTTATTACAAAAGTTTATTCCACCCACACAGTGTCAAGTAATATTCTATCAATGGAATCCTAGCAGTGTAATGTTGTGCTTGAACACGTGATTCTTAATACTGCTCCAAATACATACATATGATTCCTGGTAGATATAATAATAAAAGTTACACTTGTGTGTCTGTAATTATATTGGTATAATACTCAGGGCCCTGTAATAGCCCCCTGACGGTAAAATATTATGCTTTAACACGTAACTTTCAGTGTCATATCCCTGACATTATATTATAGCTCGTAACTACTTTGTGTTAAATTATGCTCAAATACTCAGATTGAATTCAATAATGTAGCAGTAGCTTAGTATCAAGATGAATTATGTATGTTGTTCATTTGCTGCTGTTGATCTATTTTGTTAACATATGCTAAATGTAAGATTAATCTCTGCCCTTAGGATAATATCTCAAGCTGTTTGGCATTTTATGTTCTAATGTGCAAACCCTTATCCATAAATTACTAGTCTTAAGTGTAGGTTGCTTATAGTGGGCCACTTTGCTAAGGTAGATATGCACTATTATATTATTGGGTAGCTGTCTTAAGGGAGATTGCGGCAACAGCCGTGTGCAATAACGCTAGGATTTCATACAATTACACCAATTGTAACACAGTATCACTATTTACTGCAAAAATTGAGAGTATCGCCAGGGTATCTAGCTCAAAGCGGTTATGTACACCAATCTAGGTAATTGTGTTCCATAAAGTGCAGGTTCTCAAAGGTACTGCCTATACTGCTGACAGTATATGCTATATATTTTGTGCTACAATTACTTCCCAAGGTAACTGAGAATGTGTGATCTTATTATTTAAATCCGTTTAGTCTATGCGGATTCAGTACTGCAGATTCAGCAGAGGATACCGCTCAACAATTAAAGCATAATAAAAAATATTTATACCTGGTAACTAGTGTTAACATTCAGAGCATCCTACTGCCCCACCTTGCACTGCATATAAATTCCCAGTACTTATAACTCTCTAGGTGAGCTTAATTGGAATTATTGTGTTACACTACCCACCCAAAGCGGATGGGTGCACTTAAATAGTATACTGCTTAGTCAATTGTAGAGAATACTAGATGCTATTGTAAGAACTACTCCTATCCTAATGCGTTTCGCCCGACTGGGCTTTATCAAAGGCGGGGAGCCGCCCGTTCTTGGGAAATATAAACCCGGTAAAAAACGGAAGTTCCGCCTATTGTATTCACCTCATAGATGGACCTAATTGTCATTCCTCAATGTGCTCTTAAATGGGTCTAGGAGGTGTTGAGTGCCCCAGCCATTGGGGTTATAAAGGTGCCTCTTTTTATTAATAAACTGTTATCTTACTGTGGGATTGCATCTCCAGAAATGGAGGACTCTGATAATACGTTAGAAGGTTTTGCACATTCTATTCTAAATAATAATACCTGCTTATACTGTGAGGAGGCTGTGGTTTGTCCACCTGCTCAATTTTGTTCCGATTTCCTGGGTACCATTCTAAAGTCTAAGAAGGGAGCTAAATCTGCTAACCGCCCTAGCATAATTAGTCGCTCTGAGCCGTCAACCTCTCAGGATTCTGTGGTCCGGGAGATGTCTACCCTTTCCCCTCAAACCGCTTCACATGCAGTTCCCTGCGGCACGCCTAATACTCCGGCTGGAGGGCTCTTTTTCCCTGCAGATTTTACCACACAGTTATAATCTGCTGTGTCTGCGGCCCTGAGTGCCTTAGCTATCTCTGGAAACAAAAGAGAAAGGTTAAACATAGTTCTACTGAATTAGATTCAGCTAAATTCCATTCGGATTTAGTCAGTATGTCTCAACTGTCCGAGGATTAGTTAACCTCTGTCAGAGGGTGAACTCTCGGGGTCGGAGACTTCATTTACTAAACCACCTCCTTCCGATTTAAGATTGAGCATCTGCATTTTTTTACTAACAGAGGTTCTGTCTACTTTTGAGGTTCCGAAAGCAAAATTGTCTGAGGAACAGGGTTTATGAGGACAGAAAGGCCCCACAAACTTTTCCTGTCCCAGTTTGCATTGCGAATATTATCAGTAGTGAATGGGAAAGAGTTGGAACTCCCTCTTCCCCTTCGTCAACTTTTAAGAAGTTATTCCCGGTCCCTGATTCTCAGCTGGAATTGTGGGGTTCCATCCCTAAGGTGGATGGTGCCATCTCGACGCTAGCTAAGCATACCACTATCCCTCTTGAAGATAGTTCTTCCTTTAGGGAACCTATGGACAAGAAGTTGGAAGGTTACCTGAGAAGAATGTTCCAACACACAGGATTTTTATTTCAACTGGCAGCAGCGGTTGCGACTTCCACCTACTGGTGTGACTCTGTCAGAACTTATCGAGATGGAATCTCCCCTTCGAGGATATACAGGAGAGGATTAAGGCCTTAAGCATAGCTAACTTCTTTATCTGTGATGCGAATATGCAGGTTATATGCCCGAGCGCAAAGACTTCAGGCTTTGCGGTCCTAGCTCGCAGGGCTCTCTGGTTGAAATCTTGGTCCGTGGATATGGTTTCTAAATCCAAACTCCTTTCCTTACCATTCAAGGGGAAAGTTTTTTTATTTGGACCAGGTCTAGACTCTATCATTTCTACTGTTTCCGGAGGGAAAGGTGCATTCTTTCCGCAGGATAAGAACAGACCTAAGGGATGGACAGTTCTCTAATTTTCGTTCGGACAAGTCCCAGAGAGCTCAAGCATCTTCCAAGCCAGAGCAACCCAAGAGTACCTGGAAGCCTGTTCAGTCCTGGAATAAGTCCAAGCAGACTAAGAAGCTGTTTGCTTCGGCTAAAGCAGCTTTCAGGAGAAAAAGGTTTTGCAGACTGTGGTGCCCTCAGATTAGGGTCTGCCTTTTTCTTTATTTCCCTCCTTTTATTCCTTCAGTGTCCTCTGGAGCTTGGGTATAGTTTTCTCAACAGTAAGGAATGAAGTCGTGGACTCTCCCTGCCTTATGGAAAGAAAACAACATTTACGCTTACCAGATAAAATCCTTTCTTTCCTGGCATAGAGAGTCCACGACCCCCCGCACGTAAGAATTTTTTGAGCAGCCCCCTTTTGTTCTTCTTCTGGCACCTTTTATACCCTGATGTTTCTCCTACTTTTCCTCTGCCGAATAACTGGGGGGCGGGATATGTAAGCCTTTGGCTGGGGTTTCTTTCCCTCCTCCTAGTGGCCAGGTGTTGTATTTCCAAACAGTAAGGAATGAAGTTGTGGACTCTCCCTGCCACGAAAGAAAGGAATTTATCTGGTAAGCATAAATTTTTGTTTTTTTCTGGTCCACGTATAGACCAAAGGGCCTCAGCTCTTGCTTTAACTCCATGGTTAAAGCTTGTGATCCACAATGCTCACTTGGAAGCAAGTCTCCTCCAAAACACATTACAGCCCAGTCTGCCAGATCTGTTTCTACTTTCTGGGCTTTTAAAAATAGGTTACTGCCTTTTCAAAAGGCACACAATTTTGTTGACCTTTCAAATTTATACATTTTGGAGACAGTCCCATTTTGCTCCTTTATTCCTCTATTTTCCCTGCTTTGTCCTTTCCTACCTTTCTTTACCATTTCTTCTGCTTGGCTATACCTACGACTGGCATCCAGTGAGGTGGGAGGGATTAAGGGCTCTTGAAAGTTTTGAGGAATCTTTGCCTCCTAGTGGCTAGAAAGTGAATCCCATGCATAATCGAATGTGGACTATCACCATCATGAAGTAAATTAATTTATCAGGTAAGCATAGATTTTGTTTTTTCTTCAGGTAACAAATAATCCTGTGAAGCAGCAGCCCCTATTTTATAATCTTCTGCCACAGCAGCTATTAAATGGAGCACAGATACTGGCTTCATATGTTGCATTTTCACTGAAATTCCTTATTTACAAAACTTTGCAAAGGCGGTGTGCCAGTATTTATTGAGCCCTAATCTATATATATATATATGGCATGAAACAGTTAATCAATGCTCTATATGTGGCTGGTAGGTATTAATCTCCACGTTTTGACAGGGATTAATCATTACTATATGAATGGTTAAAATAAGGGATTAATCTGTTGTATATGGCTATGACTAAAGGTTTTAATTACTGCTCTGTGTGTGACTGTCAGAAATGTATGTGGCCATTGTGATAATATTGTCAGGTTGCAGGGTTTGACAGATTAGTGTGTCTAGGCTGCAGAAAACCTAACTATGGCATTACATTGAAGATTTCATGATTTTTTAATAGTGCATTCTTTAATACCACAGTTAATTTCATTTGAAAGATTAGAGTCAAAATTTGACATACAAATAGTGCTATTTATAATGCAGTATTGAGTAAAATTTCATATTTTTTTTGGGGGGGGGGATTGAAGAAGAATTCCTATATGGATAATATTTATCTTATGTATCAGAATTTTTTTTTTATATATATATAATAATTATGTGCCAACCCTAAAATGGAAAGTATTTTGAATGTTTATAATACTTTAGATAGGGATTATATTTAGGGAAAAGTCATACCAAAAAAGTACATTCCTCTTGATTTTAGCCCTTTTCCATCGTATCTAAAAATGCTTGTAAATTGAAGGCAACTTCAGATCTTTTATGTATAATGTTTTGCGGCACTTTTGACTTTTTGTGATTGAGCAGCTGTTCTGTAGCCCTACAGAGAAATCGTTGCTAGAGAGGCCAGGTGCCTACTATCAGTTCAATGACTCACAGCACTGCACTTTCATCTTGTGCAGTCTGATGCTTTTGTCAGGAAGATGGAACGTGGAGCACTTCTATTTAGACAGACTTCAGGAAAAATGGGACAGATCTTAATGTGTGAGATACAAAGCAGCCTGTGCCTTGAATTATAGACCTTGACGCAGGCTTGAAAGGTTCCTTTTTCCTATTTCCCTTCCTTTCTCCTGATTTTAGGACATATTTATATTTTGTTTCATCTTACTGTGGCTTATACAGCAAGGGGTCGTCTTTTTCATCAATGTTCAAATGTTTGCTTTTGTCTCATAAAAAAAAAAAAGAAATCTGTTGGGAATACTTCATAACTTAAATTTTTGTTTGATAATTCTTAAAAAAAATGTTCATTTAAGCCTTTTTGAGAATTGTGTCTCTTGATGTACATTAAACCGTATACAGGGGATATTTGGCTAAGAGAATAGCTTTAAAAAAGTGCATGTGCAGCACAAGAGTTCTAAAGTTGCTTTCACATCTTACTAAATAAAGGGAAATTTCTCAGTACCAGTACAATAAATAAGCCTTTTAACATACAACAAGGACATGCTGCATTAACAATCAATTAACAGCAATCATTGCTTTTTAGTGGGGAAAAAATGTTTTTGTAGAACTTTTTTGTTATGATTATTCCTATGCTAAATAAACGCAGTGCAGGTGATACATCAAATACATAGTTATCCTTTTTTGAGGGGACATGGTGAACAGCTTTTCTGTAAGATTAAGTACGAGATGTCAAGCTAATAAGTAGCTGATATTGGTCATCACACTCCAATGGTGACATAGGGTCGAATCTCAAATCTCTTGCTTGCATGGATAGAAATCAGATAAGTTTACTAAGCATTATATTGAAAAGTAAGTGTCTCTCAACATAAAGCAATAACAGTGAACTCACCTTAATGAGATATGTAGTTCTGAGGGTAATAATTGCCCTGAGGGGTCTCATAATAGTGACGTATTCTTATAGCATATTGCCAGAATAGAGACCTTTAGAGAATCAGGCTATAGTGTTCATAGCCCCTTGGAGTATGTAGGAACCAGATGGCTTCAGAGATGCACTTTCTTTTTCTGGCAATCTGTTATATTTTGATATATTCAAAACTTAAACTTTATTGTGCACTGATGAGAAAAGAGGAAAAAGTGTCAGTGCTATTGTAGCCGTTCACATTGAAGGTCTCAAAGGAATAGGTATTACAGTATTTTTCTGCTGCCTTGCACCTTGTTTGCTGCAATTGTTTTTCAATAGCCAAACTCTACCCACCACTTGCCTTATTTGGTAAAGCCTATCAGCATTTGATACTGGAGAAAATACAGCAAGCCACTTCCATTTTGTTAGCAGAAGTTGCTTAGTTATGTATTTTAATAAACTCTGCTGTGATTAATTAATGGTCAACGTGTGTCAGTTTAGGGTTGTTAGGTATACCACATGCAATTTCAATCCTCAAAATTGGAAAACTGCTTTTGCAATTGCATTTTGTGAAAAGGGCAAAATAAATAATGAAAGTCTATTACAGATGCTTTACTATACATAATTAAACATTTTATGTTTGCTGTGTTTACTGTTCCTTTAATTACTGAAAGACACATTTTCAATCATGATGAAGGCTTATTCCATGGTTGTATTCTCTTTTTATCAATGTTTTTCTGGTTGTCTCCCATAGATATATTGGGAAATTGCAGATGTTCTGAGATGATAGGAAAAAAAATAATTCTTTGGAGGTTCAGTATGGTTTACATCTATCTTCCCATTAGTCTGCTTCTACATTATTCATTTGTTCAGACAAATAAAAAAGAAGATATTTCTCTTTAAGTTTGGCACAAGAGAGGTTCTTTTTTTTTTAAACCTGTTATGTCTATAAATAGAATATTTTGGTATTTTCTTAAATTTGAATAGTTACCTAAAAGGTCAAGTTATTTACCAAGACTTTGGGCAAGATTTATCAAAGAGAATAAGAAAATTCTCACATTTGTCATAAAAAACCCTCACAAATGATATCACCATATTTATGAAAGGTTATGTGCCAATAGAGGTGCCGTTATTTTATTAAAAAAGAGGATGTTTTATCTCTCTAGTTCTCCGGTTATTGCACT
This sequence comes from Bombina bombina, assembly GCF_027579735.1. Classification (NCBI taxonomy): domain Eukaryota; kingdom Metazoa; phylum Chordata; class Amphibia; order Anura; family Bombinatoridae; genus Bombina; species Bombina bombina. Next base: position 328,366,345 of record NC_069499.1, read on the forward strand.
AGTGATGGCACTCCCTCTATGCCTAAAGAGCAATTCCTGTTTATATGGGGAGGAGGCCCTAGTTCCCCCTCTCAATTATGTTGCATATGCCTTGATAATGTGATAATATCAAACATGTTTGATATCACGGAGCCGTCCACCTCTGAAGAGCTGTCGTTTAGTGAGGTGCGTACCCTACATTATCCTATACACATGCAGTTTTCCCGTAGCATTGCTGATCCTCAACTGGAGGGGGCCTTTTTTTCCAGGCATTACTGTGTAGTTCAGATGGCGGTGTCTGCAGCCTTAATGCTTTACCTTGCCCTGCTAAGCGCAAGCGAAAGGTTACATATTGCACTCCTTCCCAGAGTACATCAAATCATTTTTGGATTTAACTGATAGGGTTATCCGAGGATGAAGTTATTTCTGAGACTTCAGAGTATGAACTTTCTGGCTCAGAGTCTGCTGCCTCTCAACCTCCCGCTGCGGAGGAGCCAGACTTTAGTTTTAGGAATTTGCGCTTCTTCTAAAGGAAGTTTTTGGCAAATTCAGGGGTTCCTGAAGTCATATTGCCTGATGAACCTTTATTTCCTAAATTGAATGGAGTTTGAGGACAGGATGGTGCCTTCCTTTCCCTGCTCCTGTTGTCCCGGGTATTCCACCTTGGACTGTACAGTTCCCTGTGGTTGCGACTGTCCCTGAGTGTTGTGCCTTTCGTATTGTGCGCCTTCACGTGTTACTCAGACATGTTTTTTCAGTTATTGAACGACCCTATCCTTGTCGGATACGGGAATACTCAGTCTGATCTTAGAATAATGCACCTCATTAGTCATGTGGGAATGATGCAATCTACTGATTGTGCATGTATTAAAATATTTTCCAGTTTTTTTGAAGATCAGGACTCCGTTTGGCTGGTCCGGTAGGCCTGATTCTTTTTGGGCGTTAACCTACGGGTTGCCTTGTATTTTATTTTCATCCGATATGATTTCCTGTCTGTTTTCCTTCTTCCACTCTGAGAGAGGATTTATGTGGCTTGACGGTTAGGACCCGGGTTGCAGGCTAGTCCTGTTTGGGTTCAGTTCTGTCTGGTAGCTGTTCGAACTCATGGTGCCGCTCTGCTTGGCTTGTCCGGTAGAGGTGCCGAGTGCTCATGTTATCCTCTGTGTTCAACTAAGCATTTTAGAGGACCGGTGGGTCCTTGAGGCAGGAAGGATTGTCTCAGTCCTTATAGCCTTCAATTTGGATGACTGTGTCAGTGGAGTTCCGCTGCGTCTCTCTCTCTCTTGTGTCTGGTGTTGTCAGACCCTAGAGCTCCTTCCCATGTAGTGGAGGGTTGGTGGGCTTACGCCTCCTTGCCGCGGAGTTGGACTTTTGGAGTTCTCAACAGCTAGTAGTTTATTGGGTAGTTCAGCTGCCTTGCAGAGGATAGGTTGCAGAATGTGACCAGCTGCAGCTATTGCACATTGACTGTGTACTGTCTAGCTGTTTTTTATGAGACCTTTTGGTCTTCCTCTGTTGTCTCCATGTGAGTTAGGTCTCCTTTTAGGGACCTGGGTTCCCCTCCGGGATATGGTTGTTCCCTGTTAGGGGCACTGGGCGTGGTCTCCTTGTGCTCTGCTCTGAGCTGGGGATGCTGTGCGTCCTTTTTTCTCTATGATCCTCTGATTGTATGGAGGTGATGCGGAGACCAGCCTTTGCTCGAGTGATTTTGGCCTTGGGGTATCCCCTTGCTTGTTGTCCTGCGGCTGTTTGAGAGTCTATGGGCTCTAGTGTCGTTGTACGACTTAACGCCTTAGCTCCTTTGGAGCATTGGACTTTGGCAAGGGGTGGTCTCTTCCTTGGGTCGGGACTTGCAAGTTGTCTCATTATCCAGGTTGATCTGGATATTGCATTGATATCTCCCTTTGGTCTGTTTTTTTATATCAGACGGGGTATTAAGTTCCTGGATATTGTTTGTTTAAACAATTGGGGGCTCAGATCTGTTTTCTCCCTGGTGCTTCCGGTTGCTGGCTCACTATTGGGGTTTTCCTTTTATGGATTTTGTGGTGACCTTTCGGTTCTTCTTTGCCTTATCCCTTGGTGAGGGACAGCCTGTTGGGCGACGGTGTCTCCTGGAGGACTGTTGGCTCAGTTGAGTCCATTTTTGCGGTCTCTAGCTAGGCTTCTGTACTATCTGTCAGTCTGTGTCCTTGGGGCCTTTCCTTTTCAAAGTTTTCTCGGCTTCGGACGAAGCAGGGTTTTTGTTGGGTAGTGGTTTTCTGGCTTGGTGCCCTCAGAATGGGCCACCTATTGTACCCTCCCATTTTGGCATTCAGTGTCCTCTTTAGCTTGGGTATTGTTTTCCCAAAAGTAATGAATGCAGCTGTGGACTCTTTCCAATTACGAAGAAAAACATAAATTATGCTTACCTGATAATTTCCTTTTCTTCCGTTGGAAAGAGTCCACAGCTCCCCACCGTTTTTCTACGTGGGGCGTCTTTTTATTCTTCTGGCACCTTTTTTCACTCTGATATTTCTTCTACTGTTCCTTGTTCCTCTGGGGGATGAGGGAAGTGGGAGGAGTGTTTAAGCCTTTGGCTGGGGTGTCTTTGCCTCTTCCTGGTGGCCATGTTCTTAATTTGCCAAAAATAATGAATGCAGCTGTGGAAATTATCAGGTAAGCATAATTTGTTTGTTTTTTTCTTCCCCCCCCCCCAAAAAAAAAGCTTTATTTCTCTTGTTAAGTGTATCCAGTCCACGGATCATCCATTACTTATGGGATATTCTCCTTCCCAACAGGAAGTTGCAAGAGGATCACCCACAGCAGAGCTGCTATATAGCTCCTCCACTCACTGCCATATCCAGTCATTCTCTTGCAACTCTCAACAAAGATGGACGTAATAAGAGGAAAGTGGTGTATTATAGTTAGTTTTTTAACTTCAATCAAAAGTTTGTTATTTTTAAATGGTACCGGAGTGTACTGTTTCATCTCAGGCAGCATTAGAAGAAGAATCTGCCTGTGATTTCTATGATCTTAACAGAAGTAACTAAGATCCATGGCTGTTCTCACATATTCTGAGGAGTGAGGTAACTTCAGAGAGGGAATGGCGTGCAGGTTTTCCTGCAATAAGGTATGTGCAGTTAATATATTTCTAGGGATGGAATTTGCTAGAAAAATGCTGCTGATACCGGATTAATGTAAGTTAAGCCTTAAATGCAGTGATAGCGACTGGTATCAGGCTTATTAATAGAGATACATACTCTTATAAAAATGTAATATAAAAGTTTGCTGGCATGTTAATCGTTTTTATATATGTTTGGTGACAAAACTTATTGGGGCCTAGTTTTTTCCCACATGGCTGGTTTGATTTTTGCCTAGAAACAGTTCCTGAGGCTTTCCACTGTTGCAATATGAGTGGGAAGGGCCTATTTTAGTGCTTCTGTGCAGCTAAAAATACTGATAGAGACATTCAGCTTCCCTCTGCATGATACAGGACATCTCTGAAGGGCTCAAAAGACTTCAAAGTCGTGTTTGAGGAGGGTAACAATCACAGTAGACTGTGGCAGTTGTTGTGACTGTGTTTAAAAAACGTTTTTGTCATTTATTATTCTGTTTTTGTTATTAAGGGGTTAATCATCCATTTGCAAGTGGGTGCAATGCTCTGCTGACTTGTTACATACACTGTAAAAATTTTGTTAGTGTAACTGCCTTTTTTCACTGTTATTTCAAATTTTGTCAATTTGTTTCTCTTAAAGGCACAGTAACGTTTTTTTATATTGCTTGTTAACTTGCTTTAAAGTGTTTTCCAAGCTTGCTAGTCTCATTGCTAGTCTGTACAAACATGTCTGAAACAGAGGATACTTGTTCATTATGTTTAAAAGCCATGGTGGAGCCCCATAGGAGAATGTGTACTAAATGTATTGATTTCACCTTAAACAGTAAATATCAGTCTTTATCTATAAAAGAATTGTCACCAGAGGGGTCTGTCGAGGGGGAAGTTATGCCGACTAACTCTCCCCATGTGTCGGACCCTTCGCCTCCCGCTCAAGGGACGCACGCTAATATGGCGCCAAGTACATCAGGGACGCCCATAGCGATTACTTTGCAGGACATGGCTGCAATCATGAATAATACCCTGTCAGAGGTATTATCCAGATTGCCTGAATTGAGAGGCAAGCGCGATAGCTCTGGGGTTAGACGAGATACAGAGCACGTAGATGCTGTAAGAGCCATGTCTGATACTGCGTCACAATATGCAGAACCTGAGGACGGAGAGCTTCAGTCTGTGGGTGACGTCTCTGATTCGGGGAAACCTGATTCAGAGATTTCTAATTTTAAATTTAAGCTTGAGAACCTCCGTGTATTGCTTGGGGAGGTATTAGCTGCTCTGAATGACTGTGACACAATTGCAGTGCCAGAGAAATTGTGTAGGCTGGATAAATACTATGCAGTGCCGGTGAGTATTGATGTTTTTCCAATACCTAAAAGGCTTGCAGAAATTATTAGTAAGGAGTGGGATAGGCCCGGTGTGCCCTTTTCCCCACCTCCTATATTTAGAAAAATGTTTCCAATAGATGCCACTACACGGGACTTATGGCAGACTGTCCCTAAGGTGGAGGGAGCAGTTTCTACTTTAGCAAAGCGTACCACTATCCCGGTTGAGGACAGTTGTGCTTTTTCAGATCCAATGGATAAAAAATTAGAGGGTTACCTTAAAGGGACACTGTAACCAAAATTTTTCTTTCGTGATTCAGATTGAGCATGAAATTTTAAGCAACTTTCTAATTTACTCCTATTATCAAATTTTCTTCATTCTCTTGGTATCTTTATTTGAAATGCAAGAATGTTAGTTTAGATGCCGGCCCATTTTTGGTGAACAACCTGGGTTGTCCTTGCTGATTGGTGGATAAATTAATCCAACAATAAAAAAGTGCTGTCCAGAGTACTGAAACCAAAAAAAAGCTTAGAAGCCTTCTTTTTCAAATAATGATAGCAAGAGAACGAAGAAAATTTGAAAATAGGAGTAAATTAGAAAGTTGCTTAAAATTTCATGCTCAATCTGAATCACGAAAGAAAAATTTTGGTTACAGTGTCCCTTTAAGAAAATGTTTATTCAACAAGGTTTTATTTTACAGCCCCTTGCATGCATTGCGCCTGTCACTGCTGCGGCGGCATTCTGGTTTGAGGCCCTGGAAGAGGCCATCCATACAGCTCCATTGACTGAAATGGTTGACAAGCTTAGAACTCTTAAGCTAGCTAACTCATTTGTTTCTGATGCCATTGTTCATTTGACTAAACTAACGGCTAAGAATTCCGGATTCGCAAACAAGGCGCGTAGGGCGATATGGCTCAAATCCTGGTCAGCTGATGTGACTTCAAAGTCTAAATTACTCAACATTCCTTTCAAGGGGCAGACCTTATTCGGGCCTGGTTTGAAAGAAATTATTGCTGACATTACTGGAGGTAAGGGTCATACCCTTCCTCAGGACAGGGCCAAATCAAAGGCCAAACAGTCTAATTTTCGTGCCTTTCGAAATTTCAAGGCAGGTGCAGCATCAACTTCCTCTGCTTCAAAACAAGAGGGAACTTTTGCTCAATCCAAGCAGGCCTGGAAACCTAACCAGTCCTAGAACAAGGGCAAGCAGGCCAGAAAGCCTGCTGCTGCCTCTAAGACAGCATGAAGGAGCGGCCCCCTATCCGACAACGGATTTAGTAGGGGGCAGACTCTCTCTCTTCGCCCAGGCGTGGGCAAGAGATGTTCAGGATCCCTGGGCGTTGGAGATCATATCTCAGGGATATCTTCTGGACTTCAAAGCTTCTCCTCCACAAGGGAGATATCACCTTTCAAGATTATCTGCAAACCAGATAAAGAAAGAGGCATTCCTAAGCTGCGTACAAGATCTCCTTGTAATGGGAGTGATCCATCCAGTTCCGCGGACGGAACAAGGACAGGGGTTTTATTCAAATCTGTTTGTGGTTCCCAAAAAAGAGGGAACCTTCAGACCAATTTTGGATTTAAAGATCCTAAACAAATTCCTCAGAGTTCCGTCATTCAAGATGGAAACTATTCGAACCATTTTACCCATGATCCAAGAGGGTCAGTACATGACCACAGTGGACTTAAAGGATGCCTACCTTCACATTCCGATTCACAAGAATCATCATCAGTTCCTGAGGTTTGCCTTTCTAGACAGGCATTACCAATTTGTAGCTCTTCCATTCGGGTTGGCTACAGCCCCAAGAATTTTTACAAAGGTTCTGGGCTCACTTCTGGCGGTCCTAAGACCGCGAGGCATAGCGGTGGCTCCTTACCTGGACGATATCCTGATACAGGCGTCAAGCTTTCAAATTGCCAAATCTCATACAGAGATAGTTCTGGCATTCCTGAGGTCGCATGGGTGGAAAGTGAACGAAGAAAAGAGTTCTCTATCTCCTCTCACGAGGGTTTCCTTCCTAGGGACTCTAATAGATTCTGTAGAAATGAAAATTTACCTGACGGAGTCCAGGTTATCAAAACTTCTAAATGCTTGCTGTGTTCTTCACTCCATTCCGCGCCCCACGGTGGCTCAGTGCATGGAAGTAATCGGCTTAATGGTAGCGGCGATGGACATAGTGCCATTCGCGTGCCTGCATCTCAGGCCGCTGCAATTATGCATGCTCAGTCAGTGGAATGGGGATTACACAGATTTGTCCCCTCTACTAAATCTGGATCAGGAAACCAGAGATTCTCTTCTCTGGTGGTTATCTCGGGCCCATCTGTCCAAGGGTATGACCTTTCGCAGACCAGATTGGACAATTGTAACAACAGATGCCAGCCTTCTAGGTTGGGGTGCAGTCTGGAACTCCCTGAAGGCTCAGGGTTCATGGACTCAGGAGGAGAAACTCCTCACAATAAATATTCTGGAGTTAAGAGCAATATTCAATGCTCTTCTGGCTTGGCCTCAGCTAGCAACACTGAGGTTCATCAGATTTCAGTCGGACAACATCACGACTGTGGCTTACATCAACCATCAAGGGGGAACCAGGAGTTCCCTAGCGATGTCAGAAGTCTCCAAGATAATTCGCTGGGCAGAGACTCACTCTTGCCACCTGTCAGCGATCCATATCCCAGGTGTAGAGAACTGGGAGGCGGATTTTCTAAGTCGTCAGACTTTTCTTCCGGGGGAATGGGAACTCCATCCGGAGGTGTTTGCTCAATTGGTTCTCCGTTGGGGCAAACCAGAATTGGATCTCATGGCGTCTCGCCAGAACGCCAAGCTTCCTTGTTACGGATCCAGGTCCAGGGACCCAGAAGCGGCACTGATAGATGCTCTAGCAGCGCCTTGGTTCTTCAACCTGGCTTATGTGTTTCCACCGTTTCCTCTGCTCCCTCGTCTGATTGCCAAAATCAAACAGGAAAGAGCATCGGTGATATTGATAGCGCCTGCGTGGCCACGCAGGACCTGGTATGCAGACCTAGTGGACATGTCATCCTTTCCACCATGGACTTCTAATACAAGGTCCTTTCAATCATCCGAATCTACTTTCTCTGAGACTGACTGCATGGAGATTGAACGCTTGATCCTATCAAAGTGTGGCTTCTCCGAGTCAGTAATTGATACCTTAATACAGGCACGAAAGCCTGTCACCAGGAAAATTTACCACAAGATATGGCGTAAATATCTTCATTGGTGTGAATCCAAGAATTACTCATGGAGTAGGGTTAGGATTCCTAGGATATTGTCCTTCCTCCAAGAGGGTTTGGACAAAGGATTATCAGCTAGTTCTTTAAAGGGACAGATTTCTGCTCTGTCTATTCTTTTACACAAGCGTCTGGCAGAAGTTCCAGACGTTCAGGCATTTTGTCAGGCTTTAGTTAGAATTAAGCCTGTGTTTAAAACTGTTGCTCCTCCATGGTTCTTAAAGTTCTTCAAGGGGTTCCGTTTGAACCCATTCATTCTATTGATATCAAACTTCTTTCATGGAAAGTTCTTTTTCTGATGGCTATTTCCTCGGCTCGAAGAGTCTCTGAGTTATCTGCCTTACATTGTGATTCTCCTTATCTGATCTTTCATTCAGATAAAGTTGTTCTGCGTACAAAACCTGGGTTTTTACCTAAGGTGGTTTCTAACAAGAATATCAATCAAGAGATTGTTGTTCCATCATTATGTCCTAATCCTTCTTCAAAGAAGGAACGTCTTTTGCATAATCTAGACGTAGTCCGTGCCTTGAAGTTTTACTTACAGGCTACTAAAGATTTTCGCCAAACATCTAACCTGTTTGTTGTTTACTCTGGACAGAGGAGAGGTCAGAAGGCCTCGGCAACCTCTCTTTCTTTTTGGCTTCGGAGTATAATCCGTTTAGCCTATGAAACTGCTGGACAGCAGCCTCCTGAAAGGATTACAGCTCATTCTACTAGAGCTGTTGCTTCCACCTGGGCCTTTAAAAATGAGGCCTCTGTTGATCAGATTTGCAAGACTGCAACTTGGTCTTCCCTTCATACTTTTTCCAAATTTCCCAAATTTGATACTTTTGCTTCTTCGGGGGCTGTTTTTGGGAGAAAGGTTCTACAGGCAGTGGTTCCTTCCGTTTAAGTTCCTGCCTTGTCCCTCCCATCATCCGTGTACTTTAGCTTTGGTATTGGTATCCCACAAGTAATGGATGATCCGTGGACTGGATACACTTAACAAGAGAAAACATAATTTATGCTTACCTGATAAATTTATTTCTCTTGTAGTGTATCCAGTCCACGGCCCGCCCTGTCCTTTTCAGGCAGGTCTAAATTTTAATTAAACTACAGTCACCACTGCACCCTATGGTTTCTCCTTTCTCGGCTTGTTTCGGTCGAATGACTGGATATGGCAGTGAGGGGAGGAGCTATATAGCAGCTCTGCTGTGGGCGATCCTCTTGCAACTTCCTGTTGGGAAGGAGAATATCCCACAAGTAATGGATGATCCGTGGACTGGATACACTACAAGAGAAATAAATTTATCAGGTAAGCATAAATTATGTTTTTACCAAATGTAAACATACAACACACAGTAGTGCAGCATTAGCAATCAGATGCAATCAAGGAAAGAATAATGCTTCGCCAATGAAAAGGCAGCAATGGCCTAAGACCAGGAATGGACTAAGTTTCCTCTCGTGGTCCGTGATATGTTAGTAGAGTCCATTGGCAGAGAGTAAGGAAAGCTCTGCTTTCCTTATATAGTTTGTTATAAACAATTAAACAAATAACAAAAACATCAACAGCTGTGCAGCTGTAAGTTGTAACAAATTGTTAAACAGTTAGTCTCTAATACAGTGTTCAGGCTATAGTTGAGGTGTAAAAGTGTTAGGCATTTATTTGCGACGAGGTCTAAAATATTATGTGTCACTCTATGTGGTTGCTGCGGAGGAGTCCTCACCTAATGGTGGACCATGTCGTACTGAGTGTCTTAGAGAGAGTATATATTCGTCCCATATAAAGCGGATAGACAGATAATCCTGTTTTGTGTAATTTTGAATAATGATACTGCTCTAGTTCTATAGCGGTGGTCACTCTGTCTTTCCAGAATTGTGTGGACGGTAAGTTTGGTTGTTTCCATTAATATGGGATGTATCTTTTGACTGTGTTTACCAGCATAATAGTTAGGAGTTTAAGTTTAAGCACGCATTTTAGCAGGGGGAAGTGGTTGAAGAGAAATGTCCATGGTGTGTGTGTGAAAGAGATACCCACTGCTGACTCTATCTCTCTTCCGATGTTTGACCAGTATGCTTGAAGTTTCGTATTCATTTCTGCAATATTTATAGAAGAGGCAAAAGAGCTCATTTGTTTATATATTATTTCTTTCATGTACTTAGCAAGAGTCCATGAGCTAGTGACTTATGGGATATACATTCTTACCAGGAGGGGCAAAGTTTCCCAAACCTCAAAATGCCTATAAATACACCCCTCACCACACCCACAAATCAGTTTTACAAACTATGCCTCCCGTGGAGGTGGTGAAGTAAGTCTGTGCTAGATTCTACGTTGATATGCGCTCTGCAGCAGGTTGGAGCCCGGTTTTCCTCTCAGCGTGCAGTGAATGTCAGAGGGATGTGAAGAGAGTATTGCCTATTTGAATTCAATGATCTCCTTCTACGGGGTCTATTTCATAGGTTCTCTGTTATCGGTCGTAGAGATTCATCTCTTACCTCCCTTTTCAGATCGACGATATACTCTTATATATACCATTACCTCTACTGATTCTCGTTTCAGTACTGGTTTGGCTTTCTACTACATGTAGATGAGTGTCCTGGGGTAAGTAAGTCTTATTTTTGTGACACTCTAAGCTATGGTTGGGCACTTTTATATAAAGTTCTAAATATTTGTGTTTAAACATTTATTTGCCTTGATTCAGGATGTTCAATATTCCTTATTTCAGACAGTCAGTTTCATTATTTGGGATAATGCATTTGAATAATCATTTTTTTCTTACCTTAAAATTTGACTTTTTCCCTGTGGGCTGTTAGGCTCGCGGGGGCTGAAAATGCTTCATTTTATTGCGTCATTCTTGGCGCTGACTTTTTTGGCGCAAAAATTTTTTCTTGTTATTTCCGGCGTCATACTTGTCACCGGAAGTTGCGTCATTTTTTGACGTTTTTGCGCCAAAAATGTTGGCGTTACCGGATGTGTCATCGTTTTTGGCGCTAAAAGCATTTAGGCGCCAAATACTGTGGGCGTCTTTTTTGGCGCTAAAAAATATGGGCGTCATTATTGTCTCCACATTATTTAAGTCTCATTGTTTATTTGCTTCTGGTTGCTAGAAGCTTGTTCACAGGCATTTTTTCCCATTCCTGAAACTGTCATTTAAGGAATTTGATCAATTTTGCTTTATATGTTGTTTTTTCTATTACATATTGCAAGATGTCTCAGATTGACCCTGAATCAGAAGATACTTCTGGAAAATCGCTGCTTGATGCTGGACCTACCAAAGTTAAGTGTATTTGCTGTAAACTTGTGGTATCTGTTCCTCCAGCTGTTGTTTGTAATGAATGTCATGACAAACTTGTTAATGTAGATAATATTTCCTTTAGTAATGTTACATTACCTGTTGCTGTTCCATCAACATCTAATACTCAGAGTCAATGTTCCCTCTAATTTTTTTTCTTTGTGTGCAATTATTTTTTTCTGTGTGCGGACTTGATACTGTGTACTCGGTAGTAAGTAACTCCACGGGCGTGACCACAATCTTATCTATATGGCACACATGAACTAATGCCCCCTAGCTGTGAGAAACCATCAGATGCATTCAGATAAAAGGCAGCCTTTAAGGGTTTAGAAATCAGTTTATCAGAATATTTGGGTTTATCTTTCAACAAAGAATACCAAGAAAACAAAGCTAATTTGATGATAAAAGTTAAATTGGAAAGTTGTTAAAAAACTACATGCCCTATCTGAACCATGAAAGTTTAATTTGGATTAGGCTGTCCCTTTAAACCTTGTCCACCTGAGCCAACCTAGGTTTAATCTTTAGCAAAGGATTCCAAAAGAACAAAGCACAATTTGATAATAGGAGGTAATTGTAATGAATTGCATTCTTTATCTGAATCACAAAAGTTCAATTCTCTTTCACACACACACTGGCCTAACAAATGGATTTAAAATCTGTTTCTAAAGATCCGATACAAAGACACACATACATACTGTACATATATATATTGCTTAAAATTATATAATATATATATATATATATATATATATATATATATATATATATATATAAAATATATATATATATAATATATATATCTCACATATATATCATATATATATATCAATATATATATATATATATATATCAATATATATATATATAATATATCATATCTATATCATATGTGTATATATATTACACTTTCAGGTTTCATTCTTGATGGACTGCTTTACTATTGCAGCACTTTACATACTGAGTATTTGCTGCAGGACTATACAGTGGTCACAATCTGACCATTGCATACCTTTATATGAACTACATACTGACCAGTCCACTATAATATATATGTGTATGTAAGTAAAAAAGGAAGTCCTCCTGACAGAAGAGCTTAAAGCAAAATAAGACCATTTATTCCACCAATTATAAAATAGGTCAGTAAAATACAGCAAAGGCAACTGAAATGGCTATGATGGGAGGCCGGTGGGGAGGCTGTGGGAGCATATATATATATATATATATATATATATATATATATATATATATATATATATATATATATAGTTATCTTCCATCATTGAAGCGCTTCATTTTTATTTCTAGATTAAAAACATTTTGAACATTGTATATCAATTGTGAAATAAATATATAGGAACATCTAACAAACTGCACAGCATAACATTTTTGAATTAGGAACCTGTCACTAAAAAAAATATTCTTTTGTTCAAGAATGTGTTTCACCTCATAATATGAGGTGAAACACATTCTTGAACAAAATAATATTTTTTTAGTAGTGTTAAAAACGAACTCGTTATAAAGAGGCACCATAACTCACCTCACAATTTGACAGCTGGTGTCAGAAAGCACTAAGCCGTGGTAGGTGCACTAATATGAGCCTGTCATTCACCATGGGGATTGACATTGAATTAATATAGCTCTGATACTACGGAGAGATAAACAAGGCACTACTCCAATTAAAGAAGAGTCATTACAGAGCACAGTATGTGAGATGATCGGACAGCACTGCAAAGTTTTATCTCTCTAGAATAGAATATAGCATAGAGTGAGAGACTATAATTTAATTCAATGGATCCCATGAGCTGCTTAACACAGATGCCCCATGCAACACATCACAGTATATCACAAAACCAATAAGAGTAATACATAAATAACAGCGTACTCGCATACAATGTAATATATCTTATCACACACAAAGTCACAAAACTCAGAGTGCAGTCATAATTAACAGTATTAAACATAAGACGTTGTGACATACGTTTGGCACAAGAAAACACACATCAGCTTGTTAGCTAAACACACGGTTACACTATTAGATCGTGTTGATTCACTCACAGTTCTCTTGCAGAGTTTCCAGCCGCTCTGATCTTTGCTGTACGATAACAATTTCTCAGCTGCAGACCTGGCTAACTCTGTATACTCCATCACTGCGCAGGTATCTCAGAGCAGAAGGAATTAGAAATAACAATAACCCTCACAGATGTGCACAGCCAGTGTGTTAGGTTAGCCAGGGGCAGAACTTTTTTTCACTTTCTGCGATGAGATTTTTTTAATGAATATTTTTCTGCAAGTAATTTTGAAATGAAATTCAATTTTAAATTAGGCAGGTGCACTAATGCACCAACTATATTGCAATGTGTTGATTAACTGGAGAGTAAAGCAGTTTTAAAAGTTTTATAATATATTGCATTGCAAATTAGCTGCAGAAAAAAATAAAATTGTGTTATGTTTTTAAAATGTCTCAATTTTTTTTTCTTTGCTTTAGGTCTAACATTACATAATTAGAAGGTTAAATGTAATAAAAAGGTGCATTGCTCGCATTAACTTCTTAAATTCGCGAGTAAGAGCTTTGCAAACCATGAAGGACTAGGAGACGAGGTTAAATAAATACATACAAATAATATACAGTATATATATATATATATATATATATATATATACACACACACACACATACACACACTTTATATATATATATACACATATATATATATATATACATATATATATACTGTGTATATATGTGTGTGTGTGTATATATATATATATATATATATATATATATAAATATATATATGTGTGTGTAACTAATGCAGGGACATGGCAGATTTTATAATTTTACTACTAAAAATTGCCATGTTATGTGCCTGCATCATTTGCTGTATTAAAAGTATGGCATGTGTCTGCAGGAATATGATTTTTTTTTTTTTTTTTTTACAAATAAAAGGAATAGGCTTTCTATCATCTTAGACACTTAGAACCTAGTTTATGGCTTCATTTATTAATATACACCAGTAATTCACACCAAAGGTCATCTGCTAGGGTAATATAAAGTAATAAAGTAAATTAGGGCTCATGTTCCTAATAATTTGTGAAAACAGTTTAAATCTGTGCTCCATAAGAAGCTCCTAAATGAACAAACAAAAGTTTGTTATATGGTAAATGTTAGATACAGAAACACTTGTAAGTAATCTTGTTAAATTTACAGTTATTGGGGTATGACAAACATATATAAATAATTATTTCACAAAAGGAAAACTGAACTGAAAACCACTGCAGTCAATATGTGACAGATGGATAATGTGTTACACACACTAGTCACTAAACAGTACAAGCGGCATCACATTTTCAAAAAGCAAGTTTTTAACATTTGTTTGTAGCCTTTCTTAAAGACTGACATAACAGCAAAAAAATCCCCTCTCCAGTCTCCACACGGTAACAAACATCTCATAGAAGCTCAACATAACCCTTAGCCTCACCGTTCATTCCATGGACACTGTTTATTTATAGCGAGGGCTGTTAAGCTGTAAATCAAGCCTCGGCAGGCTTGTAGGAAGTAGTCACTGTGATATTCCCTCCCGCACTGGAAAGGCTAAGCAGTATGGTGGTGCCGCGTGAGTGGAGCAGCCCTCCTACACAGCTACTAAACAAAAACAAAGGATGTTAACCCCATGGCTTCCAAAATAGCTGCAGTGTATTACACAGAAATACATTGCAGCAATCTTTGTTAGCCATAGGATGGGGGTTAAAGGGGTAAGCAGTGCAGCCACTGTGATCAGATATGCACTGTGAGTCACGCAGAGGTAAGGAGGAGGAACTGACACGCAGTTGTTGTAAAGTAATTTCACAGCGTGCCGCGCAAAGAGGAAAGCTCAGCTCTATGCTCTGCACCTGTAATGTTAGGGCTCAATCTTTCTGCAGACAGGCTGCATTTTCTGCGATGATATCGCAGATCGCAGTATGTTCTGCCTGCCCTCTGCCCTCCAGTATTATTAAACGTGATGTCACCGACTGAGAGAAGCACATAAGTAGAGTGGAGACAGTCACAGCAGGAGTCAGTGTCTTAGCCTCCGGTGTTGCGCGGCCTGATGTGCTGGCTGCGCTACACTGAGAGGGAAGGTGCGCGCCCGCCCTACCGCGCACCTTAAAGGGAACAGTGCTCAGAGTATTCCTGTTAACATAAGAGATTTTGTTTCTAAATCCATTAAGAAGGCTATGTCTGTTAAATAAGGTTTTTAAATCTCCTGTAGTTATTCCAGAAGTTTTTCCTGTCCCTGATGCTATTTCTGAAGTAATTTCCAGGGAATGGAATAATTTGGGTAATTCATTTGCTCCTTCTAAACGTTTTAAGCAATTATATCCTGTGCCATCTGACAGATTAGAGTTTTGGGACAAAATCCCTAAGGTTGATGGGGCTATCTCTACTCTTGCTAAACGTACTACTATTCCTACGGCAGATAGTACTTCCTTTAAGGATCCTTTAGATAGGAAAATTGAATCCTTTCTAAGAAAAGCTTACTTATGTTCGGGTAATCTTCTTAGACCTGTTATATCTTTAGCAGATGTTGCTGCAGCTTCAACTTTTTGGTTAGAAGCTTTAGCGCAACAAGTAACAGATCATAATTCTCTTAGCATTGTTAATCTTCTTCAACATGCTAATAATTTTATTTGTGATGCCATTTTTGATATCATTAGGGTTGATGTCGGGTATATGTCTCTAGCTATTTTAGCTAGAAGAGCTTTATGGCTTAAAACTTGGAATGCTGATATGTCTTCTAAGTCAACTTTGCTTTCCCTTTCTTTCCAGGGTAATAAATTATTTGGTTCACAGTTGGATTCTATTATTTCAACTGTTACTGGGGGAAAAGGAACTTTTTTACCACAGGATAAAAAATCTAAAGGTAAATTTAGGTCTAATAATCGTTTTCGTTCCTTTCGTCACAATAAGGAACAAAAGCCTGATCCTTCCCCTACAGGAGCGGTATCAGTTTGGAAACCATCTCCAGTCTGGAATAAATCCAAGCCTTTTAGAAAGCCAAAGCCAGCTACCAAGTCAACATGAAGGTGCGGCCCTCATTCCAGCCCAGCTGGTAGGGGGCAGATTACGATTTTTCAAAGAAATTTGGATCAATTCGATTCACAATCTTTGGATTCAGAACATTGTTTCAGAAGGGTACAGAATAGGCTTCAAGATAAGGCCTCCTGCAAGAAGATTTTTTCTTTCCCGTGTCCCAGTAAATCCAGTGAAGGCTCAAGCATTTCTGAAATGTGTTTCAGATCTAGAGTTGGCTGGAGTAATTATGCCAGTTCCAGTTCTGGAACAGGGGCTGGGGTTTTACTCAAATCTCTTCATTGTACCAAAGAAGGAGAATTCCTTCAGACCAGTTCTGGATTTAAAAATATTGAATCATTATGTAAGGATACCAACATTCAAAATGGTAACTATAAGGACTATTCTGCCTTTTGTTCAGCAAGGGCATTATATGTCCACAATAGATTTACAGGATGCATATCTGCATATTCCGATTCATCCAGATCACTATCAGTTTCTGAGATTCTCTTTCCTAGACAAGCATTACCAGTTTGTGGCTCTGCCGTTTGGCCTAGCAACAGCTCCAAGGATTTTTACAAAGGTTCTCGGTGCCCTTCTGTCTGTAATCAGAGAACAGGGTATTGTGGTATTTCCTTATTTGGACGATATCTTGGTACTTGCTCAGTCTTCACATTTAGCAGAATCTCATACGAATCGACTTGTATTGTTTCTTCGAGAACATGGTTGGAGGATCAATTTACCAAAAAGTTCATTGATTCCTCAGACAAGGGTAACCTTTTTAGGTTTCCAGATAGATTCAGTGTCCATGACTCTGTCTCTGACAGACAAGAGACGTCTAAAATTGGTTTCCGCTTGTCGAAACCTTCAGTCTCAATCATTCCCTTCGGTAGCCTTATGCATGGAAATTCTAGGTCTTATGACTGCTGCATCAGACGCAATCTCCTTTGCTCGTTTTCACATGCGACCTCTTCAGCTTTGTATGCTGAACCAGTGGTGCAGGGATTATACAAAGATATCTCAATTAATATCTTTAAAACCGATTGTACGACACTCTCTGACGTGGTGGACAGACCACCATCGTTTAGTTCAGGGGGCTTCTTTTGTTCTTCCAACCTGGACTGTGATTTCAACAGATGCAAGCCTGACAGGTTGGGGAGCTGTTTGGGGGTCTCTGACAGCACAAGGGGTTTGGGAATCTCAGGAGGTGAGATTACCAATCAATATTTTGGAACTCCGTGCAATTTTCAGAGCTCTTCAGTCATGGCCTCTTCTAAAGAGAGTCTCGTTCATTTGTTTTCAGACGGACAATGTCACAACTGTGGCATATGTCAATCATCAAGGAGGGACTCACAGTCCTCTGGCTATGAAAGAAGTATCTCGAATACTGGTATGGGCGGAATCCAGCTCCTGTCTAATTTCTGCGGTTCATATCCCAGGTATAGACAATTGGGAAGCGGATTATCTCAGTCGCCAAACGTTACATCCGGGCGAATGGTCTCTTCACCCAGGGGTATTTCTTCAGATTGTTCAAATGTGGGGACTTCCAGAAATAGATCTGATGGCTTCTCATCTAAACAAGAAGCTTCCCAGGTATCTGTCCAGATCCAGGGATCCTCAGGCGGAGGCAGTGGATGCATTGTCACTTCCTTGGAAGTATCATCCTGCCTATATCTTTCCGCCTCTAGTTCTTCTTCCAAGAGTAATTTCCAAGATTCTAAAGGAGTGCTCGTTTGTTCTGCTGGTGGCTCCAGCATGGCCTCACAGGTTTTGGTATGCGGATCTTGTCCGGATGGCCACTTGCCAACCGTGGACTCTTCCGTTAAGACCAGACCTTCTATCGCAAGGTCCTTTTTTCCATCAGGATCTCAAATCCTTAAATTTGAAGGTATGGAGATTGAACGCTTGATTCTCAGTCATAGAGGTTTCTCTGACTCTGTGATTAATACTCTTTTACAGGCTCGTAAATCTGTATCTAGGAAGATATATTATCGAGTCTGAAAGATTTACATTTCTTGGTGTCTTTCTCATAATTTTTCTTGGCATTCTTTAAGAATTCCTAGAATTTTACAGTTTCTTCAGGATGGTTTGGATAAAGGTTTGTCTGCAAGTTCCTTGAAAGGACAAATCTTTGCTCTTTCTGTTCTTTTTTACAGAAAGATTGCTAGTCTTCCTGATATTCATTGTTTTGTACAAGCTTTGGTTCGTATAAAACCTGTTATTAAGTCAATTTCTCCTCCTTGGAGTTTGAATTTGGTTCTGGGGGCTCTTCAAGCTCCTCCGTTTGAACCTATGCATTCGCTGCACATTAAATTACTTTCTTGGAAAGTTTTGTTTCTTTTGGCCATCTCTTCTGCTAGAAGAGTTTCTGAATTATCTGCTCTTTCTTGTGAGTCTCCTTTTCTTATTTTTTATCAGGATAAGGCGGTGTTGCAAACTTCTTTTAAATTTTTACCTAAGGTTGTGAATTCTAACAACATTAGTAGAGAAATTGTGGTTCCTTCATTGTGTCCTAATCCTAAGAATTCTAAGGAAAGATCATTGCATTCTTTGGATGTAGTTAGAGCTTTGAAATATTATGTTGAAGCTACTAAAAATTTCCGAAAGACTTCTAGTCTATTTGTTATCTTTTCCGGTTCTAGGAAAGGTCAGAAGGCCTCTGCCATTTCTTTGGCGTCTTGGTTAAAGTCTTTGATTCATCATGCTTATGTCGAGTCGGGTAAAACTCCGCCTCAAAGGATTACAGCTCATTCTACTAGGTCAGTTTCTACTTCCTGGGCGTTTAGGAATGAAGCTTCGGTTGATCAGATTTGCAAAGCAGCAACTTGGTCTTCTTTGCATACTTTTACTAAATTCTACCATTTTGATGTGTTTTCTTCTTCTGAAGCAGTTTTTGGTAGAAAAGTACTTCAGGCAGCTGTTTCAGTTTGATTCTTCTGCTTATAATTTCAGTTTTTTTCATTATAAGATTTAAACTTTATTTCTTTCATGTAATTAGCAAGAGTCCATGAGCTAGTGACGTATGGGATATACATTCCTACCAGGAGGGGCAAAGTTTCCCAAACCTCAAAATGCCTATAAATACACCCCTCACCACACCCACAAATCAGTTTTACAAACTTTGCCTCCTGTGGAGGTGGTGAAGTAAGTTTGTGCTAGATTCTACGTTGATATGCGCTCCGCAGCAGGTTGGAGTCCGGTTTTCCTCTCAGCGTGCAGTGAATGTCAGAGGGATGTGAAGAGAGTATTGCCTATTTGAATTCAATAATCTCCTTCTACGGGGTCTATTTCATAGGTTCTCTGTTATCGGTCATAGAGATTCATCTCTTACCTCCCTTTTCAGATCGACGATATACTCTTATATATACCATTACCTCTACTGATTCTCGTTTCAGTACTGGTTTGGCTTTCTACTACATGTAGATGAGTGTCCTGGGGTAAGTAAGTCTTATTTTCTGTGACACTCTAAGCTATGGTTGGGCACTTTTATATAAAGTTGTAAATATATGTGTTTAAACATTTATTTGCCTTGATTCAGGATGTTCAACGTTCCTTATTTTCAGACAGTCAGTTTCATATTTGGGATAATGCATATGAATAATTCAATTTTTTCTTACCTTAAAATTTGACTTTTTTTCCTGTGGGCTGTTAGGCTCACGGGAGCTGAAAATGCTTCATTTTATTGCGTCATTCTTGGCGCGGACTTTCTTGGCGCAAAAATTTTCTTGTCATTTCCGGCGTCATACTTGTCGCCGGAAGTTGCGTAATTTTTTTGATGTTTTTGTGCCAAAAAATGTCGGCGTTACCGGATGTGGCGCCATTTTTGGCGCCAAAAGCATTTAGGCGCCAAATAATGTGGGCGGCTTTTTTGGCGCTAAAACATTTGAGCGTCATTGTTGTCTCCACAATATTTAAGTCTCATTATTTATTGCTTCTGGTTGCTAGAAATTTGTTCATTGGCATTTTTTTTCCCATTCCTGAAACTGTCATTTAAGGAATTTGATCAATTTTGCTTTATATGTTGTTTTTTCTGTTACATATTGCAAGATGTCTCAAATGGACTCTGAATCAGAAGCCACTTTTGGAAAAACGCTTAACTGAGTTTCAGTTCTACCAAAGCTAAGTTCATTTATTTTAAATGTTATAAATGTTTATCTTTAGCTATGGTTTGTAATAAGTTATTATGTTATACTTTTACATGCGGAATCCATTAGTATTTATGCTTTATATATTTTCTTTTCTTACAAGAAATATTTAGAAGACTTATAAGAAATATTTCTTTCATGTAATTAGCAAGAGTCCATGAGCTAGTGACGTATGGGATATACATTCCTACCAGGAGGGGCAAAGTTTCCCAAACCTCAAAATGCCTATAAATACACCCCTCACCACACCCACAATTCAGTTTTACAAACTTTGCCTCCGATGGAGGTGGTGGTGAGATTACCGATCAATATTTTGGAACTCCGTGCAATTTTCAGAGCTCTTCAGTTTTGGCCTCTTCTGAAGAGAGAATCGTTCATTTGTTTTCAGACAGACAATGTCACAACTGTGGCATACATCAATCATCAAGGAGGGACTCACAGTCCTCTGGCTATGAAAGAAGTATCTCGAATTTTGGTTTGGGCGGAATCCAGCTCCTGTCTAATCTCTGCGGTTCATATCCCAGGTGTAGACAATTGGGAAGCGGATTATCTCAGTCGCCAAACGTTGCATCCGGGCGAATGGTCTCTTCACCCAGAGGTATTTCTTCAGATTGTTCAAATGTGGGAACTTCCAGAAATAGATCTGATGGCGTCCCATCTAAACAAGAAACTTCCCAGGTATCTGTCCAGATCCCGGGATCCTCAGGCGGAGGCAGTGGATGCATTATCACTTCCTTGGAAGTATCATCCTGCCTATATCTTTCCGCCTCTAGTTCTTCTTCCAAGAGTAATCTCCAAGATTCTGAAGGAATGCTCGTTTGTTCTGCTGGTAGCTCCGGTATGGCCTCACAGGTTTTGGTATGCGGATCTTGTCCGGATGGCCTCTTGCCAACCGTGGACTCTTCCGTTAAGACCAGACCTTCTGTCACAAGGTCCTTTTTTCCATCAGGATCTGAAATCCTTAAATTTAAAGGTATGGAGATTGAACGCTTGATTCTTGGTCAAAGAGGTTTCTCTGACTCTGTGATTAATACTATGTTACAGGCTCGTAAATCTGTATCTCGAGAGATATATTATAGAGTCTGGAAGACTTATATTTCTTGGTGTCTTTCTCATCATTTTTCCTGGCATTCTTTTAGAATACCGAGAATTTTACAGTTCCTTCAGGATGGTTTAGATAAGGGTTTGTCCGCAAGTTCTTTGAAAGGACAAATCTCTGCTCTTTCTGTTCTTTTTCACAGAAAGATTGCTATTCTTCCTGATATTCATTGTTTTGTACAAGCTTTGGTTCGTATAAAACCTGTCATTAAGTCAATTTCTCCTCCTTGGAGTTTGAATCTGGTTCTGGGAGCTCTTCAAGCTCCTCCGTTTGAACCTATGCATTCATTGGACATTAAATTACTTTCTTGGAAAGTTTTGTTCCTTTTGGCCATCTCTTCTGCCAGAAGAGTTTCTGAATTATCTGCTCTTTCTTGTGAGTCTCCTTTTCTGATTTTTCATCAGGATAAGGCGGTGTTGCGAACTTCTTTTGAATTTTTACCTAAAGTTGTGAATTCCAACAACATTAGTAGAGAAATTGTGGTTCCTTCATTATGTCCTAATCCTAAGAATTCTAAGGAGAAATTGTTGCATTCTTTGGATGTTGTTAGAGCTTTGAAATATTATGTTGAAGCTACGAAATCTTTTCGTAAGACTTCTAGTCTATTTGTTATCTTTTCCGGTTCTAGAAAAGGCCAGAAAGCTTCTGCCATTTCTTTGGCATCTTGGTTGAAATCTTTAATTAATCTTGCCTATGTTGAGTCGGGTAAAACTCCGCCTCAGAGAATTACAGCTCATTCTACTAGGTCAGTTTCTACTTCCTGGGCGTTTAGGAATGAAGCTTCGGTTGACCAGATCTGCAAAGCAGCAACTTGGTCCTCTTTGCATACTTTTACTAAATTCTACCATTTTGATGTATTTTCTTCTTCTGAAGCAGTTTTTGGTAGAAAAGTACTTCAGGCAGCGGTTTCAGTTTGAATCTTCTGCTTATGTTTTTCGTTAAACTTTATTTTGGGTGTGGATTTTTTTCAGCAGGAATTGGCTGTCTTTATTTTATCCCTCCCTCTCTAGTGACTCTTGTGTGGAAAGATCCACATCTTGGGTAGTCATTATCCCATACGTCACTAGCTCATGGACTCTTGCTAATTACATGAAAGAAAACATAATTTATGTAAGAACTTACCTGATAAATTCATTTCTTTCATATTAGCAAGAGTCCATGAGGCCCGCCCTTTTTTGTGGTGGTTATGATTTTGTATAAAGCACAATTATTCCAATTCCTTATTTTATATGCTTTCGCACTTTTTTATCACCCCACTTCTTGGCTATTCGTTAAACTGAATTGTGGGTGTGGTGAGGGGTGTATTTATAGGCATTTTGAGGTTTGGGAAACTTTGCCCCTCCTGGTAGGAATGTATATCCCATACGTCACTAGCTCATGGACTCTTGCTAATATGAAAGAAATGAATTTATCAGGTAAGTTCTTACATAAATTATGTTTTTTCTGATTCTATGTTAAAGGCTTTGTCTGACTTTGTGCCTTCTAATATAATTTTTAGGTCTTTTTCACTTCTTTTT
Source organism: Bombina bombina (assembly GCF_027579735.1). Lineage (NCBI taxonomy): Eukaryota > Metazoa > Chordata > Amphibia > Anura > Bombinatoridae > Bombina > Bombina bombina. The sequence goes on from NC_069499.1 coordinate 328,389,067, forward strand.
TAATCATTGAAGTTTCAAATGACCAACAACATACTGATTTATCCTTCTCTGATTATGTTTTTTTTTCTCTTTCAGAAATTTTCTTCATCAGATATTGACACTAACAAATCTACTTTTTTAATATTTTTCTATTATTAAAGTACATTTGTTCTTTGTTGAAAAGGTGTTGATTATTTTGGATATTAAGGTAACTAGTTCTTTAAGACTAGCTGACATTATTTCTGCCTATTTATTTCTTTAGAGGTTTTCTTTCCAATTCCCTATACTAGGGAATGGAATAGGCTGAGAATTTTCTTTTATTCCTTCTTCAAAGGTTTTTAAACTATATTATTTGCCAGCAGTTAAACTCAATTTGGAGGGTTCTCCAATTTTTTGGGGCTATCTCTAATTCTACTAATTATGCTATTGTTTCTATAACAAAATAGTATTTATTTTCATTTAGATAGTTGTATCTTATTTATGGAAAATTATTTAGTTTCAGGTACTTTTTTTGGTCCTGTGATTTATTTGGATATTGCAATTGCTTCATTTTCTCTGTTTACTTTAAGATCAAGTATCAGATTATGATTTATTTTAGCATTGTTAAAGGGACAACATTTACTAGACTAGGTGCTGTTGCATTTGTATTGTTGTTTTGCATTTATTGATTATGCAAGTCCACTGTATTGGCTGGTCCTTTAAACTGGACTCTCATGCTAATAATTTCATTTGTGTCTTCATTTTATTGAATATTTTCGCAAATGAGGGTTAATCTATGTCTTTAGCTTTTTTAGCTAGAAGAATTTTGTGATTTTTTAAAAAAAATAAAAAATCCATATTTCCTTTGTTCTAAGATAATCAATTATTTGTTTTATAATTGGATTCAATTCTTAACTGTTACTCTGGGCTTCAAGGTTGAGTTCTAAGACTAAAACTTTAAGCTTATACTAGTTTGGTTGTTCTTATTAAGGAATTCCTGAGTTCTTTCCCAAGTAACATGTCTATAATTGGAGTTCGAAATCAGCTCCCTAATTTTGCGATGTACGTGCCGTATTCCAGCTTGGCTGGTAAGGGGCAGGTTAAGGCTCCTTTGATATTTATTTTGTCCAAATCTCTTTGATTTTATTCCAGCAAGGCTAACACTTTCTTTAACTGTGTTTCTGTCCTATATATTTTGGGTACTGTTGAAGCATGGCTGGGCACCCATGGGGTTCAAGCGCTGCTCAGACCTGGAATCTTCTGGGATATTTCTTCCAGTTCCTTTTGAGGAACCGGGTTTTGGAGTTTTATTCAAACTATTTTGCCTTTTTATGGTCTTTGATAGCATTATTTGTTTTCATTAGATACAATAAATGCATATTTTCATTTTTCTGTTTTCATTCAGATTATTTTCTGAGGATGCGAAATCTCATATGATTCACTTACTCTTCAGGACATAGTTAGAGGATCATCTTTTCTAAAGATCTTGATTCCTCACACAAGGGTCACCTTTTTTAGGTTTCCAGATAGTTTGTGTCACTGTCCTTGTCTCTATCAGACAAGAGATAATGTTATTGGGTTCCGTCTATCGGTACCTTTAGTCTCTATTATTTCCTTCAATTGCTATATATGCATAGAAGTTTTAGGTCTTATGGCCACAGCATTGGATTCAATTCCCTTTGCTCATTTTCTCTAGAAAGAACCTTTCCAGTCTTTTATAAGTGTTGTTTCTTCAAGAACATGGTTGGAGGATCAATTTACCAAAAAGTTAGTTTGATTCCTCAGACAAGGGTAACCTTTTTAGGTTTCCTGATAGATTCAGTGTTCTTGATTCTGTCTCTGACGGACAAGAGGCGTCTGAAATTGGTTTCAGCTTATCGAAACCTTCAGTCTCAATCATTCCCTTCGGTAGCCTTATGCATGGAAATTCTAGGTCTTATGACTGCTGCATTGGACGCGATTCCCTTTGCTCGTTTTCACATGCGACCTCTTCAGCTCTGTATGCTGAACCAGTGGTGCAGGGATTATACAAAGATATCTCAATTAATATCTTTAAAACCGATTGTTCGACACTCTCTGACGTGGTGGACAGATCACCATCGTTTAGTTCAGGGGGCTTCTTTTTGTTCTTCCAACCTAGACTGTGATCTCAACAGATGCAAATCTGACAGGTTGGGGAGCTGTATGGGGGTTTCTGACAGCACAAGGGGTTTGGGAATCTCAGGAGGTGAGATTACCAATCAACATTTTTGGAACTCAGTGCAATTTTCAGAGCTCTTCAGTCGTGGCCTCTTCTAAAGAGAGAGTCGTTCATTTGTTTCTAGACGGACGATGTCACATCCGTGGCATATGTCAATCATCAAGGAGGAACTCACAGTCCTCTGGCTATGAAAGAAGTCTCTCGAATACTTGTATGGGCGGAATCCAGCTCCTGTCTAATTTCTGCGGTTCATATCCCAGGTATAGACAATTGGGAAGCTGATCATCTCAGTCGCCAAACACTACATCCGGGCGAATGGTTTCTTCACCCAGAGGTATTTCTTTAGATTGTTCAAATATGGGGACTTCCAGAAATAGATCTGATGGCTTCTCATTTAAACAAGAAGCTTCCCAGGTATCTGTCCAGATCCAGGGATCCTCAGGCGGAAGCAGTGGATGCATTGTCACTTCCTTGGAAGTATCATCCTGCTTATATCTTTCCGCCTATAGTTCTTTTTCCAAGATTCTAAAGGAACGTTCGTTTATTCTGCTGGTGGCTCCAGCATGGCCTCACAGGTTTTGGTATGCGGATCTTGTCCGGATGGCCACTTGCCAACCGTGGACTCTTCCGTTAAGACCAGACCTTCTATCGCAAGGTCCTTTTTTCCATCAGGTTCTCAAATCCTTAAATTTGAAGGTATGGAGATTGAACGCTTGATTCTCAATCATAGAGGTTTCTCTGACTCTGTGATTAATACTATGTTACAGGCTCGTAAAACTGTATCTAGGAAGATATATTATTGAGTCTGGAAGATTTACATTTCTTGGTGTTTTTCTCATCATTTTTCTTGGCATTCTTTTAGAATTCCTAGAATTTTACAGTTTCTTCAGGATGGTTTGGATAAGGTTTGTCTGCAAGTTCCTTGAAAGGTCAAATCTCTGCTCTTTCTGTTCTTTTTCACAGAAAGATTGCTAGTCTTCCTGATATTCATTGTTTTGTACAAGCTTTGGCTCGTATAAAACCTGTTATTAAGTCAGTCTCTCCTCCTTGGAGTTTGAATTTGGTTCTGGGGGCTCTTCAAGCTCCTCCGTTTGAACCTATGCATTCGCTGGACATTAAATTACTTTCTTGGAAAGTTTTGTTTCTTTGGCCATCTCTTCTGCTAGAAGAGTTTCTGAATTATCTGCTCTTTCTTGTGAGTCTCCTTTTCTGATTTTTTCATCAGGATAAGGCGGTGTTGCGAACTTCTTTTAAATTTTTACCTAAGGTTGTGAATTCTAACAACATTAGTAGAGAAATTGTGGTTCCTTCATTGTGTCCTAATCCTAAGAATTCTAAGGAAAACTCGTTGCATTCTTTGAATGTAGTTAGAGCTTTGAAATATTATGTTGAAGCTACTAAGGATTTCCGAAAGATTTCTAGTCTATTTGTTATCTTTTCCGGTTCCAGGAAAGGTCAGAAGGCTTCTGCCATTTCTTTGGCATCTTGGTTAAAATCTTTGTTTCCTCATGCCTATGTCGAGTCGGGTAAAACTCCGCCTCAAAGGATTACAGCTCATTCTACTAGGTCAGTTTCTACTTCCTGGGCGTATAGGAATGAAGCTTCAGTTGATCAGATTTGCAAAGCAGCCACTTGGTCTTCTTTGCATACTTTTACTAAATTCTACCATTTTGATGTGTTTTCTTCTTCTGAAGCAGTTTTTGGTAGAAAAGTACTTCAGGCAGCTGTTTCAGTTTGATTCTTCTGCTTATAATTTCAGTTTTTTTCATTATAAGATTTAAACTTTATTTTGGGTGTGGATTATTTTCAGCGGAATTGGCTGTCTTTATTTTATCCCTCCCTCTCTAGTGACTCTTGCGTGGAAGATCCACATCTTGGGTAGTCTTTATCCCATACGTCACTAGCTCATGGACTCTTGCTAATTACATGAAAGAAAACATAATTTATGTAAGAACTTACCTGATAAATTCATTTCTTTCATATTAGCAAGAGTCCATGAGGCCCACCCTTTTGTGGTGGTTATGATTTTTTTGTATAAAGCACAATTATTCCAATTCCTTATTTTTTATGCTTTCGCACTTTTTTCTTATCACCCCACTTCTTGGCTATACGTTAAACTGATTTGTGGGTGTGGTGAGGGGTGTATTTATAGGCATTTTGAGGTTTGGGAAACTTTGCCCCTCCTGGTAGGAATGTATATCCCATACGTCACTAGCTCATGGACTCTTGCTAATATGAAAGAAATGAATTTATCAGGTAAGTTCTTACATAAATTATGTTTTTGGGTGTGGATTATTTTCAGCGGAATTGGCTGTCTTTATTTTATCCCTCCCTCTCTAGTGACTCTTGCGTGGAAGATCCACATCTTGGGTATTCATTATCCCATATGTCACTAGCTCATGGACTCTTGCTAATTACATGAAAGAAAACATAATTTATGTAAGAACTTACCTGATAAATTAATTTCTTTCATATTAGCAAGAGTCCATGAGGCCCACCCTTTTTTGTGGTGGTTATGATTTTTTTGTATAAAGCACAATTATTCCAATTCCTTATTTTTTATGCTTTCGCACTTTTGTCTTATCACCCCACTTCTTGGCTATGCGTTAAACTGATTTGTGGGTGTGGTGAGGGGTGTATTTATAGGCATTTTGAGGTTTGGGAAACTTTGCCCCTCCTGGTAGTAATGTATATCCCATACGTCACTAGCTCATGGACACTTGCTAATATGAAATAAATGAATTTATCAGGTAAGTTCTTACATAAATTATGTTTTTCCACGCTTTAATTGGTTGGTGGTCATTAAGTTCCATTTCCCAGCTTGTGTTATAAGATGGGGGATGCACTGATTGATGTGAAAGAAGTATTTCTTTCATGTAATTAGCAAGAGTCCATGAGCTAGTGACGTATGGGATATACATTCCTACCAGGAGGGGCAAAGTTTCCCAAACCTCAAAATGCCTATAAATACACCCCTCACCACACCCACAAATCAGTTTTACAAACTTTGCCTCCCGTGGAGGTGGTAAATTAGTTTGTGCTAGATTCTTCGTTGATATGCGCTTCGCAGCAGGCTGGAGCCCGGTTTTCCTCTCAGTGTGCAGTGAATGTCAGAGGGATGTGAAGAGAGTATTGCCTATTTGAATTCAATGATCTCCTTCTACGGGGTCTATTTCATAGGTTCTCTGTTATCGGTCGTAGAGATTCATCTCTTACCTCCCTTTTCAGATCGACGATATACTCTTATATATACCATTACCTCTACTGATTCTCGTTTCAGTACTGGCTTGGCTTTCTACTATATGTAGATGAGTGTCCTGGGGTAAGTAAGTCTTATTTTTTGTGACACTCTAAGCTATGGTTGGGCACTTTTATATAAAGTTCTAAATATATGTGTTTAAACATTTATTTGCCTTGATTCAGGATGTTCGATATTCCTTATTTCAGACAGTCAGTTTCATTATTTGGGATAATGCATATGAATTAATAAATTTTTTCTTACCTTCAATTTGACTTTTTTCCTGTGGGCTGTTAGGCTCGCGGGGGCTGAAAATGCTTCATTTTATTGCGTCATTCTTGGCGCTGACTTTTTTGGCGCAAAAAAATTTCTTTGTCATTTCCGGCGTCATACTTGTCGCCGGAAGTTGCGTCATGTTTTTGACGTTTTTGCGCCAAAAATGTCGGCGTCACCGGATGTGGCGTCATTTTTGGCGCCAAAAGCATTTAAGCGCCAAATAATGTGGGCGTCTTTTTTGGCGCTAAAAAATATGGGCGTCATTATTGTCTCCACATTATTTAAGTCTAGTTGTTTATTTGCTTCTGGTTGCTAGAAGCTTGTTCATTGGCATTTTTTCCCATTCCTGAAACTGTCATTTAAGGAATTTGATAAATTTTGCTTTATATGTTGTTTTTTCTATTACATATTGCAAGATGTCTCAGATTGACCCTGAATCAGAAGCTACTTCTGGAAAATCGCTGCCTGATGCTGGATCTACCAAAGTTAAGTGTATTTTCTGTAAACTTGTGGTAACTGTCCCTCCGGCTGTTGTTTGTGATGAATGTCATGATAAACTTGCTAATGCAGATAATATTTCCTTTAGTAATGTTCCATTACCTGTTGCTGTTCCTTCAACATCTAATACTCAGGGTGTTCCTGTTAATATAAGAGATTTTGTTTCTAAATCTATTAGGAAGGCTATGTCTGTTATTCCTCCTTCCAGTAAACGTAAAAGGTCTTTTAAAACTTCTCATTTTCCAGATGAATTTTTAAATGAACATCATCATTCTGATTCTGTTTCTGATGATGATTTGTCTGGTTCAGAGGATTCTGTTTCAGAGATTGACACTGATAAATCTTCATATTTATTTAAAATGGAATTTATTCGTTCTTTACTTAAAGAAGTCTTAATTGCATTAGAAATAGAGGAATCTGGTCCTCTTGATACTAAATCTAAACGTTTAAACACGGTTTTTAAATCTCCTGTAGTTATTCCGGAGGTTTTTCCCGTCCCTGATGCTATTTCTGAAGTAATTTCCAGGGAATGGAATAATCTGGGTAATTCATTTACTCCTTCTAAACGGTTTAAGAAATTATATCCTGTGCCATCTGACAGATTAGAGTTTTGGGACAAAATCCCTAAGGTTGATGGGGCTATCTCTACTCTTGCTAAACGTACTACTATTCCTACGGCAGATAGTACTTCCTTTAAGGATCCTTTAGATAGGAAAATTGAATCCTTTCTAAGAAAAGCTTATTTATGTTCAGGTAATCTTCTTAGGCCTGCTATATCTTTGGCGGATGTTGCTGCAGCTTCAACTTTCTGGTTGGAGGCTTTAGCACAACAAGTAACAGATCATAATTCTCATAGCATTGTTAATCTTCTTCAACATGCTAATAACTTTATTTGTGATGCCATCTTTGACATCATTAGGGTTGATGTCAGGTATATGTCTTTAGCTATTTTAGCTAGAAGAGCTTTATGGCTTAAAACTTGGAATGCTGATATGTCTTCTAAGTCAACTTTGCTTTCCCTTTCTTTCCAAGGTAATAAATTGTTTGGTTCACAGTTGGATTCTATTATTTCAACTGTTACTGGGGGGAAAGGAACTTTTTTTATCACAGGATAAAAAATCTAAAGGTAAATATAGGGCTGCTAATCGTTTTCGTTCCTTTTGTCACAATAAGGAACAAAAGTCTGATCCTTCCCCTACAGGAACGGTATCAGTTTGGAAACCATCTCCAGTCTGGAATAAATCCAAGCCTTTTAGAAAGCCAAAGCCAGCTCCCAAGTCCACATGAAGGTGCGGCCCTCATTCCAGCCCAGCTGGTAGGGGGCAGATTACGATTTTTCAAAGAAATTTGGATCAATTCGATTCACAGTCTTTGGATTCAGAACATTGTTTCTCAAGGGTACAGAATAGGTTTCAAGATGAGGCCTCCTGCAAGAAGATTTTTTCTTTCTCGCGTTCCAATAAATCCAGTGAAGGCTCAAGCGTTTCTGAAATGTGTTTCAGATCTAGAGTTGGCTGGAGTAATTGTGCCAGTTCCAGTTCTGGAACAGGGTCTGGGGTTTTACTCAAATCTATTAATTGTACCAAAGAAGGAGAATTCCTTCAGACCAGTACTGGATTTAAAGATATTGAATCGTTATGTAAGAATACCAACATTCAAAATGGTAACTATAAGGACTATTCTGCCTTTTGTTCAGCAAGGGCATTATATGTCCACAATAGATTTACAGGATGCATATCTGCATATTCCGATTCATCCAGATCACTTTCAGTTTCTGAGATTCTCTTTTCTAGACAAGCATTACCAGTTTGTGGCACTGCCGTTTGGCCTAGCAACAGCTCCAAGGATTTTTACAAAGGTTCTCGGTGCCCTACTATCTGTAATCAGAGAACAGGGTATTGTGGTATTTCCTTATTTGGACGATATCTTGGTACTTGCCCAGTCTTCACATTTAGCACAATCTCATACAAATCGACTTGTATCGTTTCTTCAAGAACATGGTTGGAGGATCAATTTACCAAAGAGTTCGTTGATTCCTCAGACAAGGGTAACCTTTTTAGGTTTCCAGATAGATTCAGTGTCCATGACTCTGTCGTTGACGGACAAGAGACGTCTGAAATTGGTTTCAGCCTGTCGAAACCTTCAGTCTCAATCATTCCCTTCGGTAGCCTTATGCATGGAAATTCTAGGTCTTATGACTGCTGCATCGGACGCGATCCCCTTTGCTCGTTTTCACATGCGACCTCTTCAGATCTGTATGCTGAACCAGTGGTGCAGGGATTATACAAAGATATCACAATTAATATCTTTAAAACCGAACGTACGACTCTCTCTGACGTGGTCGACAGATCACCATCGTTTAGTTCAGGGGGCTTCTTTTGTTCTTCCGACCTGGACTGTGATCTCAACAGATGCAAGTCTGACAGGTTGGGGAGCTGTATGGGGGTCTCTGACAGCACAGGGGGTTTGGGAATCTCAGGAGGCGAGATTACCAATCAACATTTTGGAACTCTGTGCGATTTTCAGAGCTCTTCAGTCGTGGCCTCTTCTAAAGAGAGAGTCATTCATTTGTTTTCAGACGGACAATGTCACAACCGTGGCATATGTCAATCATCAAGGAGGGACTCACAGTCCTCTGGCTATGAAAGAAGTATCTCGAATACTTGTATGGGCGGAATCCAGCTCCTGTCTAATTTCTGCGGTTCACATCCCAGGTATAGACAATTGGGAAGCGGATTATCTCAGTCGCCAAACTTTACATCCGGGCGAATGGTCTCTTCACCCAGAAGTATTTCTTCAGATTGTTCAAATCTGGGGACTTCCAGAAATAGATCTGATGGCTTCTCATCTAAACAAGAAGCTTCCCAGGTATCTGTCCAGATCCAGGGATCCTCAGGCGGAAGCAGTGGATGCATTGTCACTTCCTTGGAAGTATCATCCTGCTTATATCTTTCCGCCTCTAGTTCTTCTTCCAAGAGTGATTTCCAAGATTCTAAAGGAGCGTTCGTTTGTTCTGCTGGTGGCTCCAGCATGGCCTCACAGGTTTTGGTATGCGGATCTTGTTCGGATGGCTATTTGCCAACCGTGGACTCTTCCGTTAAGACCAGACCTTCTATCGCAAGGTCCTTTTTTCCATCAGGATCTCAAATCCTTAAATTTGAAGGTATGGAGATTGAACGCTTGATTCTCAGTCATAGAGGTTTCTATGATTCCGTAATTAATACTACGTTACAGGCTCGTAAAACTTTATCTAGGAAGATATATTATCGAGTCTGGAAAACTTACATTTCTTGGTGCTCTTCTCATCATTTTTCCTGGCATTCTTTTAGAATTCCTAGAATTTTACAATTTCTTCAGGATGGTCTGGATAAAGGTTTGTCTGCAAGTTCTTTGAAATGACAAATTTCTGCTCTTTCTGTGTTGTTTCACAGAAAGATTGCTAATCTTCCTGATATTCATTGTTTTGTTCAGGCTTTGGTTCGTATCAAACCTGTCATTAAGTCAATCTCTCCTCCTTGGAGTTTGAATTTGGTTCTGGGGGCTTTACAAGCTCCTCCGTTTGAACCTATGCATTCTCTGGACATTAAATTACTTTCTTGGAAAGTCTTGTTCCTTTTGGCCATCTCTTCTGCTAGAAGAGTTTCAGAGTTATCTGCTCTTTCTTGTGAATCTCCTTTTCTGATTTTTCATCAGGATAAGGCGGTGTTGCGAACTTACTTTAAATTTTTACCTAAAGTTGTGAACTCTAACAACATTAGTAGAGAAATTGTGGTTCCTTCGTTGTGTCCTAATCCTAAGAATTCTAAGGAAAGATTGTTGCATTCTTTGGATGTAGTTAGAGCTTTGAAATATTATGTTGAAGCTACTAAGGATTTCCGAAAGACTTCTAGTCTATTTGTTATCTTTTCCGGTTCCAGGAAAGGTCAGAAGGCCTCTGCCATTTCTTTGGCATCTTGGTTAAAATCTTTGATTCATCATGCTTATGTCGAGTCGGGTAAAACTCCGCCTCAAAGGATTACAGCTCATTCTACTAGGTCAGTTTCTACTTCCTGGGCGTTTAGGAATGAAGCTTCGGTTGATCAGATTTGCAAAGCAGCCACTTGGTCTTCTTTGCATACTTTTACTAAATTCTACCATTTTGATGTGTTTTCTTCTTCTGAAGCAGTTTTTGGTAGAAAAGTACTTCAGGCAGCTGTTTCAGTTTGATTCTTCTGCTTATAATTTCAGTTTTTTTCATTATAAGATTTAAACTTTATTTTGGGTGTGGATTAATTCCAATTCCTTATTTTTTATGCTTTCGCACTTTTGTCTTATCACCCCACTTCTTGGCTATGCGTTAAACTGATTTGTGGGTGTGGTGAGGGGTGTATTTATAGGCATTTTGAGGTTTGGGAAACTTTGCCCCTCCTGGTAGGAATGTATATCCCATACGTCACTAGCTCATGGACTCTTGCTAATATGAAAGAAATGAATTTATCAGGTAAGTTCTTACATAAATTATGTTTTTGGGTGTGGATTATTTTCAGCGGAATTGGCTGTCTTTATTTTATCCCTCCCTCTCTAGTGACTCTTGCGTGGAAGCTCCACATCTTGGGTATTTATTATCCCATACGTCACTAGCTCATGGACTCTTGCTAATTACATGAAAGAAAACATAATTTATGTAAGAACTTACCTGATAAATTCATTTCTTTCATATTAGCAAGAGTCCATGAGGCCCACCCTTTTTTGTTGTGGTTATGATTTTTTTGTATAAAGCACAATTATTCCAATTCCTTATTTTTTATGCTTTCGCACTTTTTTCTTATCACCCCACTTCTTTGCTGTTCGTTAAACTGATTTGTGGGTGTGGTGAGGGGTGTATTTATAGGCATTTTGAGGTTTGGGAAACTTTGCCCCTCCTGGTAGGAATGTATATCCCATACGTCACTAGCTCATGGACTCTTGCTAATATGAAAGAAATGAATTTATCAGGTAAGTTCTTACATAAATTATGTTTTTGTAAGATATGGAAAGGATACCCGTACGCGGGAATGGCATATAACATCAAAAGGTAGTGCAGAAGCTGGTGGTGTACAAGCCATCTATTAAGTGAGGGTCCTATGATTTCAGTTAGCTCCTCTTTAGTTTTGAGTTTGCCATTTTATAGGAGTAAGTAATGGGGGGACTGTAGGTTTATTAAAGGGGAGTGAGGTGTCTATTCTATAAGATTTAATTAATCTGTGCATTTAAATTTTAAATGCCCCTTTAAAATGCCCCTCACTGGAACTAAGGGGCCTAGCCCAAACCCTGTAAAACAGCCCCAGACCATCAAACGCTCTCTTCCACCAAACTTAGACACTATACATTCCAGTAATTAGCGTTCTCCTGGCACCCGCCACACCCAGGTGCTCCCATCAGACTGCTATTTAGGGAAGTTTGATTCATTACTTCAGAGAACTTTTCCACTGCTCTAGAGTCCAGTGGCTGCCTTACACACTCCAGTCAAAGCCTGACATTGCAAATGTTGTGAGACTTGTGTACAGCTACTTGTCCATAGAAACCCTTTTCACGAATCCCCTATATGCACGGTTCTTATGCTGATTTTGCTTCCAGAGCCATTGTACTGCCAAAGTTTGTCTGTGGAGATTTATGTTCTGGATTTTATGCCCATTAGTAATGGGTGTAATAAAACACCGGAACTCAATAATTAGTAGGTATATCTACATACTTTTGACCGTATAGTGTACGTATTCTTATTCATTATATATAGGCTATGTCTTGATTGTATGTAAACTAAAGCAGACAGGAAGAGGAGGGGTTTAAGGGGGGTAGCATGTTCTCACTTTAAGTGTGAAGAAATTGATTTAATAGTAGGTTTAAACTATGTTTTCTTTCCTATGACATGGAGAGTCCACAATGTCATTCCAATTACTAGTGGGATTTTCAACTGCTGGCAGGAGGAGACAAAGAGAACCTCAGCAAAGCTGTTAAGTGTAACTGCCTTACCCATAACCCCCAGTCATTATCTTTGGAGGTTGTGCGAAGTTAGTGTCTGAAGAATTTAATCCTTTTATGGGTACTTTTCCCTGCAAGCAAGGATTGGGGTCAATCCCTTGAGTAAGGGTAGTGGCGGCTTTTAGCAGTTAAAAGGCGGCGAGGAAGTCCTTTGCTTTACTTTTAACACTTTGCTACCCTTTTGCAGAAAGCCGGAGTTGGTTACTCTCTTCTTTCTTTTCCATATAGGTCTGACAGCGACTAGACGCCTGCCACACCTAAGGACCAGCATTCATCATGCATTTAGATCTATGGTAAGTGGTTTTACCTTCTAGGTAAAGATGGATACCAGCACTTATGAGGTTAATCCTCTTTCAGATCCTTCATTTGAGACTTAATACTCCTTATTAGTTAAGGAGTCATATTTAGGACATGACACTTACGTTTATGGTATGAATTATGGGCATTTACACTTGGCAAGGGAGTTTAAGGTTTATTAATAAAGGATTCTTTATTGGTCACCTTTTTTTATTACATTTTCTAGGGTAGAGGATATTTACCTTACTGGGCTACCGGGAGATCCTCTATGAATCAGACGAGGAGATTGACGCTCAGTTTTTCTACTTTGTCAGTTTACACGGTCTTACAATATAAGCCGTTTTTCAAATTGTAGTTATTTCTTTTGCAAGATGTACCGAGTCCACGGTTTCATCCTTACTTGTGGGAATATTATCCTTCCTAACGGGAAGTGGCAAAGAGAGCACCCACAGCAGAGCTGTCTATATAGCTCCCCCCTTAACTCCACCCCCCAGTCATTCTCTTTGCCGGCTCTAAGCAGGAAGGGTAAAGTGAAAGAGGTGATAAACTGTTAGTTTTTATTTTTCTTCAAGCAAAAGTTTATTTTTAAATGCTACCGGTGTGTACTATTTACTCTCAGGCAGGAGATGGATGAAGATTTCTGCCTAGAGGATGATGATCTTAGCATTTGTAACTAAGGTCCACTGCTGTTCCCACAGAGGCTAAGGAGTACAGGAAAACTTCAGTGTGAGGAACATTTTCTTGCTATACAGCAATGAGGTATGTTCAGTCATTTTTTCTGGAGAGACTGTGATATTTCAGAAAGGCTGACAGTATCCCCATGAGGGTAAGGATAAGCAGTAATCCTAGTCTTATAGTGGCATTACTAAGCTTGCATAAAGGGCTAAACTTATGGTTGACACTCAGTTTAAATGATATTAACAAACGTTTGTGTGTTTTGGGAGTGCTGTTAATAATCCTTTAAGGGACAACTTTATTGAGGGTACACTAGGCTTTTTGGGGTTTTTAGAACCCACATGGCTGTAAAAACGCTTGGTGTGTTTTTTTGGAGGCCTCAGTAACATCGTGTGAGATGGGCGGGGCCTAATTTTGCGTCTCAGTTGCACAGTTGTTTTCTCTTGACTAGCAGAAAGCTACAACACCGGAGGGTCCTGGTGAACTTCTTGGGCCAAATCGAAGCTTTATCCCCACATTACCAATTCCTAAGGGGCAGGTAGGCGCCTCAGCAGAGCTGTGGCAAGGTGCTGACAGGGTTTTTGCTGGTTTTTGGCACTGTGTCAATCCGGTTTCCATATTTGGGGCTTAATTGTTTAATTTTCTTGTGGTGCAATCTTACTAAAGCTTATTGAATCTGCTGTAAAAATTTCGAAAGATTTGAGGTATTTTTAAGCAGTTTTGCAGATTGTGTATGCCTTTTTTTCTCTTAAAGGCACAGTACCGTTTAATAAATTGTTGTTTTTTCACTGAATAAAGTGTTTTCCAAGCTTGCTTGTCTCATTACTAGCCTGTTCAACATGTCTGACATTGAGGAAACTCCTTGTTCAATATGTTTAGAAGCCATTGTGGAATGTGTCCCACATGTACTGATATGTCTATAAATTGCAAACAGCATATTTTGACTTATAAGAGTTTGGCACTGGATGATTCTAAGACAGAAGGAAATCGGGTTAGGCCATCTAGTTCTCCCCATGTGTCACAACCAGTAACGTCTGCACAAGTGACGCCAAGTACCTCTAGTGCGTCTAATTCTTTCACCTTGCAAGATATGGCCACAGTTATGAATTCTACCCTCACAGAGGTTTTATCTAAACTGACTGTGTTGCAAGGGAAGCACAGTAGCTCTGGGTTAAGAACAAATGCTGAGCCTTCTGACGCTTTAGTAGCCGTATCCGATGTACCCTCACAATGTTCTGAGGTAGGGATGAGGGATTTGCTGTCTGAGGGAGAGATTTCTGATTCAGGAAAGATGTTCCCTCAGACAGATTCAGATGTGACGGCATTTAAATTTAAGCTAGAACACCTCCGCTTATTGCTCAGGGAGGTTTTAGCGACTCTGGATGATTGTGACCCTATTGTAGTTCCAGAGAAATTGTGTAAAATGGACAAGTATTTAGAGGTTCCTGTTTACACTGATGTTTTTCCGGTCCCTAAGAGGATTTCGGGCATTGTTACTAAGGAGTGGGATAGACCAGGTATTCCGTTCACTCCCCTTCCTATTTTTAAGAAGATGTTTCCCATATCCAACACCATGCGGGACTCGTGGCAGACGGTCCCTAAGGTGGAGGGAGCGATTTCTACTCTGGCTAAGCATACAACTATACCTATTGAGGACAGTTGTGCTTTCAAAGATTCTATGGATAAAAAATTAGAGGGTCTCCTAAAGAAATTTTTTGTTCATCAGGGTTTTCTTCTCCAGCCTATAGCGTGCATTGTTCCTGTAACCACTACAGCTGCCTTTTGGTTCGAGGCTCTGGAAGAGGCTCTTCAGGTGGAGACTCCATTAGATGATATTCTGGATAGAATTAGGGCTCTTAAGATAGCTAATTCTTTCATTACAGACGATGCTTTTCATCTGGCTAAATTAGCGGCTAAGTATTCAGGTTTTGAAATTTTAGCGCGTAGAGCGTTATGGCTTAAGTCCTGGTCGGCTGATGTGTCATCAAAATCTAAGCTTTTGGCCATCCCTTGAAGACCCTATTCAGGCATGAACTGAAAGAGATCATTTCAGATATCACGGAGGGAAGGGTCATGCCCTCCCTCAGGATAAGTCAAATAAGATGAAGACCAAACAAAATAATTTTCGTTCCTTTCGACACTTCAAGCGTGGTCCCGCTTCCTCTTCCCCTGCTGCAAGGCAAGAGGGGAACTTTGCTCAATTCAAGCCAGTCTGGAGACCTAACCAGGCTTGGAAAAAGGGTATACGGGGGAAAAAGGTGAGGGAAAATTTGAGTGGGTTTATTAATCAAAATTTAAGGGATAAATTGAAAAATATTTATTACTTATAACCCTTAAATTCCAGAACCTAAAGCAGTAATATACATCAGAATGTACAAGAAGATGCAAAAAGATTTGCAGCAGAGAAAAAAAGACTGCTGGTTACTGGACTGTTTCAATGCTTAAAGCCCACTATAAAAATATTCTTCAATTTAGAGCAAAAGATTCAAATATTATAAAATATCACAGACATACCCATTTACACTAAATAACTTTATTGGGAGAAAAGAATATATATAATAGTCCATCAGGACTGGTACTCACGCACACACACACATACAGTTAAAACTTGCTGAAACTCAGATAAAATTGTCTAGAATGCACCTGTACAATGCTAATTGGTTACTCACAAAAGGTACATATAATATATATGTTTATACAAAAATGATTAACCCCAGGGAGTAAACAAATTAATATAAACAACAGTGGTAGCGTAAAAAGTCTAATGTGTTAGTTAGCCTGTACTGAAAAGCACCATACTATTATGAACAATGCTTGATGAGATATATCTATTTGTGCATTGGGATCTCTTAAATAATCTAAAGAATCCACCCTATCGATATACTGGTAGTTCCATCACATGGAATAATAATAGTTACAATGTTTGTTAGGCTTTCCGTTACAATTGTTGCCACCTGTGGTGATTTGATGTTAGGAAACCTAAATAATTGTTAAAATAGAAGCGTTTAGTGATTATAAGGTATGGTATATGCCTTTAAGGTCTCAAAAGTTAACAGCTGCGGTGTTATAAGATTTACGCAGGTTGTGTCAACAGTATATTATCCATATATCTCTGTTGTTGCCAAGATTATTGTTGTAATAACAGGCACACACTCAAAAATGTGAGCTGGCAATATTATATTTATATATATTAGCGGAGAATATAAATAATATATTAGTTCAACACAACAGCGCTCTGTTTTTAGTGCAAAAAAGAAATTATATCTGCAACATTAAGCAGTCTATACCTTTTATACCTGGTATATGCCTTTAAGGTTTCAAAAGTTAACAGCTGTGGTGTTGTAAAATTTGCGCAGGTTGGGTCAACAATATCTTATCCAAATATATCTATTGTTGCCAAGATTATCGTTATAGTAACAGGCACACACTCAAAAATGTGAGCTGGTAATATTATATTTATATATATTAGCGGAGAATATAAATAATATATTCAACACAACAGTGCTCTGTTTTTAGTGCAAAAAGAAATTATATCTGCAGCATTAAGCAGTCTATACCTTTTATACCTTTAAATATTCGCTTATTTAGAAAAGATAAGTATAGGATCCTAAATACAGCTCCTGCTATATGGTAAACCAACAAAGTTAGCTAGTAAAGAAAAATATCAGACTAGGCTAAAGAAAGGTCTCTTCTATAGCGGAGACCTGATTAACGTTTAACTGCCACTGTTGATAAGAATAATAATTATTAAGGTGCTATTCAAATATTAAACTGAGTTAAGCTTCTAAAATAGAGGTTCCATAACCTTGTGGTAGTGCCCCTGATGCGCCAAGGGTAAACAGGCCAAGAAGCCTGCTGCTGCCACCAAGACAGCATGAAAAGGTAGCCCCCGATCCGGGATCGGATCTAGTAGGGGGCATACTCTCTCTCTTTGCTCAGGCTTGGGCAAGAGACGTTCAGGACTCCTGGGCTGTAGAAATCGTAACCCAGGGGTATCTTCTAGATTTCAAAGATTCTCCTCCAAGGGGGAGATTCCATCTTTCTCAATTGTCTGTAAACCAGACAAAAAGAGAGGCGTTCTTACGCTGTGTAGAAGATCTATTTCCATGGGAGCGATCTGCCCAGTTCCGAAAACAGAACAGGGGCAGGGGTTCTACTCCAATCTGTTTGTGGTTCCCAACAAAGAGGGAACCTTCAGACCAATCCTAGATCTCAAGATCCTAAACCAATTCCTCAGAGTCCCATCCTTCAAGATGGAGACCATTCGGACTATTTTACCAATGATCCAGGAGGGGAGGGTCAATATATGACCACCGTGGACTTAAAGGATGCGTGTCTACACATTCCTATCCACAAAGATCATCACCAGTTCCTCAGGTTTGCCTTTCTGGACAAGCATTACCAGTTTGTGGCTCTTCCCTTCGGGTTGGCTACTGCGCCAAGAATTTTCACAAAGGTGCTAGGGTCCCTTCTGGCGGTCCTAAGGCCACGGGGCATAGCAGTGGCGCCTTATCTAGACGACATCCGAATTCAAGCGTCGACTTTTCAACTAGCCAAGTCTCACACGGACTTCATGTTGGCCTTTCTAAGATCTCATTGGTGGAAGGTGAACCTAAAAAAGAGTTCTCTTTCCCTTCTCACAAGAGTTTCATTCCTAGGGATTCTGATAGACTTGGTGGACATGAAAATATTTCTGACGGAGGTCAGGAAATCAAAGATTTCTCTTGTTAAGTGTATTCAGTCCACGGGTCATCCATTACTTATGGGATATATTCCCTTCCCAACAGGAAGTTGCAAGAGGATCACCCAAGCAGAGCTGCTATATAGCTCCTCTCCTCACATGTCATATCCAGTCATTCTCTTGCAACCCTCAACATAGAAGGAAGGTCGTGAGAGGAGTGTGGAGTTTTTTTATATTTAATTACTTCTTCAATCAAAAGTTTGTTATTTTTAAATGGCACCGGAGTGTGCTGTTTTTTTCTCTCAGGCAGTATTTAGAAGAAGAATCTGCCTGCGTTTTCTATGATCTTAGCAGAAGTAACTAGGATCCACTGGCTGTTCTCGCACATTCTGAGGAGTAGGGTAACTTCAGAAGGGGAATAGCATGCAGGGTTTCCTGCAAATAAGGTATGTGCAGTAAATATTTTTCTAAGGAATGGAATTGACTAAGAAAATACTGCTGATACCGATGTAATGTAAGTACAGCCTTAAATGCAGTAGTAGCGACTGGTATCAGGCTGATGAATGTATGTGCAGTAAAGTAATTTTCTAAGGAATGGAATTTGACTAAGAAAATGCTGTAAATACTGAAGTAATGTATGAGCCTTAACTGCAGTAGTAGCGACTGGTAGCAGGCTTATCTATAACAATACATAACCTTTAAAATTGATGTTTTAAAACGTTTACTGGCATGTTAATCGTTTTTTTGTGAGGTACATTGGTGCTAACTTATTGGGGCATGAATTTTTCCACATGGCTGTCGTATATTTCTGCATAGAAACAGTTAACTGAGGTTTCCCACTGTTGTAATATGAGTGGGAGGGGCCTATTTTAGCGCTTTTTTGCGCAGTAAAAATTCAGTCACAGTCTTCCTGCTTCTTCCTCCATGATCCAGGACGTCTCTGGAGAGCTCAGGGGATTTCAAAAATCAGTTTGAGGGAGGAAATCTGTCACAGCAGACCTGTGACAGTGTGTTTGACTGTGTTAAAAACGTTAATTCTTATATTGATTATCCGTTTTGGGTTTTAAGGGGTTAATCATTCATTTGCTAGTGGGTGCAATGCTCTGCTAACTTAATACATTTACTGTAAAAATTTGGTTGCTATAACTGATTTAGTTCATTGTTATTTCAACTGTGACAGTTTTTTTGTGCTTCTTAAAGGAGCAGTAGCGTTTTTTATATTGCTTGTAAATTTATTTGAAAGTATTTTCCAAGCTTGCTAGTCTCATTGCTAGTCTGTTTAAACATGTCGGACACAGATGAATCTGTTTGTTCACTATGTTTGAAGGCCAATGTGGAGCCCCATAGAAAGATGTGTACTAAATGCATTGATTTCACTTTAAATAATAAAGGTCAATCTTTATCTGTAAAGGAATTATCACCAGACAATGAGGGGGAAGTTATGCCGACTAACTCCGATCACGTGTCAGTACCTTCGCCTCCCGCCCAGGAGGCGCGTGATATTGTGGCGCCAAATGAGAGGCCCATACAAATCACTTTACAAGACATGGCTAATGTTATGACAGAAGTATTATCTAAACTGCCGGAATTAAGAGGCAAGCGCGATTGCTCTGGGATAAGGACAGAGCGCGCTGATGATGTGAGAGCCATGTCCGATACTGCGTCACATTTTGCAGAACATGAGGACGAAGAGCTTCATTCTGTGGCTGACGGATCTGATCCAGGGAGACCGGATTCAGAGATCTCTAATTTTAAATTTAAGCTTGAGAACCTCCGTGTATTGCTAGGGGAGGTTTTAGCGGCTCTGAATGACTGTAATACAGTTGCAATTCCAGAGAAATTATGTAGGCTGGATAGATACTATGCGGTGCCGGTGTGTACTGACGTTTTTCCTATACCTAAAAGGCTTACAGAGATTATTAGCAAGGAGTGGGATAGACCCGGTGTGCCCTTTTCCCCTCCTCCTATATTTAGGAAAATGTTTCCAATAGACGCCACCACACGAGACTTATGGCAGACAGTCCCTAAGGTGGAGGGAGCAGTTTCTACTTTAGCTAAGCGTATCACTATCCCGGTGGAGGATAGTTGTGCTTTTTCGGATCCAATGGATAAAAAATTAGAAGGTTACCTTAAGAAAATGTTTGTTCAACAAGGTTTTATCTTACAGCCCCTTGCAAGCATTGCGCCTGTCACTGCTGCTGTGGCATTCTGGTTTGAGTCTCTGGAAGAGGCCATTCGCACAGCTCCATTGGATGAGATTATGGACAAGCTTAAAGCACTTAAGCTAGCTAACCCATTTGTTTCTGATGCCGTTGTACATTTAACCAAACTAACGGCTAAGAACTCCGGATTCGCCATCCAGGTGCGCAGAGCGCTATGGCTTAAATCTTGGTCAGCTGACGTGACTTCTAAATCCAAATTGCTTAATATTCCTTTCAAAGGGCAGACCTTATTCGGGCCTGGTTTGAAAGAAATTATTACTGACATTACTGGAGGTAAGGGTCATACTCTTCCTCAGGACAGGGCCAAATCAAAGGCCAAACAGTCTAATTTTCATGCCTTTCGAAACTTCAAGGCAGGAGCAGCATCAACTTCCTCCGCCCCAAAACAGGAAGGAACTGTTGCTCGTTACAAACAGGGCTGGAAAACTAACCAGTCCTGGAACAAGGGCAAGCAGGCCAGAAAGCCTACTACTGCCCCTAAGACAGCATGAAGAGAGGGCCCCCTATCCGGAAACGGATCTAGTGGGGGGCAGACTTTCTCTCTTCGCCCAGGCTTGGGCAAGAGATGTCCAGGATCCCTGGGCGTTGGAGATTATATCTCAGGGATACCTTCTGGACTTCAAAGCTTCTCCTCCACAAGGGAGATTTCATCTTTCAAGGTTATCAGCAAACCAAATAAAGAAAGAGGCCTTTCTTCACTGTGTACAAGACCTCCTAGTAATGGGGGTGATCCACCCAGTTCCGCGGACGGAACAAGGGCAAGGATTTTACTCAAATCTGTTTGTGGTTCCCAAGAAAGAGGGAACCTTCAGACCAATCTTGGACTTAAAAATTTTAAACAAATTCCTAAGAGTTCCATCATTCAAAATGGAAACTATTCGAACCATACTACCCATGATCCAAGAGGGTCAGTATATGACCACAGTGGACTTAAAGGATGCCTACCTTCACATACCGATTCACAAAGATCATTATCGGTACCTAAGATTTGCCTTTCTAGACAGGCATTACCAGTTTGTAGCTCTTCCCTTCGGGTTAGCTACGGCCCTGAGAATCTTTACAAAGGTTCTGGGCTCACTTCTGGCGGTGTTAAGACCGCGAGGCATAGCGGTGGCTCCGTACCTAGACGACATTCTGATACAAGCGTCAAGTTTTCAAATTGCCAAGTCTCACACAGAGATAGTTCTGGCATTTCTGAGGTCGCATGGGTGGAAGGTGAACGTGGAAAAGAGTTCTCTATTACCACTCACAAGGGTTCCCTTCCTAGGGACTCTTATAGATTCTATAGAGATGAAAATTTGAAAAAGAGTAAAACACAGAGGCGCCAACATGGCCTAATATCGCCAGAAAAATATAAAGCACAGCAACACAGATGAGTAGGATACTCACAAACAAAAAGCACCCAGCTGGTGCATATGTATCAGGCTGAAACTTTTGCAGTGGTCCAGCTCACTGTGTCCTTGGCACAAAGGCAGTTGGAAATCTTCAGAAGGCCCAGATATTATATACCTAAATGAGCAAGAGAAAACAAACCAACATGGCCAAATATCATCTGGACAAGGATAGTAGGACCCAGAGTGATTGAACTTACAAGGGTGCAAATTCAGCAAGCTGGAACCATAATGTCGCCCAGTAGACTACTGCAAAGGCAATCCTCAGCAAAAACCATATTGTTTTTAATGAAGTTTTTATTTATCTTCACTGTGGGGTTTATCAGAATGTTATGAGCCAACTGCAGTTTATAGATGTGGTCATTGTTATCATTTTTTATGAATCAGTTAACACATGTTTGACATTTTCTGACCTATTTGTGTATATAACTGTTACTAAGCAACCACATTCATGAAATGTGTTATGGGTGCGGTCTGTTAATTGTTAATTGCTCAACCAATCACATCAGTTCCCTATGCTATAGATTATCTGTTAAATAGCAAGTGTATCACAATGTTTGTTCATAGCCTGATGAAACAGCCCTGAGTAGGCTGAGAAACGCGTCGCTGTATTAATAAAGTTTTTAAATATTTTATACACTTGCTATTGTGTGGTTTATCACTATATGTGAAAACTACATATTTGTTCCTGGTTTTTGCTGATGATTGCCTTTGCAGTAGTCTACTGGGCGACATTATGGTTCCAGCTTGCTGAATTTGCACCCTCAGGTGCAGACTATCTTGTAAGTTCAATCACTCTGGGTCCTACTATCCTTGTCCAGATGATATTTGGCCATGTTGGTTTGTTTTCTCTTGCTCATTTAGGTATATAATATCTGGGCCTTCTGAAGATTTCCAACTGCCTTTGTGCCAAGGACACAGTGAGCTGGACCACTGCAAAAGTTTCAGCCTGCTACATATGCACCAGCTGGGTGCTTTTTGTTTGTGAGTATCCTACTCATCTGTGTTGCTGTGCTTTATATTTTTCTGGCGATATTAGGCCATGTTGGCGCCTCTGTGTTTTACTCTTTTTCAGATTTTGTACATCAGGATTGCCATCCTTTGACAGAGTGCTGCCTTTACCTTTGGATCATCAAGGATATATTGACTTTTATTTTTATTTTTATCTTTTGTAAACAACTTGTATCTTCCATTTTTTAGGCTTGCTGGTATTGGGTTTTACTTTATTGCAATTCATTTATATTTTATGTTTTATATTAACTGTATTCGCTATTGCCATTTGATTATTTCAATTTAGTATACTTTTGTATGACCACTCAACAAGAAATATTTACCAGTACATCTCACTTATCGTTGTGAATATTCACAATAAGGAAGCGCCCCCTAAGGGCGTGTTGTGTTAGTAGTTTACATCACTCTCTCTATAGAGATGAAAATTTACCTGACGGAGTCCAGGTTATCAAAACTGCTAAATGCTTGCCGTGTCCTTCATTCCATTCCACACCCGTCAGTAGCTCAGTGCATGGAAGTAATCGGCTTAATGGTAGCGGCAATGGACATAGTTCCATTTGCGCGCCTACATCTCAGACCGCTGCAATTATGCATGCTAAGTCAGTGGAATCGGGATTACTCAGATTTGTCCCCTCGGCTAAATCTGGATCAAGAGACCAGAGATTCTCTTCTCTGGTGGCTTTCTCGGGTCAACTTGTCCAAAGGGATGACCTTTCGCAGGCCAGATTGGACGATTGTAACAACAGATGCCAGCCTTCTAGGTTGGGGCGCAGTCTGGAACTCCCTGAAGGCTCAGGGATCGTGGACTCAGGAGGAGAAATTCCTCCCAATAAATATTCTGGAGTTAAGAGCAATATTCAATGCTCTTCTAGCTTGGCCTCAGTTAGCAACACTGAGGTTCATCAGATTTCAGTAGGACAATATCACGACTGTGGCTTACATCAACCATCAAGGGGGAACCAGGAGTTCCCTAGCGATGTTAGAAGTCTCCAAGATAATTCGCTGGGCAGAGTCTCACTCTTGCCACCTGTCAGCGATTTACATCCCAGGCGTGGAGAACTGGGAGGCGGACTTTCTAAGTCGCCAGACTTTTCATCCGGGGGAGTGGGAACTTCATCCGGAGGTCTTTGCTCAACTGATTCATCGTTGGGGCAAACCAGAACTGGATCTCATGGCGTCTCGCCAGAACACCAAGCTTCCTTGTTACGGATCCAGGTCCAGGGACCCGGGAGCGGTGCTGATAGATGCTCTAGCAGCCCCTTGGGTTTTCAACATGGCTTATGTGTTTTCCACCATTTCCGCTACTACCTCGACTGATTGCCAAGATCAAACAGGAGAGAGCATCGGTGATTCTGATAGCGCCTGCGTGGCCACGCAGGACCTGGTATGCAGACCTAGTGGACATGTCGTCCTGTCCACCATGGTCTCTTCCTCTGAGGCAGGACCTTCTAATTCAGGGTCCTTTCAACCATCCAAATCTAATTTCTCTGAGGCTGACTGCATGGAGATTGAACGCTTGATCTTATCAAAGCGCGGCTTCTCTGAGTCGGTTATTGATACCTTAATACAGGCTCGGAAACCTGTTACCAGAAAGATTTACCAAAAGATATGGCGTAAATATTTATTTTGGTGCGAATCCAAGAGTTACTCATGGAGTAAAGTTAGGATTCCTAGGATATTATCTTTTCTACAAGAGGGTTTAGAAAAGGGCTTATCTGCTAGTTCGTTAAAGGGACAGATTTCTGCTCTATCTATTCTTTTACACAAACGTCTGGCAGAAATTCCAGACGTTCAGGCTTTTTGTCAGGCTTTGGCTAGGATTAAGCCTGTGTTTAAGACTGTTGCTCCGCCGTGGAGTTTAAACTTAGTTCTTAACGTTCTTCAAGGTGTTCCATTTGAACCCCTTCATTCCATTGATATCAAGCTGTTATCTTGGAAAGTTCTGTTTTTGATGGCTATTTCCTCGGCTCAAAGAGTCTCTGAGTTGTCTGCCTTACATTGTGATTCTCCTTATCTGATTTTTCATTCAGACAAGGTAGTTCTGCGTACTAAACCTGGGTTCTTACCTAAGGTAGTTTCTAACAGGAATTTCAATCAAGAGATTGTTGTTCCATCATTATGTCCTAACCCTTCTTCAAAGAAGGAACGACTTTTGCATAATCTGGACGTAGTCCGTGCCCTGAAGTTCTATTTACAGGCAACTAAAGATTTTCGTCAAACTTCTTCCCTGTTTGTTGTTTATTCTGGTCAGAGGAGAGGTCTAAAAGCTTCGGCTACCTCTCTCTCCTTTTGGCTTCGTAGCATAATACGTTTAGCCTATGAGACTGCTGGACAGCAGCCTCCTGAAAGAATTACAGCTCATTCCACTAGAGCTGTGGCTTCCACCTGGGCCTTTAAAAATGAGGCCTCTGTTGAACAGATTTGCAAGGCTGCGACTTGGTCTTCACTTCATACCTTTTCAAAATTTTACAAATTTGACACTTTTGCTTCTTTGGAGGCTGTTTTTGGGAGAAAGGTTCTACAGGCAGTGGTTCCTTCCGTTTAAAGTTCCTGCCTTGTCCCTCCCATCATCCGTGTACTTTAGCTTTGGTATTGGTATCCCACAAGTAATGGATGATACGTGGACTGGATACACTTAACAAGAGAAAACATAATTTATGCTTACCTGATAAATTTATTTCTCTTGTAGTGTATTCAGTCCACGGCCCGCCCTGTCTTCTTTTGAGGCAGATCTAAATTTTAATTAAAACTCCAGTCACCACTGCACCCTATGGTTTCTCCTTTCTTGTCTTGTTTCGGTCGAATGACTGGATATGACATGTGAGGGGAGGAGCTATATAGCAGCTCTGCTTGGGTGATCCTCTTGCAACTTCCTGTTGGGAAGGGAATATATCCCATAAGTAATGGATGACCCGTGGACTGAATACACTACAAGAGAAATAAATTTATCAGGTAAGCATAAATTATGTTTTTAGCCACCTACCGAGCTCTTCATTCCATTCCTCGGCCGTCAGTGGCTCAGTGTATGGAGGTAATCGGACTAATGGTAGCGGCAATGGACATAGTTCCGTTTGCTCGCTTACATCTCAGACCACTGCAACTATGCATGCTCAGACAGTGGAATGGGGATTATGCAGATTTATCTCCTCAGATAAATCTGGATCAGGAGACCAGAGATTCTCTTCTTTGGTGGTTGTCACAGGATCACCTGTCCCAGGAAATGTATTTCCGCAGGCCAGCGTGGGTTATAGTGACGACGGACGTCAGCCTACTGGGCTGGGGTGCAGTCTGGAATTCCCTGAAAGCACAGGGTTTTTGGACTCAGGAGGAGGCCCTCCTACCGATAAATATTCTGAAATTAAGAGCGATATTCAATGCTCTTCAGGCGTGGTATCAGCTGGCTTCGGCCAGATTCATCAGATTTCAGTCGGACAACATCACGACTGTGGCTTATATCAATCATCAGGGGGGAACAAGGAGTTCCTTAGCGATGATAGAAGTTTCTAGAATAATCCGATGGGCAGAGACTCACTCTTGCCACCTCTCAGCAATCTATATCCCAGGGGTAGAGAACTGGGAAGCAGATTTTCTAAGTCGTCAGACTTTTCATCCGGGGGAGTGAGAACTCCATCCGGAGGTGTTTGCTCAACTGGTTCAGCTATGGGGCACACCAGAATTAGATCTGATGGCGTCTCGTCAGAACGCCAAACTTCCTCGTTACGGGTCCAGGTCAAGGGATCCTCAGGCAGTACTGATAGATACTCTAGCAGTACCCTGGTCGTTCAACCTGGCTTATGTGTTTCCACCATTCCCTCTCCTTCCGCGTCTGATTGCCAGAATCAAACAGGAGATAGCACCTGCGTGGCCACACAGGACTTAGTATGCAGACCTGGTGGACATGTCATCTCTGCCACCATGGACTCTGCCACTGAGACAGGACCTTTTGATTCAAGGTCCGTTCAAGCATCCAAATCTAATTTCTCTGCAACTGACTGCTTGGAGATTGAACGCTTGATTTTATCAAGCACAACTTGGACGTGGTTCGTGCTTTGAGGTTTTATTTGCAGGCAACCAAAGATTTTCGTCAAACATCTTCTTTGTTTTTTGTCTATTCTGGAAAGCGTAGAGGTCAAAAGGCTACGGCTACCTCTCTTTCCTTTTGGCTGAAAAGCATCATCCGTTTGGCTTATGAGACTGCTGGACAGCAGCCTCCTGAAAGAATTTCAGCTCACTCTACTAGAGCGGTGGCTTCCACATGGGCTTTTAAAAATGATGCTTCTGTTGAACAGATTTGTAAGGCTGCGACTTGGTCTTCGCTTCATACCTTTTCCAAATTTTACAAATTTGATACTTTTGCTTCTTCGGAGGCTATTTTTGGGAGAAAGGTTTTGCAAGCAGTGGTACCTTCCGTTTAGGTTCCTGTCTTGTCCCTCCCTTCATCCGTGTCCTAAAGCTTTGGTATTGGTATCCCACAAGTAAGGATGAAACCGTGGACTCAGTACATCTTGCAAAAGAAAACAAAATTCATGCTTACCTGATAAATTTCTTTCTTTTGCGATGTACCGAGTCCACGGCCGCCCTGTCTATTCAAGACAGATAGTATTTTTTATTGAAAACTTCAGTCACCTCTGCACCTTATAATTTCTCCTTTTTCTTCCTTGGCCTTAGGTCGAATGACTAGGGGGTGGAGTTAAGGGGGGAGCTATATAGACTGCTCTGCTGTGGGTGCCCTGTTTGCCACTTCCTGTTAGGAAGGATAATATTCCCACAAGTAAGGATGAAACCGTGGACTCGGTACATCGCAAAAGAAAGAAATTTATCAGGTAAGCATACATTTTGTTTTCTCTTGTTAAGTGTATCCAGTCCACGGATCATCCATTACTTGTGGGATATTCTCCTTCCCAACAGGAAGTTGCAAGAGGATCACCCCCAGCAGAGCTGCTATATAGCTCCTCCCCTCACTGCCATATCCAGTCATTCTCTTGCAACTCTCAACTAAGATGGAGGTCTTAAGAGGACTGTGGTGTTTTATACTTTTATTATTATTTCTTCAATCAAAAGTTTGTTATTTTTAAATGGTACCGGAGTGTACTGTTTATCTCAGGCAGTATTTGGAAGAAGAATCTGCCTGCGTTTTCTATGATCTTAACAGAAGTAACTAAGATCCTTTGCTGTTCTCACATATTCTGAGGAGTGAGGTAACTTCAGAGGGGGAATAGCGTGCAGGTTTTCCTGCAATAAGGTATGTGCAGTTAAAATATTTTTCTAGGGATGGAATTTGCTAGAAAATGCTGCTGATACCGAAGTAATGTAAGTAAAGCCTTAAATGCAGTGATAGTGACTGGTATCAGGCTTATTAATAGAGATACATACTCTTATAAAAGTGTATTTTAAAACGTTTGCTGGCATGTTTAATCGTTTTTTACATATGTTTGGTGATAAAACTTATTGGGGCCTAGTTTTTTCCACATGGCTGGCTTGAATTTTGCCTAGAAACAGTTCCCTGAGGCTTCCCACTGTTGTAATATGAGTGGGAGGGCCCTATTTTGGCGTTTTTTTGCACAGCAAAAATTACAGACACAGACATCCAGCTTCTTCCTGCATGATCCAGGACTTCTCTGAAGGGCTCAAAAGGCTTCAAAAGTCGTATTGAGGGAGGTAAAAAGCCACAGTAGAGCTGTGGCAGTTGTGACTGTTTAAAAAACGTTTTTGTCATTTGTTATTCCGTTTTTGGTATTAAGGGGTTAATCATCCATTTGCAAGTGGGTGCAATGCTCTGCTAACTTATTACATACACTGTAAAAATTTCGTTAGTGTAACTGCATTTTTTTCACTGTTATTTCAAAATTTGGGAAAATTTGTGTTTCTTAAAGGCGCAATAACGTTTTTTATATTGCTTGTAAACTTGTTTTAAAGTGTTTTCCAAGCTTACTAGTCTCATTGCTAGTCTGTTTAAACATGTCTGACACAGAGGAACCTACTTGTTCATTATGTTTGAAAGCCATGGTGGAGCCCCATAGGAGAATGTGTACTAAATGTATTGATTTCACCTTAAACAGTAAAGATCAGTCTTTATCTATAAAAGAATTATCACCAGAGGGTTCTGTCGAGGGGGAAGTTATGCCGACTAACTCTCCCCACGTGTCAGACCCTTCGCCTCCCGCTCAGGGGACGCACGCTAATATGGCGCCAATTACATCAGGGACGCCCATAGCGATTACCTTGCAGGACATGGCTGCAATCATGAATAATACCCTGTCAGAGGTATTATCTAGATTGCCTGAATTAAGAGACAAGCGCGATGGCTTTGGGATTAGGAGAGATACAGAGCGCGCAAATGCTGTTAGAGCCATGTCTGATACTGCGTCACAGTATGCAGAACATGAGGACGGAGAGCTTCAGTCTGTGGGTGACATCTCTGACTCGGGGAAACCTGATTCAGAGATTTCTAATTTTAAATTTAAGCTTGAGAACCTCCGTGTATTGCTTGGGGAGGTATTAGCTGCTCTGAATGACTGTAACACAGTTGCAATTCCAGAGAAATTGTGTAGGCTGGATAGATACTATGCGGTGCTGGTGTGCACTGACGTTTTTCCTATACCTAAAAGGCTTAAAGAAATTATTAGCAAGGAGTGGGATAGACCCGGTGTGCCCTTTTCCCCACCTCCTATATTTAGAAAAATGTTTCCAATAGACGCCACTACACGGGACTTATGGCAGACGGTCCCTAAGGTGGAGGGAGCAGTTTCTACTTTAGCTAAGCGTACCACTATCCCTGTTGAGGACAGTTGTGCTTTTTCAGATCCAATGGATAAAAAATTGGAGGGTTACCTTAAGAAAATGTTTATTCAACAAGGTTTTATTTTACAGCCCCTTGCATGCATTGCGCCTGTCACTGCTGCGGCGGCATTCTGGTTTGAGGCCCTGGAAGAGGCCATCCAGACAGCTCCATTGAATGAAATTATTGACAAGCTTAGAACGCTTAAGCTAGCTAACTCATTTGTTTCTGATGCCATTGTTCATTTGACTAAACTAACGGCTAAGAATTCCGGATTTGCCATCCAGGCGCGTAGGGCGCTATGGCTTAAATCCTGGTCAGCTGACGTAACTTCAAAGTCTTAATTACTCAACATTCCTTTCAAGGGGCAGACCTTATTCGGGCCTGGCTTGAAGGAAATTATTGCTGACATTACTGGAGGCAAGGGTCATACCCTTCCTCAGGACAGGGCCAAATCAAAGGCCAAACAGTCTAATTTTCGTGCCTTTCAAAATTTCAAGGCAGGAGCAGCATCAACTTCCTCCGCTTCAAAACAAGAGGGAACTGTTGCTCATTCCAGACAGGCCTGGAAACCTAACCAGTCCTGGAACAAGGGCAAGCAGGCCAGAAAGCCTGCCGCTGCCCCCAAGACAGCATGAAGGAACGGCCCCCTATCCGGAAACGGGTCTAGTGGGGGGCAGACTTTCTCTCTTCGCCCAGGCGTGGGCAAGAGATGTTCAGGATCCCTGGGCGTTGGAGATCATATCTCAGGGATATCTTCTGGACTTCAAAGCTTCTCCTCCACAAGGGAGATTTCATCTTTCAAGGTTATCAGCAAACCAGATAAAGAAAGAGGCATTCCTAAGCTGTGTGCAAGACCTCCTAGTAATGGGAGTGATCCATCCAGTTCCGCGGACGGAACAAGGACAGGGATTTTATTCAAATCTGTGGTTCCCAAGAAAGAGGGAACCTTCAGACCAATCTTGGATCTAAAGATCTTAAACAAATTCCTCAGAGTTCCATCATTCAAAATGGAAACTATTCGGACCATCCTACCCATGATCCAAGAGGGTCAGTACATGACCACAGTGGACTTAAAGGATGCCTACCTTCACATACCGATTCACAAAGATCATCATCGGTTCCTAAGGTTTGCCTTTCTAGACAGGCATTACCAATTTGTAGCTCTTCCCTTCGGGTTGGCCACTGCCCCGAGAATTTTTACAAAGGTTCTGGGCTCGCTTCTGGCGGTTCTAAGACCGCGAGGCATAGCGGTGGCTCCGTATCTAGACGACATCCTGATACAGGCGTCAAGCTTTCAAATTGCCAAGTCTCATACAGAGATAGTTCTGGCATTTCTGAGGTCGCATGGGTGGAAAGTGGAAAAGAGTTCTCTATCACCACTCACAAGAGTCTCCTTCCTAGGGACTCTTATAGATTCTGTAGAGATGAAAATTTACCTGACGGAGTCCAGGTTATCAAAACTTCTAAATGCTTGCCGTGTCCTTCATTCCATTCCACGCCCGTCAGTGGCTCAGTGCATGGAAGTAATCGGCTTAATGGTAGCGGCAATGAACATAGTGCCATTTGCGCGCCTGCATCTCAGACCGCTGCAATTATGCATGCTAAGTCAGTGGAATGGGGATTACTCAGATTTGTCCCCTCTACTAAATCTGGATCAAGAGACCAGAGATTCTCTTCTCTGGTGGCTTTCTCGGGTCCATCTGTCCAAGGGTATGACCTTTCGCAGGCCAGATTGGACGATTGTAACAACAGATGCCAGCCTTCTAGGTTGGGGCGCAGTCTGGAACTCCCTGAAGGCTCAGGGATCGTGGACTTAGGAGGAGAAACTCCTCCCAATAAATATTCTGGAGTTAAGAGCAATATTCAATGCTCTTCTAGCTTGGCCTCAGTTAGCAACACTGAGGTTCATCAGATTTCAGTCGGACAACATCACGACTGTGGCTTACATCAACCATCAAGGGGGAACCAGGAGTTCCCTAGCGATGTTAGAAGTCTCAAAGATAATTCGCTGGGCAGAGTCTCACTCTTGCCACCTGTCAGCGATCCACATCCCAGGCGTAGAGAACTGGGAGGCGGATTTTCTAAGTCGTCAGACTTTTCATCCGGGGGAGTGGGAACTCCATCCGGAGGTGTTTGCTCAACTGGTCCATCGTTGGGGCAAACCAGAACTGGATCTCATGGCGTCTCGACAGAACGCCAAGCTTCCTTGTTACGGATCCAGGTCCAGGGACCCGGGAGTAACGCTGATAGATGCTCTAGCAGCTCCTTGGTTCTTCAACCTGGCCTATGTGTTTCCACCGTTTCCTCTGCTCCCTCGACTGATTGCCAAAATCAAACAGGAGAGAGCATTGGTGATTCTGATAGCGCCTGCGTGGCCACGCAGGACCTGGTATGCAGACCTAGTGGACATGTCATTTCTTCCACATGGACTCTGCCTCTGAGGCAGGACCTTCTAATACAAGGTCCTTTCAATCATCCAAATCTACTTTCTCTGAGACTGACTGCATGGAGATTGAACGCTTGATTCTATCAAGGCGTGGCTTCTCCGAGTCAGTCATTGATACATTAATACAGGCTCGGAAGCCTGTCACCAGGAAAATCTACCATAAGATATGGCGTAAATATCTTTATTGGTGTGAATCCAAGAGTTACTCATGGAGTAAGGTTAGGATTCCTAGGATATTGTCCTTTCTCCAAGAGGGTTTGGACAAAGGCTTATCAGCTAGTTCTTTAAAAGGACAGATCTCTGCTCTGTCTATTCTTTTGCACAAGCGTCTGGCAGAAGTTCCAGACGTCCAGGCATTTTGTCAGGCTTTGGTTAGGATTAAGCCTGTGTTTAAAACTGTTGCTCCCCCGTGGAGCTTAAACTTGGTTCTTAAAGTTCTTCAGGGAGTTCCGTTTGAACCCCTTCATTCCATTGATATTAAACTTTTATCTTGGAAAATTCTGTTTTTGATGGCTATTTCCTCGGCTCGAAGAGTCTGAGTTATCTGCCTTACATTGTGATTCTCCTTATCTGATTTTTCATTCAGACAAGGTAGTTCTGCGTACCAAACCTGGGTTTTTACCCAAGGTGGTTTCTAACAGGAATATCAATCAAGAGATTGTTGTTCCATCATTGTGTCCTAATCCTTCTTCAAAGAAGGAACGTCTTTTGCATAATCTGGACGTAGTCCGTACCTTGAAGTTTTACTTACAGGCTACTAAAGATTCTGCCCTGTTTGTCGTTTACTCTGGACAGAGGAGAGGTCAAAAAGCTTCGGCAACCTCTCTCTCCTTTTGGCTTCGGAGCATAATACGCTTAGCCTATGAGACTGCTGGACAGCAGCCCCCTGAAAGGATTACAGCTCATTCTACTAGAGCTGTGTCTTCCACCTGGGCCTTTAAAAATGAGGCCTCTTTTGAACAGATTTGCAAGGCTGCGACTTGGTCTTCGCTTCACACCTTTTCAAAATTTTACAAATTTGACACTTTTGCTTCTTCGGAGGCTGTTTTTGGGAGAAAGGTTCTACAGGCAGTGGTTCCTTCCGTTTAAGTTCCTGCCTTGTCCCTCCCATCATCCGTGTACTTTAGCTTTGGTATTGGTATCCCACAAGTAATGGATGATCCGTGGACTGGATACACTTAACAAGAGAAAACGTAATTTATGCTTACCTGATAAATTTATTTCTCTTGTAGTGTATCCAGTCCACGGCCCGCCCTGTCCTTTTAAGGCAGGTTTAAATTTTAATTAAACTACAGTCACCACTGCACCCTATGGTTTCTCCTTTCTCGTCTTGTTTCGGTCGAATGACTGGATATGGCAGTGAGGGGAGGAGCTATATAGCAGCTCTGCTGTGGGTGATCCTCTTGCAACTTCCTGTTGGGAAGGAGAATATCCCACAAGTAATGGATGATCCGTGGACTGGATACACTACAAGAGAAATAAATTTATCAGGTAAGCATAAATTATGTTTTTTACGCTCTCTTCCATCTTAATGAGAGGAGAGTCCACTGCTTCATTCATTACTTGTGGGAATTAAGAACCTGGCCACCAGGAGGAGGCAAAGACACCCCAGCCAAAATCTTAAATACCTCCCCCACTCCCCTCAACCCCCAATCATTCTTTGCCTTTCATCACAGGAGGTTGGCAGAGAAGTGTCGGAAGATCGGAGTAGTCTACCCCTAGGACGGATAGCTGTGCCGTACCTTCCACTTAGTAGAACGAGGCAGCGCATTAATGGCCGCAGAAACCACCATCTGTAATTGATCGGCGAAGTCTGGAGGCCAAAGAGCAGCTCCCGCAGGAGGATTAGTAGTGCCCTGGGGAACTGCTTGTGTAATCGGAGATGCAGGGAACGCACCTCGTGGGGTGGCAATCCCTAAGAGGTGGACGGCTCAGTCGTACTAAATACCTTATTCCTTTTGGAAATAGCAATATTGTCAAAGCTTGTGGAACAGAGTTGCGTAGGCGGCTCGACTAGAACCTCCTTATAATATACACAGTTAATGGGTTTAAATAAAGAGGGAGTATCCTCTAACATATCAGAGTCCTCCATAGCTTGCGCCTTTATTGCGGACTTGATCAAAAAATAAATGGCACCTTTATATCCAAATGGCCAGGGCACTCACCACCTCCTATGACCCGGTCTATAAGAACCAGCCCTCATCTCCTCCGAACATAGGTCAAAAAAGAGGAAGTTGTAGAGGCCACACCCGCTCACATGGAGTGCCATACAGGACCGCCCCTGCACTCAAGAGAAAAAAGCACCAAAAGGCCCGCCTCAATCCCTCGCTATGAACTGTGTTCCACACTGACAGAGCCTCATCTCACACAAATGCAGTAAAAACACAATAAACAATATTATGCATAATAAACTCCCCCCTGTTCAATAGCCCCCTTCCAAGGTTATTACCCTAGATTCTATAAAGATAAAAGGAGCCACGCTGTGACCCTGTCTTCATGCGTTATCAAATATATAAATGAAAAGATCTTACTAGAATCAACGCTGTGAAACAGGAACACGGCCCTTCAAGTGTGACAGGTTAGTAGCATCTCTCCTGACATGGACTTGAGAGAAGAAACGCAGGCAGCGAAACTCGTCAACGCTGATTGCTAATGGAGCTGTTAAACAGAGTCGGGATAGGTTCGCAAAAAGACTCTCTCTGCATCTCCGGACTCTGACATTCACCCATGCTCTTACTGAGAGGCTGAAAGGGCTACTTAAAACTCCAGTCCTATTTCGAAGAGTACTACCCTCCATAAGAGACTACTCCGATCTTCCGACACTTCTCTGCCAACCTCCTGTGATGAAAGGCAAAGAATGACTGGGGGTTGAGGGGAGTGGGGGAGGTATTTAAGATTTTGGCTGGGGTGTCTTTGCCTCCTCCTGGTGGCCAGGTTCTTAATTCCCACAAGTAATGAATGAAGCAGTGGACTCTCCTCCCATCAATGGAAATGAAATGATCAGGTAAGCATAATTTATGTTTTTAGAGCGGAGTACATTTCTCTGTCGTGATTGTTTTTGTCCCGATCACGTGAAAACCGCACTTCCGCTTTTATGGAGCGGAGCTGTTATACAGATAGAGCAGCTGTCTTTGTCTTTGCCTGGTCTTTTGTAAAATCGGCTTCTGTGTTTCAGCGATCAGGAGTTTTTCAGAGGCGAATTATTAGTGGGACATTCTTCTGGCTGGTAGGAGCCTCAGGCATCTGAGTCTGTTTTATTAAAGTATTGTCTAATATTGATTGCAATATTTCTTTTTATTTTATTTTTTGGCCTGATGATTTAAAATAATTTTCTGAAGCATTTAGTTTTTATTTTGCATTAAGAATCACTATATTTCTACGTTACTTGTGGGACTTTTTGCTTGACTATGGATTCAGATCAGGATCAATCTATCTCCATGGATATATGTTTACTTTGCTTAGATAACCAGATTGCCCTGCCTATGCAGTTTTGTTCTGCCTGTTTAGCAAAGACTTTGACATGTAAAGAAAAAATTCTCCCTTCTGAGCCAAGTGTCTCTCAGGATTCTGCTATGCATGATGTGCCTCAGCTTTCTCCTCAGATGTCCCAAGCCTTAATTGTTTCTCATACTGTGCCATCTGTGTCCGCTCATCCACCTGGGGGTGTTTATTTACCTGGGGATTTTGCTGCTCAGATTAACTGCGGCTTTTTCAGCTTTCCCTGCATTGGGTAAGCGTAAGAGAAAATCTAAACATTTGCCTGATTCTAAGGCTTCTGATTCTAGGACTGCATTAGCAACTCTTGATCAGATATCTGATTAGGAGCATACTTCAGTAACTTCTGAAGGCGAGATCTCAGACTGACACTTTAGCAGTGAAATCTTCAGAATCTGAAGAGGTTTATTTTAGATTTAAGCTTGAACACCTCCGGTTACTATTGAAGAAAATCCTAGCTACCTTAGACGACTCGGAACCTTTGGTTGTGTCAACCCCACAAAGTCTTCTAAATTGGATAGAGTCTATGATTCAGAAATATAAGAGAGTGGTGCATACAAATTATACACCACACTCATAGGGGGCGCTATCTATACCTAATTAATAAACAACACAAAAAAACAACAATTGGTGGTGATAGTAATACAGATAAAATAAAATATAATGAAATCACCCAAATAGACAAATACAGATGTCTAGATGTAAGCATACACGAAAGTCACAGTAATGTCCACAGCAGTAGTCCTATAAAAACGGTATGAGGCAGCTCTCTGTCATAGGACGGTCATCCTGATGTATCGTGATCTGAAAAAAGGAAAAGGAACAGAGGCGCCAAACATGGCCTAGTAGCGTCAGGGCACCAACACACACAGGACCAACAGAATAGTATATACTCACAAGTGAGGCGCACCCAAACTGTGCTATTGATGCAGACTGGAACTACAACAGTGGTCCAGCTCACTAATCTCCACCAGTCAAAACTCCAACTCCAGATAATCCTTAAGGAGGCAGATAGATTATATCCTAAAAGGACAAAAGGAAGGCACAAACATAGCCCAGTAACGTTTGAACCAAGGAGATATAGTGTTTAAAGATTACACTTACAAGAGGAGAAGCACCACCAGGTGCAATATCAGCAGTACTGGGACCTCTCAGCTGCCCAGTGGACTGTAGAATCCAGTCAGCAGGATAGATGGTTCCAACTTGAGCAAGGAAAAAATCCAGCCAAAGAAAAAGATATATACTGCCCCCACAACAGCAGAATAAAATATAGTAGCAAGTGTGTAATAATAAAATACTTTATTAAAAACAAGCGACGCGTTTCCCAGCCACACAGGGCTGTTTCCTCAGGCTATAAGACAATGTTAAAAACACTTGCTATATATAGGGGATAGGGTAAATTACAAAATGGAGGCTTGGTCCTGATAGGGCAGTTAATTAACAATTACATTAATGACACCTGTTACACCAATTAGTGATTAGTTGTTATGACAACCTCTATATACAAAGCCCTCACAGATGGTCTTAAAGGCAATGACAGCAATACTCCAAATCTTTTGTGAATGACATAAAATACATTTAAATTGTAGTACATGACTAAAAATAAATATACAAATATGCAATTTTATAACATAATGTGCACAAATTCATTGCCCATGCATAATATTCTATTAACAAACAAAGCAGTTTAGAACAAAAGATTAATATATACAATAAAACTTTCATACAGACTAATGCATGTCCCTTTAATAATACCTTGAGCGGGTGCATACTATTTCTCTTATGACATCGGTTATATATGCATATAAAATATATAGTGAAATGCCCTTCTCAAAATACCAACTAGCTGTAATCATGTAATCCATTATTTAAAATTGTGAGAGTGTCCACTCTTAGCCACACGCTCTGTTACCTACTTGAATAGAGTCTATGATTCCCTATCTTCTGAGGAGGTTTTTCCTATCCCAAGGAAGATGTCTGAAATTATCACTCAGGAATGGGATAAGCCAGGGGTTCCTTTTCTTTTTAAAGACACGATGAGTCCACAGATTTCATCCTTACTTGTGAGATTACGCCTCCTGGTCAGCAGGAGGAGGCAAAGAGCACCACAGCAAAGCTGTATAATATAGCTCCTCCCTTCCCTCCCACCCCAGTCATTCTCTTTGCCTGTGTTAGTGATAGGAAGAGGTAAAGTGAGGTGTTAGTTATAGATTCTTCAATCAAGAGTTTATTATTTTTAAAGTAGTGCCAGTGAGTGCTACTTTGTGCTAGGGTGTAGCCTAGACCAGATCAGTCTCTACAGTAGAGCATTTGGTGGCTTTAAAGCAATAGGAACTTTTTGGACATAATTCTCACTGCGCCTCCTATACATATTTGCTGCCCTAATCCAGATAGCCTAAGCACATTTAACTCAGGCTTATCTTATTCCACAGGGCTATGGGAGGGAGAGAGACCTCTTACACCTGTTGGACTGCCATGCTGTTGCACAGCTTTCAAGGTAAGTGCTAACTTTATTATTTCTGGGGACATCATTCTCTCAGAAGAAAGTGAGCACTGCATTACATACAATCACATGTCAAGGGCTGAGATAAGATTGGGCTCCTTATTGTGATGGGACTGTGATCTCTTCTTGAGGGAGAGATGTGTTACACAGATACTGGGGACTGGATGGAATCAGTGTTGTTTTACTCCCGGCAGTTTTAGAATAAAATATGCCGACCGGGAGACGGTTAACTCTACATGCAATCACATGTCAAGGGCTAAGATAAAGATTGGGCTCTTTATTGTGAGGGGGGGGGGGGGCTCTTTATTGTGAGGGGATCTCTTCTTGAGAGAGAACTATGGTACACAGACACTGGGGCTTTTCTTATATATACTCTTTCTAAAGCTATTGCTGTTGAGAGTCTGGTGACACCGGTCAATACATGCCACAATTTCTCCAACATAGGTGTGTCCGGTCCACGGCGTCATCCTTACTTGTGGGATATTCTCCTCCCCAACAGGAAATGGCAAAGAGCCCAGCAAAGCTGGTCACATGATCCCTCCTAGGCTCCGCCTACCCCTGTCATTCTCTTTGCCGTTGTACAGGCAACATCTCCACGGAGATGGCTTAGAGTTTTTTAGTGTTTAACTGTAGTTTTTATTATTCAATCAAGAGTTTGTTATTTTGAAATAGTGCTGGTATGTACTATTTACTCAGAAACAGAAAAGAGATGAAGATTTCTGTTTGTATGAGGAAAATGATTTTAGCAACCGTCACTAAAATCCATGGCTGTTCCACACAGGACTGTTGAGAGCAATTAACTTCAGTTGGGGGAACAGTGAGCAGTCTCTTGCTGCTTGAGGTATGACACATTCTAACAAGACGATGTAATGCTGGAAGCTTTCATTTTCCCTATGGGATCCGGTAAGCCATGTTTATTACGATCGTAAATAAGGGCTTCACAAGGGCTTATTAAGACTGTAGACTTTTTCTGGGCTAAATCGATTCATTATTAACACATATTTAGCCTTGAGGAATCATTTTATTTGGGTATTTTGATATAATAATATCGGCAGGCACTGTTTTAGACACCTTATTCTTTAGGGGCTTTCCCAAAGCATAGGCAGAGCCTCATTTTCGCGCCGGTGTTGCGCACTTGTTTTTGAGAGGCATGGCATGCAGTCGCATGTGAGAGGAGCTCTGATACTTAGAAAAGACTTTCTGAAGGCGTCATTTGGTATCGTATTCCCCTTTGGGCTTGGTTGGGTCTCAGCAAAGCAGATACCAGGGACTGTAAAGGGGTTAAAGTTCAAAACGGCTCCGGTTCCGTTATTTTAAGGGTTAAAGCTTCCAAATTTGGTGTGCAATACTTTTAAGGCTTTAAGACACTGTGGTGAAAATTTGGTGAATTTTGAACAATTCCTTCATGTTTTTTCGCAATTGCAGTAATAAAGTGTGTTCAGTTTAAAATTTAAAGTGACAGTAACGGTTTTATTTTAAAACGTTTTTTGTACTTTGTTATCAAGTTTATGCCTGTTTACCATGTCTGAACTACCAGATAGACTGTGTTCTGAATGTGGGGAAGCCAGAATTCCTATTCATTTAAATAAATGTGATTTATGTGACAATGACAATGATGCCCAAGATGATTCCTCAAGTGAGGGGAGTAAGCATGGTACTGCATCATTCCCTCCTTCGTCTACACGAGTCTTGCCCACTCAGGAGGCCCCTAGTACATCTAGCGCGCCAATACTCCTTACTATGCAACAATTAACGGCTGTAATGGATAATTCTGTCAAAAACATTTTAGCCAAAATGAACACTTATCAGCGTAAGCGCGACTGCTCTGTTTTAGATACTGAAGAGCATGACGACGCTGATAATAATGTTTCTGAAGGGCCCCTAACCCAGTCTGATGGGGCCAGGGAGGTTTTGTCTGAGGGAGAAATTACTGATTCAGGGAACATTTCTCAACATGCTGAACCTGATGTGATTACATTTAAATTTAAGTTGGAACATCTCCGCATTCTGCTTAAGGAGGTATTATCCACTCTGGATGATTGTGACAAGTTGGTCATCCCAGAGAAACTATGTAAAATGGACAAGTTCCTAGAGGTGCCGGGGCTCCCAGAAGCTTTTCCTATACCCAAGCGGGTGGCGGACATTGTTAATAAAGAATGGGAAAGGCCCGGTATTCCGTTCGTCCCTCCCCCCATATTTAAAAAATTGTTTCCTATGGTCGACCCCAGAAAGGACTTATGGCAGACAGTCCCTAAGGTCGAGGGAGCGGTTTCCACTTTAAACAAACGCACCACTATACCCATAGAGGATAGTTGTGCTTTCAAAGATCCTATGGATAAAAAATTAGAAGGTTTGCTTAAAAAGATGTTTGTTCAGCAGGGTTACCTTCTACAACCAATTTCATGCGTTGTCCCTGTCGCTACAGCCGCATGTTTCTGGTTCGATGAGCTGATAAAGGCGGTCGATAGTGATTCTCCTCCTTATGAGGAGATTATGGACAGAATCAATGCTCTCAAATTGGCTAATTCTTTTACCCTAGACGCCACTTTGCAATTGGCTAGGTTAGCGGCTAAGAATTCTGGGTTTGCTATTGTGGCGCGCAGAGCGCTTTGGTTGAAATCTTGGTCGGCTGATGCGTCTTCCAAGAACAAGCTACTTAACATTCCTTTCAAGGGGAAAACGCTGTTTGGCCCTGACTTGAAAGAGATTATCTCTGATATCACTGGGGGTAAGGGCCACGCCCTTCCTCAGGATCGGCCTTTCAAGGCAAAAAATAAACCTAATTTTCGTCCCTTTCGTAGAAACGGACCAGCCCAAAGTGCTACGTCCTCTAAGCAAGAGGGTAATACTTCTCAAGCCAAGCCAGCTTGGAGACCAATGCAAGGCTGGAACAAGGGAAAGCAGGCCAAGAAACCTGCCACTGCTACCAAGACAGCATG
The DNA here is from genome assembly GCF_027579735.1 of Bombina bombina. Classification (NCBI taxonomy): domain Eukaryota; kingdom Metazoa; phylum Chordata; class Amphibia; order Anura; family Bombinatoridae; genus Bombina; species Bombina bombina. Next base: position 328,429,675 of record NC_069499.1, read on the forward strand.
AAATGTTGGCCCCCGATCCGGGACCGGATCTGGTGGGGGGCAGACTCTCTCTCTTCGCTCAGGCTTGGGCAAGAGATGTTCTGGATCCTTGGGCGCTAGAAATAGTCTCCCAAGGTTATCTTCTGGAATTCAAGGGGCTTCCCCCAAGGGGGAGGTTCCACAGGTCTCAGTTGTCTTCAGACCACATAAAAAGACAGGCATTCTTACATTGTGTAGAAGACCTGTTAAAAATGGGAGTGATTCATCCTGTTCCATTAAGAGAACAAGGGATGGGGTTCTACTCCAATCTGTTCATAGTTCCCAAAAAAGAGGGAACGTTCAGACCAATCTTAGATCTCAAGATCTTAAACAAGTTTCTCAAGGTTCCATCGTTCAAGATGGAAACCATTCGAACTATTCTTCCTTCCATCCAGGAAGGTCAATTCATGACCACGGTGGATTTAAAGGATGCGTATCTACATATTCCTATCCACAAGGAACATCATCGGTTCCTAAGGTTCGCATTCCTGGACAAGCATTACCAGTTCGTGGCGCTTCCTTTCGGATTAGCCACTGCTCCAAGGATTTTCACAAAGGTACTAGGGTCCCTTCTAGCTGTGCTAAGACCAAGGGGCATTGCTGTAGTACCTTATTTGGACGACATTCTGATTCAAGCGTCGTCCCTTCCTCAAGCAAAGGCTCACACGGACATAGTCCTGGCCTTTCTCAGATCTCACGGATGGAAAGTGAACGTGGAAAAGAGTTCTCTATCTCCGTCAACAAGGGTTCCCTTCTTGGGAACAATAATAGACTCCTTAGAAATGAGGATATTTCTGACAGAGGCCAGAAAAACAAAGCTTCTAGACTCTTGTCGGATACTTCATTCCGTTCCTCTTCCTTCCATAGCTCAGTGCATGGAAGTGATCGGGTTGATGGTAGCGGCAATGGACATAGTTCCTTTTGCGCGCATTCATCTAAGACCATTACAACTGTGCATGCTCAGTCAGTGGAATGGGGATTATACAGACTTGTCTCCGAAGATACAAGTAAATCAGAGGACCAGAGACTCACTCCGTTGGTGGCTGTCCCTGGACAACCTGTCACAAGGGATGACATTCCGCAGACCAGAGTGGGTCATTGTCACGACCGGCGCCAGTCTGATGGGCTGGGGCGCGGTCTGGGGATCCCTGAAAGCTCAGGGTCTTTGGTCTCGGGAAGAATCTCTTCTACCGATAAATATTCTGGAACTGAGAGCGATATTCAATGCTCTCAAGGCTTGGCCTCAGCTAGCGAGGGCCAAGTTCATACGGTTTCAATCAGACAACATGACAACTGTTGCGTACATCAACCATCAGGGGGGAACAAGGAGTTCCCTAGCGATGGAAGAAGTGACCAAAATCATTCTATGGGCGGAGTCTCACTCCTGCCACCTGTCCGCTATCCACATCCCAGGAGTGGAAAATTGGGAAGCGGATTTTCTGAGTCGTCAGACATTGCATCCGGGGGAGTGGGAACTCCATCCGGAAATCTTTGCCCAAGTCACTCAGCTGTGGGGCATTCCAGACATGGATCTGATGGCCTCTCGTCAGAACTTCAAGGTTCCTTGCTACGGGTCCAGATCCAGGGATCCCAAGGCGGCTCTAGTGGATGCACTAGTAGCACCTTGGACCTTCAAACTAGCTTATGTGTTCCCGCCGTTTCCTCTCATCCCCAGGCTGGTAGCCAGGATCAATCAGGAGAGGGCGTCGGTGATCTTGATAGCTCCTGCGTGGCCACGCAGGACTTGGTATGCAGATCTGGTGAATATGTCATCGGCTCCACCTTGGAAGCTACCTTTGAGACGAGACCTTCTTGTTCAGGGTCCGTTCGAACATCCGAACCTGGTTTCACTCCAGCTGACTGCTTGGAGATTGAACGCTTGATCTTATCGAAGCGAGGGTTCTCAGATTCTGTTATCGATACTCTTGTTCAGGCCAGAAAGCCTGTAACTAGAAAGATTTACCACAAAATTTGGAAAAAATATATCTGTTGGTGTGAATCTAAAGGATTCCCTTGGGACAAGGTTAAGATTCCTAAGATTCTATCCTTCCTTCAAGAAGGATTGGAAAAAGGATTATCTGCAAGTTCCCTGAAGGGACAGATTTCTGCCTTGTCTGTGTTACTTCACAAAAAGCTGGCAGCTGTGCCAGATGTTCAAGCCTTTGTTCAGGCTCTGGTTAGAATTAAGCCTGTTTACAAACCTTTGACTCCTCCTTGGAGTCTCAATTTAGTTCTTTCAGTTCTTCAGGGGGTTCCGTTTGAACCCTTACATTCCGTTGATATTAAGTTATTATCTTGGAAAGTTTTGTTTTTAGTTGCAATTTCTTCTGCTAGAAGAGTTTCAGAATTATCTGCTCTGCAGTGTTCTCCTCCTTATCTGGTGTTCCATGCAGATAAGGTGGTTTTACGTACTAAACCTGGTTTTCTTCCAAAAGTTGTTTCTAACAAAAACATTAACCAGGAGATTATCGTACCTTCTCTGTGTCCGAAACCAGTTTCAAAGAAGGAACGTTTGTTGCACAATTTGGATGTTGTTCGCGCTCTAATATTCTATTTAGAAGCTACAAAGGATTTTAGACAAACATCTTCCTTGTTTGTTGTTTATTCCGGTAAAAGGAGAGGTCAAAAAGCAACTTCTACCTCTCTCTCTTTTTGGATTAAAAGCATCATCAGATTGGCTTACGAGACTGCCGGACGGCAGCCTCCCGAAAGAATCACAGCTCATTCCACTAGGGCTGTGGCTTCCACATGGGCCTTCAAGAACGAGGCTTCTGTTGATCAGATATGTAGGGCAGCGACTTGGTCTTCACTGCACACTTTTACCAAATTTTACAAGTTTTATACTTTTGCTTCTTCTGAGGCTATTTTTGGGAGAAAGGTTTTGCAAACCGTGGTGCCTTCCATTTAGGTGACCTGATTTGCTCCCTCCCTTCATCCGTGTCCTAAAGCTTTGGTATTGGTTCCCACAAGTAAGGATGACGCCGTGGACCGGACACACCTATGTTGGAGAAAACAGAATTTATGTTTACCTGATAAATTACTTTCTCCAACGGTGTGTCCGGTCCACGGCCCGCCCTGGTTTTTTTAATCAGGTCTGATAATTTATTTTCTTTAACTACAGTCACCACGGTACCATATGGTTTCTCCTATGCAAATATTCCTCCTTAACGTCGGTCGAATGACTGGGGTAGGCGGAGCCTAGGAGGGATCATGTGACCAGCTTTGCTGGGCTCTTTGCCATTTCCTGTTGGGGAGGAGAATATCCCACAAGTAAGGATGACGCCGTGGACCGGACACACCGTTGGAGAAAGTAATTTATCAGGTAAACATAAATTCTGTTTTTTTTACTATCGTGTCCAGAATAATTGTATGAACCACAGGCAGTTCTCTGTGGTTCTTTGCAAGGACATTATTTTTTTGATGTACATAGCGATGTCTATTTACAACAATATTAATATTTTTATTGGGTTGTTCTGCACATGTTCTTTTAAAATTTAAAGAGACAGTAAAAAAAAATTATGTGTAAATTTTATTAAAAGAATTGTGGCTGTTTTTTTGTTAATTCATCCTTTGTGATGTAGGATGGTACAAAAACACACAAAAATTAGTTACTTTAAGATTTAAAGAGACAGTAACGTTTTGTTCTGTGTACATTATAATAAATGAATTTCAGCTGTTTATTTGTTAGTTCATCCTTTGTGACTGAGGATGAAACAAACGCACACAAGTAGGGCTGCAACTAACGATTATTTTAATAATCGATTAATCGGCTGATTATTTTTTCGATTAATCGACTAATCGGATAAAAAGAGAACCAATAATAGTTTTCTATGTTTTAAATAACATCCACATAATGAGTGTTAAAAATATAAACTTCAGACTAAAACTTTACATTAAGCAGCAGAGTACAGTTTTATAATTAAACAAAACAAAACCACAAACTGTTTAAAAAGAGGTAGAACTAGAAAGAGTTAGACTATCACTGTTAATAACATTGTTATTCACTCTTTCAGAAACTTTGCATTGAAATGCAAAAATCTCAACATGTCCACATGCTTCTGGCTAAGGCTGGTTCTCTGTTTGCAGCTATATTTCCTGCAGCAGAGAAAAGGCTGTTGAGGTGTATAAGTAGGGTTTTGCCAATTTCACCAAAGTGGGATATTTATCTTTGTTAGCTCTTCACCAATGCTAACCGTTTTCTACCTTGGCAAGGGACCTCTCAATAAAGTAACCATTGACTTCATTCTAACATAAAAATATCTTGAATATCTACATGCAATGGTAAATAACCAGCTATAAGGTTAGGGGAAATATCTAGTCCGCTCTAAAAATAACGAATATATACTTATAAAGGTTGAATCTGGTACATATCACAATTTATTAAAAATATAAAAAAACAATAAAAAACTAAATTAAAAGCGCTAAGGACTATATATCAATAACAGGACAAAGTCTTACACATTAATTTATACAGTACATATAATCAGCAATAGCAAGCATCAGCTAATAATTGTGCATACAGATAATAGTGCACATCAATTTAAATAACTCCCATCAATCTAGGGGCAAGGTGTAAACAACAAGTTTGGCACTATATCATAAAAAGCATAGTTCCAAATCACCAGATTTAATATAAACAATCCAAACGATGACTATTATATCTGGGTTGCACATAAGCCAGGGATAGTTGTAAACGTATACTGTCCTGAAAAAGTGAAAAGTAGACGTCTGTAGACATCCTTTAGGTTAAGGACATAACCATAAAACACAATACCATGTGCAGGAGCTCATTGGAGTGAAGCAGCTGGTGTTGTGCACAGACCAACTAATTGCAAACCAACTACAGGGAGTGCAGAATTATTAGGCAAGTTGTATTTTTGAGGATTAATTTTATTATTGAACAACAACCATGTTCTCAATTAACCCAAAAAACTCATTAATATCAAAGCTGAATATTTTTGGAAGTAGTTTTTAGTTTGTTTTTAGTTTTAGCTATTTTAGGGGGATATCTGTGTGTGCAGGTGACTATTACTGTGCATAATTATTAGGCAACTTAACAAAAAACAAATATATACCCATTTCAATTATTTATTTTTACCAGTGAAACCAATATAACATCTCAACATTCACAAATATACATTTCTGACATTCAAAAACAAAACAAAAACAAATCAGTGACCAATATAGCCACCTTTCTTTGCAAGGACACTCAAAAGCCTGCCATCCATGTATTCTGTCAGTGTTTTGATCTGTTCACCATCAACATTGCGTGCAGCAGCAACCACAGCCTCCCAGACACTGTTCAGAGAGGTGTACTGTTTTCCCTCCATGTAAATCTCACATTTGATGATGGACCACAGGTTCTCAATGGGGTTCAGATCAGGTGAACAAGGAGGCCATGTCATTAGATTTTCTTCTTTTATACCCTTTCTTGCCAGCCACGCTGTGGAGTACTTGGACGCGTGTGATGGAGCATTGTCCTGCATGAAAATCATGTTTTTCTTGAAGGATGCAGACTTCTTCCTGTACCACTTCTTGAAGAAGGTGTCTTCCAGAAACTGGCAGTAGGACTGGGAGTTGAGCTTGACTCCATCCTCAACCTGAAAAGGCCCCACAAGCTCATCTTTGATGATACCAGCCCAAACCAGTACTCCACCTCCACCTTGCTGGCGTCTGAGTCGGACTGGAGCTCTCTGCCCTTTACCAATCCAGCCACGGGCCCATCCATCTGGCCCATCAAGACTCACTCTCATTTCATCAGTCCATAAAACCTTAGAAAAATCAGTCTTGAGATATTTCTTGGCCCAGTCTTGACGTTTCAGCTTGTGTGTCTTGTTCAGTGGTGGTCGTCTTTCAGCCTTTCTTACCTTGGCCATGTCTCTGAGTATTGCACACCTTGTGCTTTTGGGCACTTCAGTGATGTTGCAGCTCTGAAATATGGCCAAACTGGTGGCAAGTGGCATCTTGGCAGCTACACGCTTGACAAAAACCGCAAATGAGAGGGCGCTAAAAGCTAAGAGAAACCAACACACTTAATCAGCATTAATTAAGCATTCATAATAAAGAAAACATTACACCAAATAATTTGAAAAGTTTACTATCAAAGATAAATTGTACAATACACGGGACGTCTCCCTGCAAAGATATATAATACAAGTAAAATAAATTAAAAGGAAAGTACTATATGGAATACCACCCTAAAAAATAAAAAAATATATAAAAATGAAAAAATATCAAAAAATAATGTTGCTGGCTAAGAGAATATCCAATCAAGGGAAGCGTCAGATGTTCCTCTTTATTGCTGTGGGATCCAGTATGTATCAGTGTTGGAAAGCAAATGTTGATAGTTAAAAAGTGTCAATGTGATAGTTACTCCATATACTTGTATCAACTCTTCAAGTGTTAGTAACACATATTGCAATTATTTCCCATAATCTTATATGTAGGCTAAAACACTGCTTCAATATATACAGAATGTGCAGTAGGTGAAACTTTGTTTATCAGAAGGTATATTTGTATCACTTCAGATAAATGAGTATTGACTCCGTGAGCCTTGTTTGTCAGTCACTGGTTATTTGTATTGTGCACACTTCTCACCTTAACAGCCTGCTATATGTCAATTTACTCAGCAAAACAACTTATACTTTTTACCGGAACTTTTCCTCGCCAAGCGCGATGACACTCTTGGACGGCTGTGTATCAGATGATCACACTTGACAGGCAGCTTGGGGTAATACCGGAATCTTTTCCTCGCCAAGTGCGATGACACTCTTGAACGGCTGTGTACCAGATGATCACACTTGACAGGCAGCTGGGGTAATACCGGAATCTTTTCTTCGCCGAAACCGTTACCTCTCCAGTCAGCGTCTTTCTGAGATTTTCACCTCCGTTGGTTATATGCAGCTGTAGCAAAAGGGTAATCAGCTGGGCTGATAATATGAAGCAACCTCCGCTCTTAGCGTATTTCACGCGCGGGTAATCAGCTAGATACCTAGTTACAAGTTCTTGACAGGGTCAGCAACTCTCTTTCTTCTACGCGTTTCACCCGTGTAGTTGGGCTTTCTCAAGATGACAGTTGCTCCCGGAACTCATGTTTAAAAATCCGCTGCTGTGATTCGATTGGATGATGGTTTTTCTCAATTAGATCTTAAGGTGAGTTGCTTGTTAAGGTGGTTTGCAGAGTTCAAGAACAAACTTTTTTGCTGTAACATTTGAATATTAGATATTAAAAGAATTTTCTGTAAATTTTTATACTGGCCCCAGGGAATTTCGATTATTTGACCTAGGTTATATCCATACGTTAAAGGTAATTCAAAAATTTTTTTTATTCAAAATTCTATTTGGAGTATGAAGGGCAAATACATTAGCAAAAAACCATTAGTAGGGTGGTATATTCCATTAGGTGGTATTCCATAGTCTAAACAAATTATTCTAAATAAAAAGAGTTAGTAATCAGATTACACTCTATATTCATTGCTAAAATCTTAAGCCAGATATAACCTATAGTATGGGTATCAATAGCTGATTTTATGCAACTTTTCAAATTTCATATGCATGATATGTAAACAAGGGATAGACACTTAAAATTTTTTTTTTATTTACTAACAAAAAATTAAATCTGTAAAAAATAACTTTCGAAGTGTGATGTCTTTTATGGACTTTATTTTTGAGGATTTATCCTCCTGGAGGCACATTTTAAGATGGATAGCGGTATTAACATAATATCCATGCCTAGCTTTGTCATAAAATTATGTTTTTTTCTGTAGTGCAATATTATTAGAAATTTGGAAAAATTAGTTGTATATAAAAAACAATAAATGTGGATTGGTCACTTTGGGCTTATATTTCACATATAATCTATAATTTTGGGGGGCCTCTCTTGCTTTTAGACTCCTAGAAATGGTGATAGGTCCATTTCTGAATTTAGACCTCTTGGATGGAGGGTGTCAAATTGATATATAAGCTCAGATTCCTTCTTTAAGAGCTTTTTTTCGAAATTGCCCCCTCTCCAGCTACACGCTTGACTTTTCTCAGTTCATAGGCAGTTATTTTGCGCCTTGGTTTTTCCACACGCTTCTTGCGACCCTGTTGACTATTTTGAATGAAACGCTTGATTGTTCGATGATCACGCTTCAGAAGCTTTGCAATTTTAAGAGTGCTGCATCCCTCTGCAAGATATCTCACTATTTTTGACTTTTCTGAGCCTGTCAAGTCCTTCTTTTGACCCATTTTGCCAAAGGAAAGGAAGTTGCCTAATAATTATGCACACCTGATATAGGGTGTTGATGTCATTAGACCACACCCCTTCTCATTACAGAGATGCACATCACCTAATATGCTTCATTGGTAGTAGGCTTTCGAGCCTATACAGCTTGGAGTAAGACAACATGCATAAAGAGGATGATGTGGTCAAAATACTCATTTGCCTAATAATTCTGCACTCCCTGTAATCGATTATGACATTATGAGATTCATTGACAACTATTTTCATAATCGATTATTATCGATTATGACGATTAGTTGTTGCAGCTCTACACACAAGAATAGAGTTACTTTTCAGATTTAAAGGAACAGTATTGTTCCTATGTGAAAAATGTCTTAAAATTTGTTCAAATTTATTTTTTCTTTTTGAACCTGCTCCCTCTGCGGTGATTGCTGTTTGGGAGTCTGTTAACAATGGCCACAAATTTCTCCTATAGTTTCCGTCGAAATTTTATGGCTCACATGCAGTGCCCTGCGTTTCCGTCACACTCCATTCGGGGTTAGGATGCATTCTATATTTTTACATAAGGTAAAAGCATTGCTAGAGGAATTGCTATTCTAAAATGTTCCTCCGTGTCACTGAGAATCTCAGTTTCAGATGGAATTGGTGCCTTAGGCATTCCCTATATTTGCAAGACTATTTCCCATAGCCGTATCAGCTAAGAGGCTGGACGACATTCCTTAGGGGAGAAGGAGTAGTTTGAACTTCACTACGAGAACTTCTTTACCCTTAAAGGATAGTCCTATGGACAAAATTTAGTAATGGGACACACACCAGGGTTTACAATGGCAACCATCTGTGCACTTTGCTACCGTCACTGGTGTGACGGCATATTGGTTTGATACGTTGTCTGAGGCTATTAGTAGTTTCCCTGGATAAAATCCAGGACTGGATAAAGCTTTAAATTGGCTAATTCCTTTATTTCAATTTCTTCCCTTCCAGTTATCAAACTGGGAGTATAGGTGGCTCTGTTCCAGCTCTTGGAGCCTTATGGTTAGAGCCTTGTTTTATGGATACGATTTTGGTGAAAACATAGCCTGCTGTTGAATCAAAGACAGCATGGGGAACATGCCCCAGTCCAGGATTGGATCTCGTAGGGGGCTGACTTTCCGTTTTCGCTCAAGTTTGGTTTCGAGCTCAATTGTTTCGGTTTTCAAGATTGTCTGAGGATCAGACAAAGGGAGAGACGTCTTTACAACTGCGTAGGAGACCTCTCAGACCTGGGAGTGGTTGTTCCAGTTCTTATACTGGTACAGGATCTGGGGTTACCGGTCGGGTTGTGGTTCCCAAAAGAGGGGAATCTTCAGACCATTTTTTAAGAAGGGTACTGTCCTTCAAGATGGAAACTATTAATTTGTTCCATTTCTCCCTTGATCTTAATGGGTCAATTTATGTCAACGGCGGATTGAGGGTCAAGTGCCTTCATGTGCCGTTCACGAAAATAGTCTCAAGTTCCAGGGTTTGCCTTTCTGGACAAACACTTATCGTTCGTGGTCCTTCCTTTTGGTCTTGCCACAGTTCTGAGTTCTTACGGAGGCTCTGGGATCGCTGTTGGCGGTGCTTTAGTTATGGGGCATTGAAATGGCGCCCTATCTGGCTGATATCCTAGTCCAGGGGTCATCCTTACAGCAAGCAAGATTTACACGAACATGGTGTTATACTTCCTGTGAACTCACGGGTAGAGGTGACTTTGGAAAAGTGTTCCTTAGTCCCAAGCACAAGGGTAGCTTTCTTGGGAATCATGACGAATTCCATATCAATGAAGATTTTTCTGACTGAGGTCAGGAAATCAAGGTCTATCAATACTGGTCTAGTCCTTCAGTCCACTTCTCGACCTTTAGTGGCTCAGTATATGGAGGTATTCGGCTGATGGTGACGGCAATGGACATTAGCCGGACAGATGGCTCATCATGCTAAGGCACTGTGGCTGAGCTCTGTAACAACCTGAGGGTTGCAGATTCAATCCCCGGTGAGGTCCACTCAACCTTTCATCTTTCTAAGGTTAATAAAATGAACAGCGCCTTGTGTCACTTAAATTTCCGTTTGTTTGTTCCACCTCAGACCTATGCAGTTAAGCATACTCAGGCAGTGGAACGGAGATTATGCAAACTTGTCTCCTCAAATAACTCTGGATCTGGAGACTAGGGACTATTTTCTATGGTGGTCTTCTCTGGATCACCTATCCCAGTTAACATGATTTCGCAGAGTGTGGACTCAAGCGGAGTCTGTTCTTTTTATAGACTTCCTGCAACTGAGAGTGAGCTTCAAGGCTCTTCTGGTCTGGCCTCAGTTGGCTTCGGCCCAGTTTCCTTCTTGCTATCTGTCGGCGATCCATATCCCAGGGGTGGACACTTGGGAAACGGATTTTCGGAGTAGTCAGATTTTTCATCCGGGAGAGTGGAAACTTCATCTGGAGTATTCTCCAACCTGATTTTCAAATGGGGTCGGCCGGAGTTGGATCTCATGGCAGACTGCCTGGCTTTTGGGATACGGGTCTAGGTCCAGGGCCCCCAGTCCGAGCTGATAACTGCCTTGGCAGTTCTTTGGTCCTTCAGCCTAGATTATCTATTTCCCCCATTTGCGCTTCTTTGCTGGGTGATTGTTCAAATCAAATAGGAGAAGGTATCAGTGATCCTCCTCGCCTCTGCGTTTATTCAGGGTCCCTTCTTCCACCCAAGTCTAGTTTCTCTGAGGCTGATTGCTTGGAGATTGGACACTTGATCCTATACAAGCAAGGTTTCTTTGATTCGGTCATAGATACCTTAATTCAGGCATGTAAGCCTGTAACTAGGAAGATTTACCATAAGATAGGGCATACATATCTTTATTGGTGTGAATCCAAGAGTTACTCATGGAGTAGAGTTAGGATTCCCAGGATTTTGTATTTTCTTCAAGAAGGCTAGGAGAAGGCCCAGATGTTCAATCCTTTCGTCAGGCTCTGATTAGAGTCAGGCCTGTGTTTCAACCAATTGCTCCTCCATGGAGTTTGAATTTAGATCTTAAAGTTCTTCAAGGGGTTCCATTGAACCTATGCATTCCATAGATATTAAGTTGTTATCTTGGAAAGTTTTATTTCTTGTTGCTATTTCTTCTGCTCAAAGAGTGTTTTAGCTTTCGGCATCATCATATAATTCGCCTTGCCTTATTTTCATTCGGATAAGGTGGTCTTTTGTACTAAACTTGGTTTTCTTCCTAAGGTTGTTTCAAACTAGAACATTGATTAGGAAATTGTTGTTCCTTCCTTGTGTCCTAATCTTTCTCTCAGAAGGAACGTCTTCTGCACATTTGGACGTAGTCCGTGTTTTAATTTTTTTTTATTTACAAGCGACTACGGACTTTCGTCAATCGTTTTTTCTGTTTGACATTTTTTCTAGAGAACGTAAGGGTCAGAAAGCTACGGCTACTTCTTTCCTTTTGGTTGAAGAGTATCGTCCGTTTTGCATATGAGATTGCTGGACAGCATCCTCCTGAAAGCGTTTCGGTTCATTCCACCTGGGCTGTTGCTTCCTCGTGGACATTCTAACATAATGCTTTAAGTTGAGCAGATTTTCAAGGCTGCAACTTGGTCTTCTCTTTCGAAATTTTTCCAAATTTTACAAATTTGATATCTTTGCTTCGGCTGAGACTGTTTTTGGGAGAAAGGTTCTTCAAGCAGTGGTGCCTTCCGTTTAGGTTCCCTGTCTTGTCCCTCCCTTTTCATCCGTGTACTATAGCTTTGGTATTGTATCCCACAAGTAAGGATGAAATCCGTGGACTGATCGTGTCTTTAAAAAGAAAAGAAAATGTATGCTTACTTGATAAATTTGTTTCTTTTTAGACACAATGAGTCCACGGCCCGCCCTGTTCTATGAGACAGGTTATTCATTTTTTGTTAAACTTCAGACACCTCTGCACCTTGGCTTTTCCTTTCTCTTCCTAACTTCGGTCAAATGACTGGAGTGGGAGGGAAGGGAGGAGCTATATATACAGCTTTGCTGTGGTGCTCTTTGCCTCCTCCTGCTGACCAGGAGGTGTAATCCCACAAGTAAGGATGATATCCGTGGACTCATCGTGTCTAAAAAGAAACAAATTTATCAGGTAAGCATAAATTTTCTTTTTTCCCTTCCCCTGTTTTTAAAAAGATGTTTCCTGTTACTGACTCTATTCGTGACTCATGGCACACTGTTCCTAAAGTAGAAGGGGCTATTTCTACTCTTGCTAACATAACTACTATTCCTATAGAGGATAGTTGCTCTTTTAAAGACCCAATGGACAAAAAGCTAGAGGCTTACTTAAAAAAGATGTATATTCATCAAGGGTTACAATGGCAACCAGCAGCAAGTATTGCCATGATTGCTGGAGCTGCATCTTATTGGTGGGGTGCATTGTCTGATCTTATTACACTTTCCCATTCACAGGGAGCACCATCAGTATCTGAGGTTTGCCTTTTTCCAATTTTCCAACTTCCAATTTGTTGCACTTGCATTCGGTCTGACCACGGCTCCCAGAATATTCACAAAGGTTCTGGGGGCACTATTGGCTATGATCATATCCCAGGGAATTGCTGTAGCACCTTATCTAGATGACATCTTGGTTCAGGCGTCATCTTTTCAACTGGCCCAATCTCACACAGAGATGCTGTGTTCTTTTCTACGTTCCCGTGGGTGGAAGGTGAATTTGGAAAAAAGTTCTCTTATTCCATCTTTCAATGTGTGTTTCCTAGGGTCTATACTAGACTCCCTGTCCATGAAGATTTTTCTTACAGAGGTCAGAAAAGACAAGATTCTTGCTTCCTGCCTTTCTCTCTAGTCTGCCTTTCGTCCATCTGTGGCCCAGTGCATGGAGGTGATTGGTCTGATGGTGGCATCCATGGACATCATTCCTTTTGCTCGGTTCCATCTACGACCGCTGCAGCTTTGTATGCTCCATCAATGGAATGGAGATTATTCAGATTTAACTCAAAAGATAAATCTGGACCCTCTAACAAGAGACTCTTTCGTTGTGGGTGTCACAGGAACATCTGTCTAGGGGCAGTCACTTTCTGAGACCTTCCTGGGAAATTGTGACTACGGACGCCAGCCTGTCAGGCTGGGGAGCTGTTTGGGACCCTCTTAAGGTTTAGGGCCTGTGGTCTTTCCTCTCCTCCCATAAACATCTTGGAGTTGAGAGCTATCTTCAATGCCCTATCAGCGTGGCCTCAACTGTCGTTGGTCCGGTTTATAAGATTCCAATAGGACAACATCACCTCAGTGGCTTATATCAACCACCAGGGAAGGACTCGGAGTTCCTTAGCCATGAAGGAGGTGACTCGCATTCTGCAGTTGGCGGAAGCCCATGATTGTGTCCTATCTGCTATCCACATTCCAGGAGTGGACAACTGGGAAGCAGATTTTCTGAGCAGACAGACATCTCGTCCCGGGAGTGGGCTCTCCATCTGGACGTATTTTCTCAGATAACTCTCAAGTGGCAAGTTCCACAGTTGGATCTGATGGCATCCCGTCAAAACGCCAAGGTTCCAAAGTATGGTTCAAGGTGAAGGGATCCTCAGGCTGTTCTAATAGATTCTCTAGCGGTTCCTTGGATGTTTTCTCTGGCTCATCTGTTTCCTCCGTTTGCTCTCCTTCCACGAATCATTGCTCGTATCAAACAGGAGAGAGCATTAGTGATTCTAATAGCTCCTGCATGGCCTCACAGAATCTGGTTTGTGGATCTAGTGAGGATGTCATCTCTACCTCCTTGGAGGTTACCTCAGAGGAAAGACCTTTTACTTCAGGGTCCTTTCCTCCATCCAAACCTAGATTCTCTGAAGCTAACTGCTTGGAGAACGCCTAGTTCTTTCTAAACATGGTTTTTCTGATGTGGTCATTGAAACTATGATTCAGGCTCGAAAAGCGGTTTCTCGCAAGATTTACCATAAGATATAGCATCTATATCTTTCTTGGTGTGAATCTAAAGGGTTCTCTTGGAGTCGGGAGAGGATTCCCCCGTATTTCTTCAGGATAGACTGGATAAGGGTTTATCCGTCAGTACTCTAAAGGGTCAGATTTTTGCGTTGTCTATCGTTTTGCACAAACGTCTGGCAGACTTACCATTACCAGATGTTCAAGCATTTGCACAGGCTCTGGTTAGAATCAGGCCTGTGTTTAAACCTGTTGCTCCCCCGTGGAGCCTTAATCTAGTTCTTAAGGTTTTGCAACAGGCTCCGTTTGAGCCTATGCATGTTGTTGATATAAAACTTTTATCCTGGAAAGTTTTGTTTCCTGTTGCCATTTCTTCTGCGCACAGAGTGTCTGAACTTTCGGCTCTGCAGTGTGATTCTCCCTACCTTATTTTTCATGCTGATAAGGCGTTCCTTGGTACTAAATTGGGGTTTTTCCCTAAGGTAGTATCGGATCGAAACATTAACCAGGAAATTCTTCCTCCTCAAAAGGAACGTCTTTTGCATAACTTGGATGTTGTGCGGGCTCTAAAATTTTACTTACAAGCTACTAAAGATTTTCGGCAATCTTCTGCCCTGTTTGTTGTTTTCTTTGGAAATTGTAAGGTAAGGGTCAGAAGGCCACTTCTACTTCTCTGTCTCTCTGGTTGATTCGTTTGGTGTATGAGACTGCTGGTCAGCAGCCTCCTGAGAAAATTACGGCTTATTCCACTAGGGCTATCTCCTCCTCATGGGCTTTCAAAAAATGAAGCTTCTGTGGAACAAATTTGCAAGGCAGCAACATTGTCCTCTCTGCATACTTTTCCAAATTTTCCAAATTTGATACTTTTGCCTCGACCGAGGCTTCTTTTGGGAGAAAGGTTCTTTAAGAGGTGGTGCTTTCTGTTTAGGTCCTCCTGCCTTTTTCTCCCTCCCTTTTCATTCCGTGTCCTCTAGCTTGGGTATTGGTTCCCACTAGTAATTGGAATGACGTTGTGGACTCTCCATGTCATAGGAAAGAAAACAAAATTCATGCTTACCTGATAAATTTCTTTCTTTCCACGACTCCGCCCTCTTTTAAATCTGCAGTTTTTTTTTTAGTAAACCTCAGGCACCTTTTCACCCTTGTGTTTCTTCCTTTTTCCATTTCTTTCGGCTAAATGAATGGGGGTTATGGGTAAGGCAGTTACACTTAACAGCTTTGTTGGGCCGCTCTTTGCCTCCTCCTGCTGGCCAGGAGTTGAATATCCCACTAGTAATTGGAATGATGTTGTGGACTCTCCATGTCTGGAAATAAGCAGGTATCATGTAAGCATACATTTTGTTTTTCAGAACCTCATAAGAAATAGTATTCATATACAACTGAAGTCTATTTTTAAACTATTCATATGCGGTAAGCGCGTTGCAGTTGGAACATACTGCAAGACCTACTTTCCAAAAGCTGTTTGTAAAAATGTAAATTGAAAGGGCTGATATAGTGAAAAAATTACATGCGCTAATTCTTTAGCCGGGTCATGCGACTAGGTCTTTTGATTGGATAGGCGCCAGTTTCTGCTCTGGACCAATTACTAAATAGTCTTGTAATATAGGCCACAGTTATATTTCACATGTTTTTACAGAAAAATGTGTTGTGTTTTAGGTTGGGAGCGTAAATCCAGCTGAAAACTTCCAAGTTTTAGTGAGGCAGAAGAGCGCAAACTTTAAGGAAGGTGAGTTGTGATATTTGTATTTTCTTCTTCTTTTTTTTCTTTGAAAGGATAGCAAATTACTTCAATCTGAGTCAAACAGCATTCAGGGGTCCTTTTCAATAACGAAACTGTTGCATATTGGTTTCAGGAGGGGGGTGTCAGTTCAGGACTGGGCATCGGGCACACCATACCAGCTGGAAATCAGTACTTATCTGTTCAGGACGTCCAGGAGAATAGATTTCAGACCACGCAGCTATGATTCCAAAAGCTATTCTGTTTATTGCAAGTTGAAAGGCACTGTTTTATAGCCAAGAGTTACAGCATATAGGTTTAACAAGTGACGTATTCATAATTACATCATTTCACATGGTATTTCTATAAGAACAAAGAAACTCATAGAAAATATAATTGGAATAAAAGGAGTGTTAGGGAGTCATTTCTACAGAAATACCTAACTACAGATAAACAGTAACTGGGCCTCCTGGCCCAGTACAAATCACAGCCGTTTGACATCTTGTAGAGATAACAATGCATCCAAGCACATCTTCAGGGTCATTCTCAGGGCAATAATATCTATGCAAGTCTCCCTAACATCAGCATATCTCTTACTACATAATAAACCACTATAATAAAAGATTCATTACCCAAGATGGATGCCTAAGACAAAATGGCGGCGAAGAACAAGATGGTGCTAGTCATGCTAACAATAATTCCTAACAATAACATAATTGAAATGATACAGAAATACCTTTACTTGGTTTTGCATTGAGGTGTTTTGTCTCTTAGGTTCAGTAATAAAAGGTTTAGGAGGAAGATAGGTGAGAGATTTTTTTAGAAGACAGAACAAGCAAGAATTTGCTTAAAGCAGTGTTTTTGCAAATAAAATTTACAGAGAAAATATTTAACTTGTTTGATGTAGATACATATTTTAATACAAGATTTAAGGTTGAAAGGAAGTTTCTGACCTGTTCTTTGAGGAATGGTAAGTTCAGTAATAAAAGACTGTTTAATGACTTGCTTAAATAAATCAAGAACATCTTAATTATTTAGCCCTTTTATTAAAAACGCTAATTCTTTACATATTTATTAATAAGAGTTATTTGTCTTGGAGTCTTCCCAGGTACATATGTCATAAAGATATATAGTTCCTGCGCTAGTTGGTATAAGCTTACATAACAATTTTTTTTTATTAAGGCAATAAATAGTTTATTTTTATAAAATCCCATTTTGGTGTCATATATATATATATATATATATATATATATAATATAATATTCCATCTCCATAAGGTATTAGCACATTTCGAGCGCTCCTTCCCTAAAACTTTTTTCCCCCCAAGTCTTCCCAGGAAGCAGATGTATAAATCTAAACATGCTGGTTGACATTGATATGTTGCACTTCATAAGAATAAATAAAAAGCTTCCTACACATTTTCAGATTTACAATCCTCCTTAGTCCGGGACAATTCTCTTAGACTTGGGTAGTTTGGTTGGTCAGTTTTGAGAATTGGACGGTTGTCATACCAAATGATAGTTACTCTATTGCACCATTTTAGAACATGGCATAGCTGTAGACCTTATAATTATCAAAACAGTTCATGTTTAGTCTCAGAGATGCCAATGAAGGAATTTGGGGATTTTTTTCCTACAGTTGTTTAACTACATGTTTTTGTGGATAATCTTTTTTATTTTATTTTTTTACTATTTTCTTGGCATGTACCATCGAAATTGTTGCAAATACAGATCTTAGTGTGTTTCACTTTCACAAGGAGAATTACGGCTTCCAAAAAAGACTAATGCTGCGAGCGGCCACATTCTTCCATATTGGGACACTAACGTATCCAAATGCACATGCCTGCTATTTTTGTAATTTTGCAATAGTTTCTTAATTATGTAAATAAATAGCTATTTGAACGTTCTTTTAATTCTTAAGAATATAGTTTTCATAGGTAAATAAACAAACAAACAATGACTCTATATCTGTTTAAACTAATTGATAGCACAAATTTTTTTTAAAAACAAATGTCTGGTCCTTTTGGGGAAGTTTTGCTCTGAAATCTCCGGTCCTGAATGGGTTAAATTACACTCAAAGATTAACTTACTAACTTTTTTAGTTGAGATTTAAAAAAAAAGAAAAAAGAAAAAAAAAGGCCTATGATGTAGTCAGTACAAGTCATATTGAGTTTGTCCATACATTTTTTTTTGTATAGGATCGCTTTACTAACCCATTCCCGCCATTAGGACGTTCCATGCCGTCCTAACTGCGCTGGGCTTTAGTGCCATTTGGACGGCATGGAACATCCTAGCCGTTAGGCTATACTGAAGCCATAGCGGCTTGGTAAATGGGATCACGGGCTGGAGGGCGTGCCTAGCGTCATAGGCACCCCCCCTGATTTGATCTCATCATTGACATTACACAATCTCATGAAATATTGCATGATTTAAATTTGTTTACATCGGAACTTTGTACCTATTTAGACAAATTAGTCCCAGCGGGAAAGGGTTAAGAAACCACAATAATCTTGAAAAATTTTCATCATTTTTATTTGATAAGACTGAACGATCAAAATGCACTGACGAAACCCACGTATGCCCTCCACACTTTGAGAAATTTATGTTTTTATGTTATGTTATGTTTTGTTTTCCTAAATATAATTAGTAAATGGATTGTGTTAACAATGGTAATGTGGTATTAGGAGGAGCTGAAATGTTTTTAGGCTGCATTGATCCTCAATTGCAAACCAAAATGTGGGTCAGTTTATTTGGTGCATTTTAGACCTTCGAAGTAAAACATCTGCTGTGTGGAGGTACTCACTTTAGATTTTTACAGGGTGCTGAGAAAGTGCCTCATCTTGTATGACTTAAAGGGGAGCTCAAGTCAAAATTAAACTTAAATGTTTCAGATATCGCATGCAATTTTAAATAGCTTTACAATTTACTTCCATTAAAAAAATGTGCACAGTCTTTATATATTTACAATTTTGAGTCACCAGTTCTTACTGAGCATGTGCAAGAATTCACAGATTATACATATATGCATTTGTCATTGGCTGATGGCTGTCACATGATACAGGAGCAAATAGACATAACTTTAAAATTTGTCATAAAAAAATGTACTAATTTGAAGTTCAGACTAAATGCTATTTATCATGTATTTGATGATTATGCAACTCCACTCTAATTACTGGTCCTTTAAAATAAGAGTAATTCAGCAGGTATCAAAAAAAGAGTATGTCCTACATCTATTATTAAACTGAGAATTCTTGAGTTTGCACTGTTGTCGTCTTTGGACGTTTTTCACTGCTGAGTCCACCATCAGTTTTTATTTCACTAGTTTTATTTAAACACCCTTGCTTTTTTATCATTCCTGTATGGGTCCAGACCATTTAGATGGAAGAAAGGGCAGAGTTTATAGGGTACTGTGTACTGAAAACTAGCAATTAACAACTAGGGTATCTAAACACCATAGAGCGCTCTCACAATTTTTCTTTGTATCTTTCTTTAACTTAGAGTTTGTTCCAGAGGTAATGACATTTTCCTCTTAAATGGAAAGATTCCACAGCTGCATTCATTACTTTTGGGAAATAAGAACCTGGCCAACAGGAGGAGGCAAAGACACCCCAGCCAAAGGCTTAAATACTCCTCCCACTCCCCTCATCTCCCAGTCATTCTTTGCCTTTCGTCCCAGGAGGTTGGCAGAGAAGTGTCAGAATTTATTTTGTCTCTTATGGAGGGTAATTCTCTTCGACATGGGACTGGAGTTTTAAGTAATCCTATCAGTCTCTCAGTGAGGGCTTGGATGAAAGTTAGAGTCCGGAGATGCAGGGAGAGTCTTTCTGCAAAACCATCCCAACTCATGTTAACAGCTGCACAAGCAATCGGCGTTGTCGAACTTCGCTCCGCTACCTGCTTTCTTCTTTCAAGTCCATGGCGGAGGCAATGCTACTATCCGTCACACTTGAAGGGCCGTGTTCCTGTTCCACGGCGTAAATTCCGGTAAGATCATTTCATTTTACTTTCTTTGTGAATGTACTGTAATTCAGATGTTTTCCGGAGTGGCTACCACCTTGCGGGTCTAACTTAACATAAGGGTCTCAGTGAGTCACCTTTAGTATCTTGGAATCAAGGGTTAATATCTCCTGAGGGGGGTTATTGAACAGGGGGGTTTATAATCATGTTTATGATGTGATTCAACCTACTTATATGTGGTGTTATTCGGGCTCATGGTTTGGAACATTAAGGCCTCTGGAAGTGACGCGACCTTATGGTTGGGCGCACTTTTTTGGACTGTACGGTTCACCTTGTGGCCCAGCGTGATTACGTCCGTCTTCCACTTCCGCATTCCTCACCATGTGGCGAAGGAGAAATTCCAAAGGGGTTTAGTCCATAGGAGGTGGTGAGTGCCCCAGCCATTGTGGGTGTCAGGTGCCGTTTAGCTTTACTTCTTTAGTCCATATTTGCATATCCTCTATCCAGTTATGAAGGATTCTGATGCTGAGAATGTTCAAATTTCAGATTCATTTATGGACAATTCTGATACTGAGACTGTTTTAATTTCAGATTCAGATTCTGTGTCCGGTGACGAATCCGGATTTCTCTTGTAAGGTGTTTCCAGTCCACGGATTCATCCTTTACTTGTGGGATATTCTCCTTCCTAACAGGAAGTGGCAAAGAGAGCACACAGCAGAGCTGTCCATATAGCTCCCCCTCTAGATCCACCCCCCAGTCATTCTCTTTGCCGGCTCTAAGCAATAGGGTCCCTCTCGGAAGGGTAAAGTGAATGTGGTGTTAGATTTCAGACAAACAACTTCATTGTTTGTTATCTATTCTGGTAAGAGGAGAGGTCAGTCAGTTCTCTTGTTGGCTGCTTCTATTTACTAGCAAGTATCCTCTGTGTCGTCCTGATGTTGACTCTGTGTTCTCGACTCAGGGGTTTTCGTCTGGCTCTGTTACACATTTTTCTGTGAATTCTGAAAGAAAAAAGCGCAAAGAGAGACTCAAGTGCAATAAATAACACAGACGCTGCTGCTCTTAAAAAAATGCACTTACAATGTTTATTAATAATAAAGCAGGTATAAAACAGTTTTCTCCTTCAAGGTAATTAATCCAAATACTCAGCTGCTCCGGTCTGTTTTCACAGCCTTACAATGTCCGCTCCCTTCTGATGTCCACCGGAACTTTCAGTGTAGGGGAAATCCTTGTTGATGGGGCTACGGTAGCCCTGAGAGTCCAAAAAGCAGAGTGTTCTATTCTTAGAACTACGGCTCCTCTGCAGATCCAAAATTCAGTCCTGTGGTACCTCTACGCGTTTCTTCTGCTATCGTGCAGACTTTCTCAAGAGGATGAAGAGTCTAATGCTGAGTGGATTCAATATCCATCCCAATAAAAACCCTCATAGTAAATCCTATTGGTTGAAATTTCCTCTGTGTAATATGGGTAAGAAATGCTCACTGGGTCCTAGAGACCAAGTTATAAAATGCTACGTTCCTTTTGCACATAACAAATAATGTGTACAGTTAATTACAACACATCTATAGTTAATAAAAGCAAAAGACAAGGGACAATTATTTTGCACAAAAAATTATAACAATAATACAAAACTCCTACCACTAGGTAAAATTTAATAAAGCAAAAAATATATTAAAAGTTGATACAACGTGTGTTAATGCATATACTAAAAATCCCTGCAAACTAAACAATATTCATCTATGTATACTTAATATCTACACATCCAAAATTAGTATATGTTGCAATCCCAAAAAACAAATAATTAACCCAACAAATGTAACAACAATACTCTGATCCTACAACTAGGTTTAATTCGATGAAGCAAATATAATTAAAAATTAAAACAAGATATATTTATGCGCATATCCTTGCAGCTTAAGCAAGATTCATCTCTATATATGATGAGCATTCACAATCTGGAAAACACATTTTTATTCTCTATGTATATATATGTGTATACCTTTCCTACTAAAAAGGAGTGATTTAATCCTAAGTATCCAAGTTGATCTGGAGTATAGAGGGATGGATCTACAAAAATGTGTTTAGAAAATTTGATAGTATGTACACTGTCATCTCTATTTAGGTATCATCCAATTAATTCTATACAATTATTAAAGGTTGTTTAAAATTTATTTAAAAGTTGTTTAAAATGGAAGGGAAAAGAGGAGGAAATAATTATTATATAAACAAGAATTATTAAAGGAACCTTAAGAATATCTAAAAAATGTCAGATTTTTTTATATATTAATTACATAAAAGCTGCTATGTCAATGTCTATGTTTAATCCTTTTGGATGTAAACTATTGAGCTTTTGGATCCAAAAAGTTTCTTGTTTTCTTAGGCTCATCAACCTATTGCTAGCTCCCAGTAAATTGAGGAAGTTGGAAATAACAGAAATTGATAGGAAGAGTAATTGGCTGAGTCTAAAACCAGGCACATACAAGTGTGGAAAGAAAATTTGCAGTATGTGTAAACATATCAATAAGGATAGTCATTTTAAAGACAGCGAAGGCATTAAGTCTTTTAATATCAAGAGTAGGTGTACATGTGACACCACATATGTAGTGTACCTCCTAACTTGTGGGTGTAATAAAATTTATGTAGGGCGCACCAAAAGAAAGATAAGAAGTAGACTGACAGAACATCTATATAATATAAAAGAGAAAGTAGTTAATCACAGTGTACCATTACATTTTCTGGAACATCATGGGGGAGACTCTAGGTCTCTAAAAATTCAAGCAATTGATTGGATACCTAAGAGTTGTAGCAATAGGTTGATGAGCCTAAGAAAACAAGAAACTTTTTGGATCCAAAAGCTCAATAGTTTACATCCAAAAGGATTAAACATAGACATTGACATAGCAGCTTTTATGTAATTAATATATAAAAAAATCTGACATTTTTTAGATATTCTTAAGGTTCCTTTAATAATTCTTGTTTATATAATAATTATTTCCTCCTCTTTTCCCTTCCATTTTAAACAACTTTTAAATAAATTTTAAACAACCTTTAATAATTGTATAGAATTAATTGGATGATACCTAAATAGAGATGACAGTGTACATACTATCAAATTTTCTAAACACATTTTTGTAGATCCATCCCTCTATACTCCAGATCAACTTGGATACTTAGGATTAAATCACTCCTTTTTAGTAGGAAAGGTATACACATATATATACATAGAGAATAAAAATGTGTTTTCCAGATTGTGAATGCTCATCATATATAGAGATGAATCTTGCTTAAGCTGCAAGGATATGCGCATAAATATATCTTGTTTTAATTTTTAATTATATTTGCTTCATCGAATTAAACCTAGTTGTAGGATCAGAGTATTGTTGTTACATTTGTTGGGTTAATTATTTGTTTTTTGGGATTGCAACATATACTAATTTTGGATGTGTAGATATTAAGTATACATAGATGAATATTGTTTAGTTTGCAGGGATTTTTAGTATATGCATTAACACACGTTGTATCAACTTTTAATATATTTTTTGCTTTATTAAATTTTACCTAGTGGTAGGAGTTTTGTATTATTGTTATAATTTTTTGTGCAAAATAATTGTCCCTTGTCTTTTGCTTTTATTAACTATAGATGTGTTGTAATTAACTGTACACATTATTTGTTATGTGCAAAAGGAACGTAGCATTTTATAACTTGGTCTCTAGGACCCAGTGAGCATTTCTTACCCATATTACACAGAGGAAATTTCAACCAATAGGATTTACTATGAGGGTTTTTATTGGGATGGATATTGAATCCACTCAGCATTAGACTCTTCATCCTCTTGAGAAAGTCTGCACGATAGCAGAAGAAACGCGTAGAGGTACCACAGGACTGAATTTTGGATCTGCAGAGGAGCCGTAGTTCTAAGAATAGAACACTCTGCTTTTTGGACTCTCAGGGCTACCGTAGCCCCATCAACAAGGATTTCCCCTACACTGAAAGTTCCGGTGGACATCAGAAGGGAGCGGACATTGTAAGGCTGTGAAAACAGACCGGAGCAGCTGAGTATTTGGATTAATTACCTTGAAGGAGAAAACTGTTTTATACCTGCTTTATTATTAATAAACATTGTAAGTGCATTTTTTTAAGAGCAGCAGCGTCTGTGTTATTTATTGCACTTGAGTCTCTCTTTGCGCTTTTTTCTTTCAGAATTCAAGTTTTTTGCCCTACTTCATTTGGTGTGAAGGATCCATTTGGTTAACAAGCAGCAGAGGACTCTAGTGGTTTATGGACTGACATTTCTTTGGAAAGTGGTAAAACGTTTTTGTTATTCCATTTGTTCTATTTTTAATTTTTATAGTCTTTTAAATATCATATAATTGTATACAGGTTTTTATCTATTTTTTAGAAATTATACATGTGGTTGTAAGAATTGACATTAGTGTTTTTATTATATTTAAAGAGGGTGTTAGCGCCACTGTCATTTATTTTCTGTGTGTGTTATTTTTTGAATCTTTTTATAAATAGGCAGCATGACTACCCTGATAGATAATGTTGAAACCCCAGAGACCTTTGGGGATTATAGTGCTAGGAATAATAGAAAACGGGACTTAGATCTTACTAATGACATTCCAAATTCCATTAACAATAATACAGAATCACCTGATATGCTTTTTAAAAAATTAGAGAAGTTATTACAACAAGATACCCGTGAATGGCAGGATTTAATACTGCTAGACAACTATGTACTTCATAATGTTGTTCCAAGGGGCCTCCGCATTTTTAAATATCCTGCATTTGATTTGGAGGATGTGGAATATACTAGTGAGTGGGAGGAGGCTCTACAGGAATGTTCTCTCAAACTAATTAAGGTACTCATTAAGTATAGAGAGTTCAAGCTGAATAGGATTAAGAAGGATCTAGATGAGATACTTCCCAAAATACAGGTTTTTAAAACTGAAGAGAAATGGGTGACTAGGAATAACAGTATCCAAAATAGAATCAAACAATTGGAAATAGATCTTAAGAGGAGTAAACAACAAAAGTTAACTAGGGATATACAAGATTTTAAGGAGGACAAGGTTTATAATTTTAAAAAGAAGACAGAGAATATGCGCTTGATAAATAGAGGTAAAAACCCACAGGGAAACGATTTTAGAAGAGGAGGGAATACTCAAATAGGTACTTATTATCATAATGCTGAGGAAAAACTTGAAGGAGGTATGAATAGAAATGAAGTGGGTTTTAGTAATAATAATAGGGTGGCTCCACAAACTAATAGAGTACATATGGATAATTACAACCATAATAGGAATGGGAACTATAGGAGACCCTATAATGATAACACTAACAGGCAGTTTTGGATGGATAAACATTATGAATATCCTAATAAAAACCGTAATTACTATGGTAACAATGAGCAATGGAAGGGAAGGAGAGAGGAAAGAGATGGCCCATCTAATTCTAATAGGAGGGACAATTCCAGAGAAAATTCAAATGGTCTTAATATCAATACATCAAATAGATTTGAAGTGCTTAATCAGCATCAGAATGAATCAAGTTGGCCTGTTTTGGGGGCTCGCCCTAAATCAGATTATCAAGATTATAACCATAGATCAGAGAATAATGAATGGAGAAATAATCAAAGACAAGAGGGAAATACCAATCATCAGAATCATTTTTTAGGGAAAACACCATTACCCCACAACCAACGATTAGAACCAGAACCGAGGTACACACAACAAGGAGCGTGGGAAACCAGACAAAGACAAAACAAAAGAGGTTTAGAACAAGGAGAGGAAAGAGAGGAGGGGTCAGAGTTACAACAACCAAACAGAAGGCAGAGGCGAGAAGAAGACAGGAATTAGACATCTTTAACTTGGCTAATATAGAGTTAGATGCCAATGATATTAAACTTTTAAATAAAGGTCTCAACTTTTCACCCAAAACACTACCGAATGATTTTG
The DNA here is from genome assembly GCF_027579735.1 of Bombina bombina. Lineage (NCBI taxonomy): Eukaryota > Metazoa > Chordata > Amphibia > Anura > Bombinatoridae > Bombina > Bombina bombina. Next base: position 328,455,466 of record NC_069499.1, read on the forward strand.
AAGTTTTCATCGACATTCAGAAATTTGTTAGAAAGCTAGTCTTAAAAAGATTTTATGCCAAAAAAGAATGCAATTTAAAATCAGCGGTTAATAAAGATCACTTGGAAGGGAAAGATATAGAAACTTTAACCATTCTAAAATCCCTAGAAGATATGGGTGTTGATAGCCAGGATGTTAATGAGAGTATCGATACAATAGAGGAATTGTTTAATATTTCCATATATGAGGAAGAATCTAAGATTCACCATAGTAATTTGAAAAGACCTTCCACATTTTATCCAGTTGGAACACAGGGGGACCAAATTCCAGTCTTCACAAAGATGGTTATGGACGAGGTTTTTAATCTATTCCACAAGAAAAGAAAGAATTTAGTTAATAAGTATAATGACAATTTAACCTCCCAGGAGAGAAACTCTCTTAAGAAATTGATGGACAATAAAGATATCATTTTTAGGGCAGCAGATAAGGGGGGTGGGATTGTTATACAGAAGAGGGAAGACTATTTAGCAGAAGCTTATAATCTATTAAAAGATATAGACACATACCAAGTTATCAATGGGAATCCCACGAAACAATACCAAAATAAGCTTAATAAAATATTAGTGCTAGCAAAAACAGAAGGAGTCCTTGATAATGATGAGTTTAGATACTTACAGGAAAATGAACCTAGGATCCCCATATTCTACCACCTGCCAAAGGTGCATAAAGATATACATAAGCCACCTGGGAGACCTATAATCTCAGGGATTGATTCCCTGAGCGATAAAGTTTCTAAATATATTGATTTTTATCTACAACCAATAGTCAAGAATACTAAATCATATATCAAGGACACCACACAAACCATCAATATATTTGAAGGTTTAAACTGGAAAGAAAATTATTGTTGGGTAACGTGCGATGTGTCTGCGCTTTATACCTCTATCCCCCATGAGAAAGGATTGAAGGCCCTTGAAATGGAACTGTTGAATTGGAAATTTTCAGCAGAGCAATTAAACTTTATCCTAGATTGCACGAGATTTATCTTAGAGCACAATTATTTTATTTTTGAAAATGTGTTCTATAAACAGGTCAAAGGAACAGCGATGGGGACTACATTTGCCCCATCGTATGCTAATATTTATATGCACAGATTTGAAATTGAGAAGGTTTGGAACAATAATCCGTTTATAAACAACATTATAAAATATTATCGTTACATAGATGACGTAATCATCCTCTGGGAGGGTGACGAATCATTGATTAATAGCTTTTTAACACATATGAACAATAATGATTTTAACTTAAATTTTACAGGTAAACATTCACGAACAAGAATTGAATTTTTAGACCTTTGGTTATATGTAGATGCCAACTTAAAAACAGCGGTGAGTAATTTTAGTAAACCTACTGATAGAAATAGTTACATAGACAATGGAAGTGCCCACCTTAAGAGGTGGAAAGACAATGTGCCTTATGGGCAGTTCTTAAGACTCAGACGTAACTGTACAGATATAGAGATGTTTAAAAAAGAGGTTGAACATATGAGTACTAAGTTCATAGAAAAGGGCTATAACAGAAATACAATAGAACAAGCATATAATAGGGCACAAGAAACTGATAGAGACTCTATTTTAAAACCTAAAAAGGATAAATCAACTCAAGATAATAAGGATACTTTAAGGTTTATTACTACTTACAACGAGGGTCATAAGATCATCAAGAATGTAATTAAAAAACATTGGGGAGTTCTTAAGACGGACCCTGTACTGGCCCCTATCTTGACAGAAGAACCTGTGTTTACTTTTAAGAAAGGGAGAAGTTTGAAAAATCTGCTAGCTCCCAGTAAATTGAGGAAGTTGGAAATAACAGAAATTGATAGGAAGAGTAATTGGCTGAGTCTAAAACCAGGCACATACAAGTGTGGAAAGAAAATTTGCAGTATGTGTAAACATATCAATAAGGATAGTCATTTTAAAGACAGCGAAGGCATTAAGTCTTTTAATATCAAGAGTAGGTGTACATGTGACACCACATATGTAGTGTACCTCCTAACTTGTGGGTGTAATAAAATTTATGTAGGGCGCACCAAAAGAAAGATAAGAAGTAGACTGACAGAACATCTATATAATATAAAAGAGAAAGTAGTTAATCACAGTGTACCATTACATTTTCTGGAACATCATGGGGGAGACTCTAGGTCTCTAAAAATTCAAGCAATTGATTGGATACCTAAGAGTTGTAGCAATAGGTTGATGAGCCTAAGAAAACAAGAAACTTTTTGGATCCAAAAGCTCAATAGTTTACATCCAAAAGGATTAAACATAGACATTGACATAGCAGCTTTTATGTAATTAATATATAAAAAAATCTGACATTTTTTAGATATTCTTAAGGTTCCTTTAATAATTCTTGTTTATATAATAATTATTTCCTCCTCTTTTCCCTTCCATTTTAAACAACTTTTAAATAAATTTTAAACAACCTTTAATAATTGTATAGAATTAATTGGATGATACCTAAATAGAGATGACAGTGTACATACTATCAAATTTTCTAAACACATTTTTGTAGATCCATCCCTCTATACTCCAGATCAACTTGGATACTTAGGATTAAATCACTCCTTTTTAGTAGGAAAGGTATACACATATATATACATAGAGAATAAAAATGTGTTTTCCAGATTGTGAATGCTCATCATATATAGAGATGAATCTTGCTTAAGCTGCAAGGATATGCGCATAAATATATCTTGTTTTAATTTTTAATTATATTTGCTTCATCGAATTAAACCTAGTTGTAGGATCAGAGTATTGTTGTTACATTTGTTGGGTTAATTATTTGTTTTTTGGGATTGCAACATATACTAATTTTGGATGTGTAGATATTAAGTATACATAGATGAATATTGTTTAGTTTGCAGGGATTTTTAGTATATGCATTAACACACGTTGTATCAACTTTTAATATATTTTTTGCTTTATTAAATTTTACCTAGTGGTAGGAGTTTTGTATTATTGTTATAATTTTTTGTGCAAAATAATTGTCCCTTGTCTTTTGCTTTTATTAACTATAGATGTGTTGTAATTAACTGTACACATTATTTGTTATGTGCAAAAGGAACGTAGCATTTTATAACTTGGTCTCTAGGACCCAGTGAGCATTTCTTACCCATATTACACAGAGGAAATTTCAACCAATAGGATTTACTATGAGGGTTTTTATTGGGATGGATATTGAATCCACTCAGCATTAGACTCTTCATCCTCTTGAGAAAGTCTGCACGATAGCAGAAGAAACGCGTAGAGGTACCACAGGACTGAATTTTGGATCTGCAGAGGAGCCGTAGTTCTAAGAATAGAACACTCTGCTTTTTGGACTCTCAGGGCTACCGTAGCCCCATCAACAAGGATTTCCCCTACACTGAAAGTTCCGGTGGACATCAGAAGGGAGCGGACATTGTAAGGCTGTGAAAACAGACCGGAGCAGCTGAGTATTTGGATTAATTACCTTGAAGGAGAAAACTGTTTTATACCTGCTTTATTATTAATAAACATTGTAAGTGCATTTTTTTAAGAGCAGCAGCGTCTGTGTTATTTATTGCACTTGAGTCTCTCTTTGCGCTTTTTTCTTTCAGAATTCAAGTTTTTTGCCCTACTTCATTTGGTGTGAAGGATCCATTTGGTTAACAAGCAGCAGAGGACTCTAGTGGTTTATGGACTGACATTTCTTTGGAAAGTGGTAAAACGTTTTTGTTATTCCATTTGTTCTATTTTTAATTTTTATAGTCTTTTAAATATCATATAATTGTATACAGGTTTTTATCTATTTTTTAGAAATTATACATGTGGTTGTAAGAATTGACATTAGTGTTTTTATTATATTTAAAGAGGGTGTTAGCGCCACTGTCATTTATTTTCTGTGTGTGACACATTTTTCTGTGGTTGGATAATTTTGTATTCTATGTTCAGACGCTGGGATGACTCTGTCTTCAGTTGTCTTTCAGTGCTTGCATGATGTTGGAGAGAAGACTTTTTTGTCTCTAGGCCCGGTCTTGATCTAGGCGTAGCCTCCGTTTCTCTTTTGGGCCCATTTGGGTCTTTGTGAGCTGAGCTCACTATTAGAGGTTTCCTTTTATGGATTGTGGTGACCTTTTGGTTTCTTTCGGTTCTACTTTGCCTTGTCCCCTTGGGAGTTTAGGCTGGTGTCCGTCTGTTGGGCAACGGTGTCTCCTGGAGTACTGTTGGTTCAGTTGAGTCCGATTTGCGGTCTCTAGCTTGGCTTCTGGACTATCTGCGGGTCAGTGTCCTTGGGGCCTTACCTTTTTTTGTTGTGTAGGGGTTCAGGCCTGGTGCCCTCAGTATGGGCCGCCTATTGTATCCTCCCATCTTGGCATTCAGTGTCCTCTATAGCTTGGGTATTGTTTTTCCCAAAAGTAATGAATGCAGCTGTGGACTCTTTCCATTTAAGAAGAAAAACATAAATTATGCTTACTTGATCATTTTTTTCTTATTTTTTTCTTCTGATGGAAAGAGTCCACAGCTCCCCACCAGTCATTTTTTTGTGGGGCGTCCTTATTTATTCTTCTGGCACCTTGCACCTGATATTTCTGCTACTTGTCCTTGTTCCTCGGCTGAATGACTGGGGGATGAGGGGAGTGGGAGGAGTATTTAATCCTTTGGCTGGGGTGTCTTTGCCTCCTCCTGGTGGCCAGGTTCTTATTTCCCAAAAGTAATGAATGCAGCTGTGGACTCTTTCCATCAGAAGAAAAGAAAATTATCAGGTAAGCATAATTTATGTTTTTATCAAATTTTCTTCGTTCTCTTGGTATCTCTTTTTGAAAAGCATGAAAGTAAGCTCAGGAAGGTGCACATACAACACTAAATGGCAGCAGTTTTGCAAGAATGTTATACATTTGCTAGAGCATGTAGTGTATCTCTTCAACAAAGCATACCATGAGAAAAGAAGCAAATTTATTATTAGAAGTAAATGGGAAACTTTTTTTAACATTTTATTCTTTGTCTAAATCACAAAAGAAACATTTTGGGTTTGATATCCCTTTAAAGTCTATAGGAATTTTTGTAGATAAATCATTTTATACATTTTACAGGATTAATATCGACCCCAATGTCGGAACATAAATATTTCCTGCACAGGAAAATAGGAAAGAGAAACTGATTCTACAAAGAAATTGAAATTCTACTTTGAAAAAGGAATATTAGTAAAATTAATTGTACTGTTAGACACATCGACCACAGAAGCAGTAGGTCTAGCATGGTCTGCGGATGTCCTTAACAAGGCCTGACTTTATTTTATGAGCAGCAGACACATTTCAGCTGTGTGTACATCAGTGATATGGAAATTGCCACAAGCTTTTTTGAAACAAACATTGGACATGCAAGCTTCAGCTGATGTAAGCTTTTAATCAAATGTTCCATAGTCTTGAGCTAACCAGCATATTTAGTAAAGGATGATTTTATTTATAGTTACCAATTGCTTTGGTGTGTTTCTTCTTGTCACTCAGCTGTAAGATTTGATACATATATTTAAAGCCATTACTCTAACAATTCAACAAAATTAACCCTATATTTTATATAATCAACTGATATGAACCGAATGTTTAGATATAGGCTTTTAAATCAGCCTTGTGGCAAAGCTAACTAACTCAATGCTATGATATGTAAGATTAAATAACGACATATAATATGCAACTAAGGGATCGATCACAATCTATTGTCTGAAGCCTTTTGGTCTTTTTTTCTGATTCAATGCAATCGCACCTTTTCGGCTTTTTTCCACACCCATTATTGCGTTTTCAGAACCTTTCAAAATGCCTATTTCTCTTGTTAGGTGTATCCAGTCCACGGATCATCCATTACTTGTGGGATATTCTCCTTCCCAACAGGAAGTTGCAAGAGGATCACCCACAGCAGAGCTGCTATATAGCTCCTCCCCTAACTGCCATACCCAGTCATTCTCTTGCAAGCTCTCAACATAGCTGGAGGTAGTAAGAGGAAAGTGGTAAAATATAGTTAGTTTTTTCTTCAATCAAAAGTTTATTGTTTTTAAATGGTACCGGAGTGTACTATTTTATCTCAGGCAGCATTTAGAAGAGGAATCTGCCTGCGTTTTTATATGATCTTAGCAGAAGTAACTAAGATCCACTGCTATTCTCACATATGTCTGAGGAGTGAGGTAACTTCAGAGGGAGAATGGCGTGCAGGGTATCCTGCAATAAGGTATGTGCAGTTAAGTTTTTCTAGGGATGGAATTAGCTAGAAAATGCTGCTGATACCGGATTAATGTAAGTTAAAGCCTAAATACAGTGATTTAATAGCGACTAGTATCAGGCTTGCTATCAGAGGTATATACTCTGATTAATGTGCAATATAAAACGTTTGCTGGCATGTTTAATCGTTTTTATATATGCTTTGGTGATAAAACTTATTGGGGCCTAGTTTTTTCCACGTGGCTGGCTTTATTTTTGCCTAGAAAGTTTCCTGAGGCTTTCCACTGTTATAGTATAAAAGTTACAGTTGGTGCAGTTAAAATTACAAACTGTGACATTCAGCTTCCCTCAGCAGTCCCCTGCATGCTATAGGACATCTCTGAAGGGCTCAAAAGGCTTCAAAAGTAGGAGCTGTGGCAGTTGTTATGACTGTTTAAAAAACATATTTTTCGTTTTGTTAATCTGTTTTTTGTATTAAGGGGTTAATCATCCATTTGCAAGTGGGTGCAATGCTCTGCTAACTTGTTACATACACTGTAAACATTTTGTTAGTTTAACTGCCTTTTTTCACTATTATTTCAAATTTTGGCAAAATTTGTTTCTCTTAAAGGCACAGTAACGTTTTTTTATATTGCTTGTTAACTTGATTTAAAGTGTTTTCCAAGCTTGCTAGTCTCATTGCTAGTCTGTATAAACATGTCTGACATAGAGGAAACTCATTGTTCATTATGTTTAAAAGCCATGGTGGAACCCCATAGGAGAATGTGTACTAAATGTATTGATTTCACTTTAAACAATAAAGATCAGCTGTTATCTTTAAAAGAATTATCACCAGAGGATTCTGACGAGGGGGAAGTTATGCCGACTAACTCTCCCCACGTGTCGGACCCTTTGACTCCCGCTCAAGGGACTCACGCTAAAATGGCGCCAAGTACATCAAAGACGCCCATAGCGATTACTTTGCAGGACATGGCGGCAATCATGGATAATACCCTGTCAGCGGTATTAGCCAGACTGCCTGAATTCAGAGGAAAGCGCGATAGCTCTGGGGTTAGACGTAATACAGAGCGCGCAGATGTTTTAAGGCCCATGTCTGATACTGCGTCACAATATGCAGAAGCTGAGGAAGAGCTTCAGTCTGTGGGTGACGTCTCTGACTCGGGGAAACCTGATTCAGATATGTCTACTTTTAAATTTAAGCTTGAGAACCTCCGGGTGTTGCTTGGAGAGGTTTTAGCTGCTCTGAATGACTGTGACACAATTGCAGTGCCAGAGAAATTGTGTAGACTGGATAAATACTACGCGGTGCCGGTGTGTACTGACGTTTTTCCAATGCCTAAAAGGTTTACAGAAATTATTACTAAGGAGTGGGACAGACCCGGTGTGCCTTTTTACCCCCCTCCTATTTTTAGAAAAATGTTTCCAATAGACGCCACCACACGGGACTTATGGCAGACGGTCCCTAAGGTGGAGGGAGTAGTTTCTACTTTAGCAAAGCGTACCACTATCCCTGTCGAGGACAGTTGTGCTTTTTCAGATCCAATGGATAAAAAATTGGAATGTTACCTTAAGAAAATGTTTATTCAACATTATAAAACAAGTTTTATCGTGCAGCCCCTTGCATGCATTGCTCCTGTCACTGCTGCTGCGGCGTTCTGGTTTGAGTCTCTGGAAGAGGCCTTTCAGACAGCTACTCCATTGACTGAAATACTTGACAAGCTTAGAACACTTAAGCTAGCTAATTCTTTTGTTTCTGATGCCATTGTTCATTTGACTAAACTAACGGCTAAGAATTCTGGATTCGCCATCCAGGCGCGTAGGGCGCTATGGCTTAAATCTTGGTCAGCTGACGTGACTTCAAAGTCTAAATTACTTAACATTCCCTTCAAGGGGCAGACCCTTTTCGGGCCTGGTTTGAAGGAAATTATTGCTGACATTACTGGAGGTAAGGGTCATACCCTTCCTCAGGACAGTGCCAAATCAAGGGCCAAACAGTCTAATTTTCGTGCCTTTCGAAACTTCTAGGCAGGTGCAGCATCAACGTCCTCTGCTACAAAACAAGAGGGACCTTTTGCGCAATCCAAGCCGGCCTGGAAATCTAACCAGGCCTGGAGCAAAGGCAAGCAGGCCAGAAAGCCTGCTGCTGCCTCTAAGACAGCATGAAGGAACGGCCCCTATCTGGCAACGGATCTAGTAGGGGGCAGACTTTCTCTCTTCGCCCAGGCGTGGGCAAGAGATGTTCAGGATCCCTGGGCGTTGGAGATCATATCTCAGGGATATCTTCTGTACTTCAAAGCTTCCGCCCCACAAGGGAGATTTCACCTTTCGAGATTATCTGTAAACCAGATAAAGAAAGAGGCATTCTTACGCTGTGTGCAAGATCTCCTAATAATGGGAGTGATCCATCCAGTTCCACAGATGGAACAAGGACAGGGATTTAATTCAAATCTGTTTGTGGTTCCCAAAAAAGAGGGAACCTTCAGACCAATTTTGGGTCTAAAGATCTTAAACAAATTCCTCAGAGTTCCATCATTCAAAATGGAAACTATTCGGACAATCCTACCTATGATCCAGGAGGGTCAGTACATGACCACAGTGGATTTGAAGGATGCTTACCTTCACATACCGATTCACAAAGATCATCATCGGTTCCTAAGGTTTGCCTTTCTAGACAGGCATTACCAGTTTGTGGCTCTTCCCTTCGGGTTAGCTACAGCCCCAAGAATTTTTACAAAGGTTCTGGGGTCTCTTCTGGCGGTCCTAAGACCACGGGGCATAGCAGTGGCCCCTTATCTGAACGACATCCTGATACAGACGTCAAACTTCCAAATTGCCAAATCTCATACGGACATAGTGTTGGCATTTCTGAGGTCGCATGGATGGAAAGTGAACGAGGGAAAGAGTTCTCTATCACCCCTTACAAGGGTTTCCTTCCTAGGAACTCTGATAGATTCTGTAGAAATGAAAATTTACCTGACGGAGTCCAGGTTATCAAAGCTTCTAAATTCCTGCCGTGTTCTTCACTACATTCCGCGCCCTTCGGTGGCTCAGTGCATGGAAGTGATCGGCTTAATGGTAGCGGCGATGGACATAGTACCATTTGCGCGCCTACATCTCAGACCGCTGCAATTATGCATGCTCAGTCAGTGGAATGGGGATTACACAGATTTGTCCCCTCTGCTAAATCTGGATCAAGAGACCAGAGATTCTCTTCTCTGGTGGCTATCTCGGGTCCATCTGTCCAAAGGTATGACCTTTCGCAGGCCAGATTGGACAATTGTAACAACAGATGCCAGCCTTCTTGGTTGGGGTGCAGTCTGGAATTCCCTGAAGGCTCAGGGATCGTGGACTCAGGAGGAGAAACTCCTCCCAATAAATATTCTGGAGTTAAGAGCAATATTCAATGCTCTTCTAGCTTGGCCTCAGTTAGCAACACTGAGGTTCATCAGATTTCAGTCGGACAACATCACGACTGTGGCTTACATCAACCATCAAGGGGGGACCAGGAGCTTTCTAGCGATGTTAGAAGTCTCCAAGATAATTAGCTGGGCAGAGACTCACTCTTGCCATCTATCAGCGATCCATATCCCAGGTGTAGAGAACTGGGAGGCGGATTTTCTAAGTCTTCAGACTTATCATCCGGGGGAGTGGGAACTCCATCCGGAGATGTTTGCTCAATTGGTTCATCGTTGGGGCACACCAGAATTGGATCTCATGGCGTCTCGCCAGAATGCCAAGCTTCCTTGTTACGGATCCAGGTCCAGGGACCTAGAAGCGACGCTGATAGATGCTCTAGCAGCACCGTGGTTCTTCAACCTGGCTTATGTGTTTCCTCCGTTTCCTCTGCTCCCTCGACTGATTGCAAAAATCAAACAGGAGAGAGCATCGGTGATCTTGATCGCGCCTGCGTGGCCACGCACGACCTTGTATGCAGACCTGGTGGACATGTCATCCTTTCCACCTTGGCCTCTGCCTCTGAGACAAGACCTTCTACTACAAGGTCCTTTCAATCCTTTCAATCATCCAAATCTAATTTCTCTGAGACTGACTGCCTGGAGATTTTATCAAGGCGTGGCTTCTCCGAGTCAGTCATTGATACCTTAATACAGGCACGAAAGCCTGTAACCAGGAAAATCTACCATAAGATATGGCGCAAATATCTTCATTGGTGTGAATCCAAGAATTACTCATGGAGTAAGGTTAGGATTCCTAGGATATTGTCCTTTCTCCAAGAGGGTTTGGATAAAGGATTATCAGCTAGTTCTTTAAAAGGACAGATTTCTGCTCTGTCTATCCTTTTGCACAAGCGTCTTGCAGAGGTTCCAGACGTCCAGGCATTTTGTCAGGCTAAGGTTAGAATTAAGCCTGTGTTTAAACCTGTTGCTCCTCCATGGAGCTTAAACTTGGTTCTTAAGGTTCTTCAAGGAGTTCCGTTTGAACCCCTTCATTCCATTGATATCAAACTTTTATCTTGGAAAGTTCTGTTTTTGATGGCTATTTCCTCGGCTCGTAGAGTCTCTGAGTTATCAGCTTTACAATGTGATTCTCCTTATCTGATTTTCCATACAGATAAAGTAGTTCTGCGTACAAAACCTGGGTTTTTACCTAAGGTAGTTTCCAACAAGAATATCAATCAAGAGATTGTTGTTCCATCATTGTGTCCTAATCCTTCTTCAAAGAAGGAACGTCTTTTACATAATTTGGACGTAGTCCGTGCTTTAAAGTTTTACTTACAAGCGACTAAAGATTTTCGTCAAACATCTTCCCTGTTTGTTGTTTACTCTGGACAGAGGAGAGGTCAAAAAGCTTCGGCAACCTCTCTTTTTTTTGGCTTTGGAGCGTAATATGCTTAGCCTATGAGACTGCTGGACAGCAGCCCCCTGAAAGGATTACAGCTCATTCTACTAGAGCTGTGGCTTCCACCTGGGCCTTTAAAAATGAGGCTTCTGTTGAACAGATTTGCAAAGCGGCGACTTGGTCTTCGCTTCATACCTTTTCAAAATTTTACAAATTTGATACTTTTGCTTCTTCGGAGGCTATTTTTGGGAGAAAGGTTCTACAGGCAGTGGTCCCTTCCGTTTAAGTACCTGCCTTGTCCCTCCCTTCATCCGTGTACTTTAGCTTTGGTATTGGTATCCCACAAGTAATGGATGATCCGTGGACTGGATACACCTAACAAGAGAAAACATAATTTATGCTTACCTGATAAATTTATTTCTCTTGTGGTGTATCCAGTCCACGGCCCGCCCTGTCCTTTTAAGGCAGGTCTAAATTTTAAACTACAGTCACCACTGCACCCTATGGTTTCTCCTTTCTCGGCTAGTTTCGGTCGAATGACTGGATATGGCAGTTAGGGGAGGAGCTATATAGCAGCTCTGCTGTGGGTGATCCTCTTGCAACTTCCTGTTGGGAAGGAGAATATCCCACAAGTAATGGATGATCCGTGGACTGGATACACCACAAGAGAAATAAATTTATCAGGTAAGCATAAATTATGTTTTTACTATGGCGATCACAATCCATTTCTGAGAAGCTTTTCAAAACATGACACCACAGCATGGTATTTTCGACATCTTGCACGTCACAAAATTGCCCACCAACGTTTTTTGTCACGAGTAAGGGGCGTTTTCTAACTTTGTCATTCTTAAATAGCAACTAGGTTTCCATAGTAACGCTTTTGTGACGGATACCCCGGCTACCCAGACTAGGTAGCTCCGCCAAAATGGTCCTGCTTCCGACTGGTGCTGAGTAAGCCGCCAAATGATTACAGCCAGTAGCCCACCCTGATACCAGACAGCACCAGTATTCAGGATCCTACCCTGTGACAGACTCCGGCTAACCCTGACTGGGTAGCTCTGCCAGAGGGTCCTTCCTATACCTGACAACAGGCAGCTATGTAGCTAAGAAAATGATTATAGCAATCCACACCCAAATAACTAGACAGACTAGCATTCAGGTGAAACATGAAGTGATTTTATTAGGAAACACACACTCCTTTTATACACAAACAAAGGGTCTTATCTTACTCCCGAATCTCCCGCCATTCCCGCCCCTCCAGCCATAGCAGCCACACTCCCACAGAGTCCTAGGACTCAGAGGTGGTGGTTTCGGGGGGATCCCGGGGAAGAGGCGGCACTTCCAGGGTGTCTTTTGAAAGCTCTCGGTCCCCAGACGCCACTGTCCAAAAAGCAGCGTAATTTGTTACTGGATACTGGTGTTACAGCTCAGTAAAGATAGGGGGTAGGGGTGTCCAAAACCCCCTGGTTCCCAAAGGAGCTCCCCTCTGGTAATTCTCACACCTCTTGTCCTCCCTAGGGGCTACCAATCCCCAAAAGAGTGGAGCTCTGGGGCAAATGGCCACTGGAGCGACTAGGGGTAAAGTTAGCGGGTGTCTGGCATGATGTGGCCAACCGGGAGTTCCAGGAGCCCAGCCAGCCTGAGAGGAGTTAGGCGGGTATCCGTTGTGGTGCGGCCGGCCGACAGTTCTAGGAGCCTGGCCAGCCTAGAAGGATTTTCCCAGTCAGAGATCAGCTCTTCTCTGATAAAGTTCATATATTAAAAACAGCAGATATCACAAATCTGGGAGATCCTGTAATCCTTGAAATGGCCAAATGTGGTGTAAAAGGGAATTAGCCAGGTAGTAAGTTCGGCAGACCCGGTTAGACCCTTAACGGGTTGGCCTGGGGCTGTCCGACGGTGGCCCTCCACTTGTCAGTTGCGGGAAGAGTCATCCCATCCCTCCTGGACTTGGGGCATCCATGGTGTTTCTCGCTGGCCTTCATTCCCATTAGTCACCCAATGCAGAGTCCCAAACAAGTTTTCCAAGGCCGGCTCCAGAACATTTGCCCACCCACAAGTCCCAGTCACAATCACAGAGGGGCCTCTGGGCCCTCCCAAAAAAAAAGGCCTCAGCTGCCTGAGAGAAGACGGGGCAGCTGGGGTTGTGGCAGCTCAAGGTTGGGGACCTGGGCAGACTGCCCAGCATTCCTGGAGTTCCCAGGTGTGGACTGTAATCTCTATTGCCCCCATTGGAAAATCCTCCTTGTTGGGTGAGCTAAAACCTTTCACTTCAGTTGCTGTCAGTACCAAGTTCACCCCAAGCCCTTTATCCAGCTTGCATTCCCTAGGGACTGGCATCTGGCACACATGAGGACCACATTTCAAAATAGATACATTCAGATATTGGGACAACATTGTGGATTCACATAGGTTTGGTAAGTTATCTACCCCCTGCTTTTCCTCCCTGCAATTATTTTCCACATTGTCCCCAACCGTTCTTAACAGTACCTCAGGTTTTGTTGAGCTGTCGTTTAGCCCTCCCTGTGGGCAGGTGTTGTGTTCTGGGACATAACCACACTGCAACTGGCCCAAATCTTCCCCAGCAACACATTAACAGGGACATCCTCAGAGATCCCTGCCTCCTGCAAATTTTCTCCTCACCCCCATCGATTAGCACATATGCCGCAAGCACTGCAGGGCTCTCCCTGCCAACTTCTTGATTATCCACAGTCTCTGCTGGGATAATATCTTCTGCAACTTCAGGGCGTACTAAGCGATATCCAGCCCCAGTGTCCTGAAGCCTCCTGGTCACACTGTCTCCCTCTGTGACACTCTGCTGATTTCCTGCCAACCCACCCACAAACAAAGCCATTGTAGGTGGAGGTTGCTCCTTGGTGGGGCAGGCAAAACTTGGGTGCCCAAACTTGTTGCTCCAGCTGTATGAGCGGGTATCCCCCTGGCCCATTGCCATGCCTGCCCCCTGTGGGAAATACTCCTGGGCGGGAAAAGGGTAGAGACCCTACCATGCTACTGAGGGGAGAGACCGGCTCTCTCTTCTCCCAAGAAGGAAATCTACCGCTGGGGAGGGAGACCAGTTGTCTCCACTCCCTGGAAGGAGTTCTGCCACTGGGGAGGGAGACCGACTGTCTCTGCTCCCTGGAAGGGGTTCGGCCTCTGGGGAGGGAGGCCAACTGTCTCAGCTCCCTGGAAGGTTTTCAGCCGCTGGGGAGAGAGGTCTGCCACCTAGTCTCCCTGGAAGGGTTGCTGTCTCTGGGGAGGGAGACAGACTATCTCGGCTCCCTGGAATGGGTTCTGTGAAAGTGGAGGGAGGCTGACTACACCCGCTCCTGGGGGACGGTTCAGCCACTGTGGAGAGAAGCCAACTGCCGTCTCACCCTGCGGCGTAATTCGTTACTGGATACCAGAGTTACAGCCCAGTAAAAATAGGGAGTAGGGGTGTCCAAAACCCCCAGTTCCCAAAGGAGCTTCCGTCCGGCAATTCTCCCACCTCTTGTCCTCCCTAGGGGCTACCAATCCCCCCCCCCCAAAAAAAATGATTTGGGGCAAAGGGCTGCTGGAGCGACCAGGGGTAAAGTTAGCGGGTGTCTGGCATGATGCGGCCGACCGGGAGTTCCAGGAGCCGGCCAGCCTGAGAGGAGTTATGCGGGTATATGTTGCGGTGTGGCCGGCCGGCAGTTCCAGGAGCCTGGCCAGCCTAGAAGGGTTTTCCCGGTCAGAGATTGGCTCTTCTCTGACAAAGTTCATATAGTAGAAACAACAGATATTGCAAATCTGGGAGATCCTATAAGCCCTGAAATTGCCAAATGTGGTGTAAAAGGGAGTCAGCCAGGTAGTAGGGGGAAGCCTAGGTGGTCTGGTATTCGTGACAGCTTTCAACAGCATTTCTAATTGCAATACATTTTTTTGTACTTGTTCAAAGCCAGCTAGCTTTATTTAAAAGAACCAGAACCACAGCAAAAATCCAGGATATATATATATATATATGTGTGTGTGTGTGTGTGTGTGTATGTAAACTATGCAAACACATGATGGTGTTCTCCGTATTTTATATTTTGCTATTGAAAGCTATGTTTTATATAACTACAAAACTCGCTGGAACTTTCTGTATTTACAAGCTTATAATTCAATTAGATCTATGAATATAATATCTTTGTCATTACACAGGCTCTCAGCCCTAATATATTTTAAAGTATTCACATGTATTTATATAAGTTCTCTTTCCTATGTTTTTTTTTTTTTTTTTTTTATTGTATTTTATTAAGTTTTTAACAATCAATATATACAGGAGACTGGAATTCAATAGTACATGGGAAAACACTCCCACTTCAACATGGCATTTAGTTAAATATAAAGAAAAAGGGCAATATAGGATAAACAGCCAAGGGAAGTAGAATATAATATATTGATCATCATTCAACAGAGTTGTTGGCAACGTGGGCAGAGAAATAATTCACAAATGTTTAACAATACCTAGAGAAAAAAACAATAGAGAATAAGAGAAGGAAAGGAATACAAGAGGTGTGGGGGAACATATAGTTAATAATAACCACTCTCCCTCCACGAACAGCCCGGGACTCTCCAGCTCCTGACCTGCCTCTTGTAATGCAGTTTTTTTAGCACAATTCATGTATTCATCCCAATAGAAGCGAACCATATGAGATGTAGGCAATTTGTTCAGTTTCATAAAAGAATATTCCTTTAAAGATGGGAGGCCCTACCTATCAACATCTCTTCATCAGGGGTATTGGGTCTTTTCCAGTTCAAAGCTAGGATGGATTTGGCACTGCTGAGAATAATTTGTATAAGCTTAGCTCTGATTTCTTTCATATAGGTACCTGCTTGCGAGGTGTATTAGAAATTCACTACAGCTTTACATGCCGTGTATGTGATGATGCTATTTATGTAATAGCGTGACGTGTCATAATTTTGTGTTGTTTTTTGGAGCCAAAAATTTCCTGCCAATTTTTTTATTTTCCCGCCAAAAAAAATTCCTGCCAAAATTGCTGTTATAAGCTCCGCCCCAGCTCACTCAGTGTTCTCAGAAAACAGAGAGCTTTCATGCAGCATTTTATGATTTTTTTTTTAATTTTTTTATTATAAATTCTTGCTATTTCCCATTCTCTCAAGCCTGTTATATTTATCATATATAATTATATAGGAGCATGGATATAAATTTGCAGAATTAATTTAATTTTTCAAATATTATGTTGATGCTACTTAAGATTTCAGAAAAACTTCTAGTCTATTTGTTATTTTTCTGGTTCCAAAAAAAGGTTAGCAAGTCTCTTCTGATTCACAAAGCTTATTTAAAGGTGGGGCAGCTCCACCTCAGAGAATCACAGCTCATTCTACAAGATCAGTTGCCACATCTTGTGCTTTCAAGAATAAAGCTTCAGTCGATCAAATCTGCAAAGCAGCCACTTGGTCTTCTTTGCATACCTTTGCTAAATTTTACCATTTTGATGTTTTGCTTCTTCAGAAGTAGCTTTTGGTAGAATGGTTCTTCAGACATCTGTTTGATTGTAAGGCTTATGATTTAAGTTTTTTGAATTTTTAAGAAAACTTAAATTATTTTTTGGGATTTAATTTCTCAGCGGAAATAGCTGTTTCCTTCTTAATATAAGGAGAGTCACGACTTCATTCCTTACTGTTGGAAAATGCTGAACCTGGCCAAAAGGAGGAGGCAAAGAAACCCCAGCCAAAGGCTTAAATACCTCTCCAACTTCCCCTATCCCCCAGTCATTTTTTGCCTTTCGTCACAGGAGGATGGCAGAGAAGTGTCAGAAGATTTTCAGAGTTGTTCCTCGGGGTGGGGGGGATATGCCCTTTCGATATGGGACTGGAGTTTTAAGTAGTCTTGTCATCCTCTCAGTGAGAGCATTGACGAAAGTTAGAGTCTGGAGATGCAGGGAGAGTCTTCCTGTGAACCCATCCAGACTGCCTGCTAACAGCTCCTTAAGTAACCAGTGTTGGTGAGTTTCACGGTCTGCTTTTTCTTCACTCAAGTCCATGTCAGGAGCGATGCTACAAGACTGTCACACTTGAGAGGCTGTGTTTCTGTTCCACAGCACAGATTCTGGTAAGATTGTTTCAATTTTTACATATGTTTAAAACGCTGAAGAGAGGGTCACAGTGTGGCTCCTTTTATCTTAATAGAATAATGGGAAGTTATTGAACAGTGAGCATTAATCAAATGTGATACTTTGATTTTATGCTGCTTTATGAGTGAAATTGTTTGGGCTCATAGACTGTTGTTATGCTGTAACGGAACATACAGATTTTTACTTTCACTTTGAACGCTGCACAGCTTGTAGCTTGGCGCACTTTTTCTCATAGCAGGGGTGGTCCTGCCTTGTGCACCATGTGACCGTGTGTGGTCACACATTCGTTTTCTCTGTTTGCCTGGGTTTAGGAGGTGTGAGTACCCCAGTCATTGGGAGTATAAAGGTGCCGTTTTGTGAGAAATAAAAAGATCATTTACTCTGTGTCCTACTGTTGTTAGTGCAAGCTATGGAGGATTCTGATATGCTTCAGGGTACTCCCTCTATTCCTAATAGTAATACCTGTCTATATTGTGAGGAGACCTTGGTATGCCCGCCCTCTCAACTATGTTCCATATGCATCAACAAGGTTATTATGTCTAAAAAGGTAACCCCTTTAGTACTACTGAGCCGTCCTGTGAGGTGCATACCCATCAGTTAAAAACGGCGGTGTCTAATGCTCTTAGGGCTTCACCTCGCCCTGCCAAGCTCAAGTGAAAAGGTTAAACATTGTGCTCTGGTCAAGAGGACATCCAGTGATTTATTAGATTTGTCTGCCTTTCAAGTATCCCAGGATGGGTCACACTCTAAGTCTTCAGAGGGTGAACTTTCTGGATCAAAGTCTGCTAACTCTAGACCTCCGGCTGCGGAGGAGCCATCCTTTAGATTTAAAATTGAACACTTAAGTTTTCTTCTAAAGGAGGTTCTGTTGACATTAGAGGTTCCAGAGGCCAAGTTGCCTGATGAACCTTTGATCCTTAAATTAGACAGAGTGTAAGAGGACAAGGTAGCGCTGCTAACTTTTCCTGTACCTGTAAAAATAGCGAACATTATTAAGAACAAGTGGGATAGAATTCGTCTGTCTTTAAAAAATAATTTCCGGACTCTCAGCTGGAGTTGTGGGGTTCCGTCACTAAGGTGGATGGCACTATCTCCACGTTAGCTAAGCGTATTACTATCCCTCTTCAGGGTAGCTCGTCATTCAGAAGATGGAAACTTTTCTCAGAAAAATGTTTCAGCATACGGGATACTTATTTTAACCGGCAGCGGCTGTTGCCTCGATTGCTGGAGCTGCGGCCTACTGGTGCGACTCCTTAGCGGATTTGATTGAGGTGGAGGGTCCCCCTGATGTTATTCAAGAAAGAATTAAAGCATTGAGAATTGCTAGTTCTTTTATCTGTGATGCAAACATGCAGATTATTCACCTGAATGCTAAAATCTCTGGTTTCTCAGTACAGACCCTTCAGGAGCTCTGGCTGAAGTCCTGGTCTGTGGAAATGACTTCTAAGTCTAGACTACTTTCCCTCCCCTTTAAGGGAAATATTTTGTTTGGTCCAGGCCTGGACTCCATTATCTTCACGGTTACAGGGGGTAAGGGTGCCATCCTACCGCAGGATAAAAAGAGCAAATCTAAGGGGCAAGGATCTAATTTTCGTTACTTTCTTTCTGAAAAGTCCCAACATCAGCAATCCTCCTTTAAACTTGACAAAACCAAGAGCGCTTGGAAGCCGGCTCAATCCTGGAATAAATCCAAGCAGAACAAGAAGCCCACCGAGAACAAGTTGGCATGAAGGGGCCGCCCCCGACCCGGCGCTGGATTGTGTAGAGGGCAGACTGTCACTGTTTTCAGATGCTTGGTTCAGGGATGTGCAGGATCCATGGGTCCTGGAGGTCATAGCTCAGGGATACAAGATAGGTTTCAAATCTCATCCACCCAATGGCAGATTTCTCCTCTCAAGCCTGTCTTCAAAACCAAAAAAGAGGGAAGCCTATCTGGGGTGTGTGCGGGATCTGTCCTCCTTTGGGGGTCATTGTCCCAGTTCCTATCACAGAAAGAGGTTTGGGATACTATTCAAACCTGTTCGTGGTCCCAAAGAAGGAGGGAACTTTCTGCCCAATTCTGGACCTAAAGTGCTTTAAACAAGTTTCTAAATGTCCTCTCGTTCAAGATGGAGACAATAAGGTCCATCCTTCCTCTAGTTCAGGAAGGACAGTTCATGACCACTATAAATCTGAAGGATGCCTACCTTCACGTTCCAATCCTCAGGGACCACTTCCAGTTCCTAATTTTTGCGTTCCTGGATCAGCACTTCCAGTTCATTGCACTTCCGTTTGGTCTAGCCACTGCTCCAAGAATCTTTACAAATATTCTAGGGGCTCTCCTGGCTGTCGCCAGAACCCAAGGTATAGCAGTAGCTCCCTACTTGGACGACATTCTGGTTCAAGCACCATCCTTTTGTCTAGCAGAGGATCATTCAGTATCTCTTCTCTTCTTCGATCTCATGGATGGAAGATAAACTTAGAAGAGTCCATTCATGAGGATATTTCTAACTGACCAGAGACGTTGCAAGCTAGCTTCGGCATGTCTTGCCCTCTGGACCTCCTTAAGACCATCTGGGGCTCAGTGTATGGAGGTAATTGGTCTCATGGTGTCCAGCATGGACATAATTCCCTTTGCCAGGTTCCGTCTCAGACCATTACAGCTGTGCATGCTGAGGCAGTGGAACGGCGATCATTTGGATCTGTCTCAACAGATTTTCCTGGACAGCCGGTCGAGAGAATCGCTCTCTTGGTTGGTCTGTCCAGATCACCTGTCCCAAGGGACATCCTTTCTAAGACCATCCTGGGAGATTGTGACTACGGACGCGAGTCAATCAGGATGGTGAGCTGTTTGGGGTGCCAAGAAGGCACAGGGCCTCTGATCTCAGGAGGAACGCTCCCTCCCGATCAACATTCTGGAACTTCGAGCAATCTACAATGCTCTGAAGGCTGGCCTCCTCTGGGTTTGTCCCGGTTTATCAGATTCCAATCAGACAATATAACCTTGGTGGTTTACGTCAACCATCATTGGAGAACGAGAAGCTCCCTAGCAATGAGGGATTTATCTCGGATTCTGGAGTGGGCAGAGGCCCACAACTGTTCACTGTCGGTGATCCACATTCCGGGTGTGGACAACTGGGAAGCGGACTTTCTCAGCAGGCAATCCTTTCATCCGGGTGAATGGTCTCTCCATCCCGAAGTGTTTGTGGAGATATGCAACATGTGGGAGACGCCGGAGATAAATCTCATGACGTTTTGTCTCAATACCAAGCTACCCAGATATGGGCGATTTCCAGGGATCCTCAGGCGGAGCTAATAGATGCATTAGCAGTGCCTTGGAGGTTCAGTCTAATCTACCTTTTCCGCCACTACCACTCCTTCGTGTAGTGACCCGCATCAAGCAGGAGCAGGCGTCAGTAATACTGATTGCTCCATCGTGGCCGCGAAGGACGTGGTTCGCGGATCTAGTGAGGATGTCATCTTCTCCTTCATGGAAGTTACATTGTTGCAAGGATCTGCTGGAACAGGGTCTTTTTGTTTATCAAAATCTAGATTTCCATCTTAATATGAGGAGAGTCCACGGCTTAATTCCTTACTTGTGGGAAATACAGAACCTGGCCCCAAGGAGAAGGCAAAAACTCCCCAGCCAAAGGCTTGAATACCTCCCCCACTCCCCTATCCCCCAGTAATTCTTTGCCTTTTGTCACAGGAGGATGGCAGAGAAGTGTCAGAAGATTCAGAGTAGTCTCTTATGGAGGGTAGTACTCTTTAGTATGGGAATGGCGTTTTAAGTAGTAGTCAGCCATTATTCTGTTTTATGCTGCAACCTGTGTGAGATGAGGCTCAGGCAAATGTTGGAACATTCAGGTTTTACTTTCGTTTTGGGATATCTGCAAGGCCTGTTAGATTTGGCGCGCTTAGGGTCCTAATTTTCGTCCCTTTCTTTGGATAAATCCCAACGCCAGCAGCCCTCCGCGAAGCCTGAACAGTCCAAGGGAAACCATCTCAATCTTGGAATAAGTCCAAGCAGAACAAGAAGCCAGCAAAACAAAATTGGCATGAAGGGGCGTCCCCCGAACCGTTGCTGGATCGTGTTTGGGGGCAGACTATCTCTCTTTCGGGAGGCTTGGCTGGGGGATGTGCAAGACCTTTGGGTTCTGGATGTCATCTCTCAGGGTTACAGGATAGGTTTCAAATCTCATCCACCCAGGGGCAGATTCCTCTTGTCAAACCTGTCTTCAAGACTAGAAAAACGCGAAGGTTTTCTAAGGTGCGTGAGGAATCTCTCCTCCCTGGGAGTTATTGTGCTGGTACCTCTAGCAGAGAGAGGTTTGGGGTAATACTCTAACCTTTTTGTGGTTCCAAAGAAGGAGGGTACGTTTCGCCCGATTCTGGACCTAAAGTACTTAAGCAAGTTTCTATCGGTTCCATCGTTCAAGATGGAAACGATAAGGTCTATTTTGCCCTTAGTTCAAGAGGGACAGTTCATGACTATGATAGACTTGAAGGATGCTTACCTTCATGTGCCAATTCACAAGGATCACTTCAAGTTCTTAAGATTCGCTTTTCTGGTTCAACACTTCCAGTTTGTTGCTCTTCCTTTTGGTCTGGATACTGCCCCAAGAGTCTTTACAAAGGTTCTGGAGGCTCTGCTCGCGGTGGCAAGATCCAGAGGTATTGCAGTAGCGCCGTACTTGGACGACATCCTAGTCCAGGCTCCGTCCTGACGGTTGTCAGAAGACCATTCAAGAGCTCTTTTACTTCTTCGATCTCATGGATGGAAGATAAACTTAGAAAAGAGTTCTCTGGTTCCCAGTACCAGGGTGGAATTCCTGGGTATGATAATAGATTCCATATCCATGAGGATATTCCTTACAGACCAGAGACGCTGCAAAATTACTTCCAATTGTCTTGCCCTCCAGACCTCCTTAAGGCCCTCTGTGGCCCGGTGTATGGAAGTAATTGGGCTCATGGTGTCCAGCATAGATATCCCATTCTCCAGGTTCCATCTCAGACCTCTCCAGCTGTGCATGTTGAGACAATGGAACGGCGACCACTCGGATCTGTCACAGTAGATTTCTCTGGACAACCGGTCAAGAGAATCGCTCTCTTGTTGGCTCTGTCCAGATCACCTGTCCCAAGGGACATCCTTCTTGAGACCATCCTGGGAGATTGTGACTACGGACGCAAGTCTATCAGGATGGAGAGCTGTTTGGGGTGCCAGGAAGGCACAGGCCCTGTGGACTCAAGAGGAATCTCTCCTCCTGATCAACATTTTGGAACTTCGAGCGATCTTCAATGCTCTGAAAGCTGGGTTCATCCCAGTCTATCAGATTCCAATCAGACAACATAACCTCGGGGGCTTACATCAACCATCAGGAGGGAACGAGGAGCTCCCTAGCAATGAGGAAAGTCTCTCGGATTCTGGAATGGGTGGAGGCCCACAACTGCTCGTTATCAGCGATCCACATTCCGGGTGTGGACAACTGGGAAGCGGATTTCCTCAGCAGACGATCCTTTCATCCGGGTAATGGTCTCTCCATTCCAAGGTGTTTGCGGAGATTTGCAACAGATGGGGACGCCGGAGATAGATTTCATGGCGTCCCGTCTCAATACCAAGCTGTCCAGGGATCCCCAGGCAGAGCTGATAGATGCATTAGCAGTACAAGCAATTGAGCAAATCTTTCTTGCGCTGCTAATTTTAAAGGTAAGCTAAATCTCCTATGATATTCCCCCTTTAAATATCAATTCGTGGTGGACAGAAAAGAGAAGTGGTAGGAGAAAAAGCGCAAATGGATGCTTAAACCTATATGAGTATGTCTTTTAGAAAGGAAAAATATTACTTCCAATACTTATTTAAACTAAAAATTAAGTCTTTTTGCTAAATTATGCCATGAAGAAAACGGATTGTATCCATTTTTTTTTTTTTAACATATTAAATATAATTTATTTGAATCAGTACCATTTTTTTAACATATTAAATATAATTTATTTGAATCAGTACTTTTAAGTGTCTGTCTTAAATACTCTTAGGCATTAATACACGGATACAATCCGTTTTCTTCATGGCATAATTTAGCAAAAATACTTCATTTTTAGTTTAAATAAGTATTGGAAGTAATATTTTTCCTTTCTAAAAGACATACTCATATAGGTTTAAGCATCCATTTGTGCTTTTTCTCCTACCACTTCTCTTTTCTGTCCACCACGAGATGCATTAGCAGTGCCTTGGAGGTTCAACCTAGTTTACATTTTTCCGCTGTTACCACTTCTTCCTTGGATAGTGGCCCGAATCAAGCAGGAGCAAGCTTCGGCTATTCTAATTTCTCCATCGTGGCCGCGAAGGATGTGGTTTGCGGACCTGGTGGGGATGTCCTCATCTCCTCCATGGAGGTTACCCTATTGCAGGGTTCTACTGGAACATGGTCCTTTTGTTCATCAGAAACTAGATTCTCTGAGGCTGACTGTTTGGATATTGAACGATTAGTCCTAGCCAAAAGAGGCTTTTCTGAGAGAGTGATTGATACTCTCATTCAAGCTAGAAAGCCGGTCACCCGTCGCATCTATCATAAGGTGTGGAGGGCCTACTTATTCTGGTGTGAAGAGTGTGTATTCCCCTGGCACAAGGTCAAGGTGTCCAGCATTCTTTCCTTTCTCCCAGATGGTTTGGAGAAGGGACTTGCCGCTAGTTCCTTAAAGAGACAGATTTCGTCTCTATCTGTGTTATTGCACAAGAGGCTCGCTGAGCTTCCTGATGTACAGTCTTTTGTTCAGGCTCTGTCTAGAATCAGGCATGTGTTTAGACCTCCAGCTCCTCCTTGGAGCTTAAATCTGGTTCTTAAGGTTTTGCAGAGGGCTCCGTTTGAGTCTATGCATTCGGTTGACATTAAATTACTGTCTTGGAAGGTTCTTTTTCTACTGGCTATCGCTTCGGCACGCAGAGTATCTGAAATGGCTGCCTTGCAATGTGAGCCCCCTTACCTAGTATTTCATGCTGATAAGGCTATTCTGCATACTGGGTTAGGTTTTCTTCCTAAGGTTGTGTCTGATCGCAACCTCAATCAGGAGATTGTGGTTCCTTCCTTGTGTCCTAATCCTTCTTTGAAGGAACGATTACTTCATAATTTCGGGCCTTGAAATTCTATCTTCATTCTACGAAGGATTTTAGACAGACTTCGTCGTTGTTTGTTGTCTATTATGGGAAGCGTAGAGGGCAGAAGGCTTCTTCCACTTCCCTATCTTTTTGGTTGAGGAGCATTATTCACTTAGCATATGAGACTGCTGGACATAAGCCTCCTCAGAGGTATACGGCTCATTCAACTAGAGCTGTGGCTTCATCTTGAGCCTTCAAGAATGAGGCCTCTATGGAGCAGATTTGTAGGGCGGCTGGCTACCTGGTCCTCTTTACATACTTTTTCAAAGTTTTACAAATTTGATGTTTTTGCTTCGGCTGAAGCAGCTTTTGGGAGAAAGGTTTTACAGGCTGTTGTGCCCTCAGAATAGGGTCCGCCTCTCTTTTACCCTCCCGTTTTCATTCAGTGTCTTCTAGAGCTTGGGTATATGTTTCCCACAAGTAAGGAATGAAGCCGTGAACTCTTCTCAAATTAAGATGGAAAACATAAATTATGCTTACCTGATCATTTCCTTTCCATCTGTATGAGGAGAGTCCACAGCCCCCGCACGTTTTCTACGTTGGGCGGACCTAAATTTTTTGTTCTTCTGGCACCATTTATACCCTGATATTTCTCCTACTGTTGCTTGTTACCTCGGCAGAATGACTGGGGGATGAGGGGGGGGAGTGGAGAAGGTATTTACAACTTTGGCTGAGGTGTTTTTGCCTCCTCCTGGGGCCAGGTTCTGTATTTCCCACAAGTAAGGAATGAAGCCGTGGACTCTCCTCATACAGATGGAAAGGAAATTTTCAGGTAAGCATAATTTATGTTTCTCTGAGGCTGACTGCGTGGAGATTGAACACTTAGTCCTGTCATACCACAGCCTTTTTCAGCACAGATTTGAATTTGTGGGTATATATTGTGGAGCCTGGTTGGGGTTATGCCCTATCTAGGGAGAATTTTGTATGCCTGATGAGACAGACAACTTAACAGTATTGAATATTTGGAGCCTGTCTGAGCTTCCCTTTCCCACCTTTCCCTTGGGGATCATCAGAGGTGGATAGAAGCTTATAAATAAAATATATTGAACCTCTCATGTGGGTGGCTGACCACCAAAGCCTTTCAAACAGAGCCAGTGATCTAGACAAATTAGATTAATTTGGGTGAAGATCTAAGAAATCCTGAAGCTGTAGAAATTTTAACCACTTAGAATAGGTTACTACCGCTATCTCAGAGAAACTCTGCCATGGTTTTGGATTGCCCTCCCTGAAACTCAGCATTTGTGGGGTTCAGAATCAGTGGAGAAGGAAATGTAGAAAGTAAACTGGATCTAATTTCATTCCATAGGGTGATTGTGGTGTGTCAAAGGGAATAGTTTTATTTGTGGGGATCTACCCTCACAGGGACCCAACTAAGTGTACCTATGGTTTGACAGCTACTCAGATTGGCTTCTAAGGATACCTATGCCTCATTTGAGTACCTAGTGTGCCAGTCTATCACCCATTGAAGAACAACAGCCCTAGTAGTTCTAATTTAAAGGGCCACTAAACCCAAAATCTTTCTTTCATGATTCAGATAGAGAATAGAAATTTAAACAACATTACAATTTACTTCCATTATTTATTTTGCTTCATTTTTTAAATATCCTTATTTGAAGAAAAAGCAATGCACATGGTGAGCCAATCACATGAGGCTTCTATGTGCAGCAACCAATCAGCAGCTAGTGAGCATATCTAGATATCCTTTTCATCAAATAATATCAAAAGAATAAAACAAATTAGATAATATAAGTAAATTAGAAACATGTTTAAAATTGCATTCTTTTTCTACATCATAAACGAAAAAATGTGGGTGGCATGTCCCTTTAAAGCAACTCATATCTCCTTTTCTCTTTAAAATATATAAAGTGGATATACTAAGTCTAGGCCTTAGGTGACCCCATATAAACTTTAGTGCGGTCTGGAGGGTAGCACAAAATGATTTTTGGTAGACCAATATGGATGGTCTGTAAAATGTATGGAATGCAGGGGAAAGCTTTCATTTTTAAAGCATCCCCCCCCCCCCACCCTCTCCAAACAGAAGAACAAGCATGTTCGCAAGCCTGGACTTTCTATGGAGCTACCGAAATGCTTAGAGCTTCTGATTTGTTATTTATAAGAAAATTTTAAATAATCCCAAATTCTTTAAATACTCTATCCAAAGCTTCCAATTAGCAGTCTGGCTCTGAGCGCATTAATATTATGTCACCCGCATAATGCACAAATTTATATACTTGGGGCCTACAGACAGACCTTTTATGCTGGTATTAGAAAGAACTATAGCTGCCAACATCTCCATCGTAGTGACAAATAACAATGGAGATAGTGGGCAACCTTTTTCGCGTCCCGTTTGCTATTGGGAATGGGTCGGATAACGTGCCATTAACTTGTACCTGGGCTGTAGGGCAAGTATACAGTTGAAAAATGCATTTAAAGTGAAATTGTACACTAGATTTATACTAGATCTATAACCTATCTTGGGAGTGTTTTTGTAACAATATATTTGAGACTCCTAACCAAGCCCCACAGTGTCAGATGTATACATGTGTTTATAGACTCCTTCTGGATCCTGTTTATTCCTGTTTATGTTGTAGCAGAGAGGCAGTAGGATCTGTAATATCTTTTGGGTAGGCAGAGACAAGCAAGTAGCTACTCTTGTTAATTGTAGCAGAGAGGCAGTAGGATCTGTAATATCTTTTGGGTAGGCAGAGACAAGCAAGTAACTACTCTTGGTAATTGTAGCAGAGAGGCAGTAGGATCTGTAGAGGCAGTAGGATCTGTAATATCTTTTGGGTAGGCAGAGACAAGCAAGTAACTACTCTTGGTAATTGTAGCAGAGAGGCAGTAGGATCTGTAATATCTTTTGGGTAGGCAGAGACAAGCAAGTAACTACTATTGGTAATTGTAGCAGAGAGGCAGTAGGATCTGTAATATCTTTTTGGTAAGCAGAGACAAGCAAATAACTACTCTTGGTAATTGTATTAATAACCCCTTTCCACCAAGAACTAGACGACACATAGCTTGGGAGTCAACAACGACTTTTTTTCATCAACCTGGAAAAACAAACACTTTTTAAAAACAGTCTCCCCTACAAGGGGTTTCCCAACTGAAACAGCAGGGAGTTTAAACAGTAACATACAGTTTAACATACATTTTAACCATTAGGCTAAATAACAATTCCTGCATAGTTCATAAGTGGCGAGGTTTGCCACAATGCTCCCCCAGAACCAAGCCGGCATACCCAGTCTGATCCCAACGGATTGGCTTGGGGAGGTCCGGAGGAGTGTTCACAGATCAAGGTTCAAGTTCAGTTTGTCTGGACAACCCGTCGGCGTTGCCGTTTTACTTCCCAGGTCGGTAATCGATTGTTTAGTCAAACGGCTGCAGCGCCAAACTCCAGCGCAACAGCCGGGCATTGTCTCCGGATACCCTGTTCAGCCACACCAATGGGTTGTGATCTGTGAGCAGGGAAAATTGTTGTCCATATAGATATGGCTGAAGTTTCTTGAGGGCCCACACCACGGCCAGGCATTCCTTTTCGATGGCGGCATAGCTAACTTCTCGGGGTAACAGTTTCCTGCTTAGGTAGGCCACAGGATGCTCGCCGCCATCAGCCCCGACTTGGCTCAGCACGGCTCCCAATCCAAACATAGAAGCGTCTGTATGGACGAGAAAACATTTAGTTGGATCCGGGGCAACAAGGATAGGGGCATTTACGAGAGCGTTTTTCAGTTCTTGGAATGCTTGTTCACACTCTGGGCTCCAGGTAACAATCTTAGGAAGGTTTTTACGGGTGAGGTTGGTGAGGGGTTTGGCTAGGGTACTATAATTAGGTACGAACTTCCTATAATAGCCTGCGTTACCTAGAAAGGCTAGCACTTGGGTCTTGGTACGGGGATTGGGCCACTTGGCTACGGCCTCTACCTTGGCCGGTTCGGGCTTCTGCTGCCCGCTACCTACTCGGTGCCCTAGGTACTGGACCTCCGCCATCCCTATATGACATTTGCTAGGCTTAAGGGTTAATACTACCTCCCTAATGTGATCTAGGATCGCCCCTATATGGTTCAAATGCTCGTCCCAGGAGCTGCTAAATATAGCTATGTCGTCTAAATAGGCTCATGCATACTCTTGGGACCCATCCAGTAGCCGATCTACCATTCGCTGGAAAGTAGCCGGAGCGTTCTTCATCCCGAATGGCATGACCTTGAATTGATACAGGCCAAATGGGGTGACGAACGCTGATTTGGGGATGGCATCCTCAGCTAGTGGGATCTGCCAGTACCCCTTACACAGATCTATGGTGGTGAGGTACTGGCCTCGAGCCATTTTATCCAGGAGCTCATCTATCCGGGGCATAGGGTAGGCGTCGGAGACGGTTTTATCATTAAGTTTCCGGTAGTCTACGCAGAAGCGGGTCGTGCCTAGGGGCTGTCTGAGTGCTCAATCACTCCTAACTGTAGCATCTCGTCAATCTCCTTCCGCATATGTTCTCTCACCGATTCTGGTATGTGGTAAGGAGGTTGACGCATGGGGAGGTGACCTGGGGATCTACCCTATGGGTGGCCATTCGGGAATATCCAGGCACGTTGGAGAACGTGTCTCTCTTTTCCTGGAGTAGCTCTACTATTTGAGCTCGTTCCCGAGGACTTAACTGCTCACCCAATTGTACCTCTCCCAGACGTTCGTTCTGGTTCTTCATTCCTAGGAGGTCTGGAAGAGGTAAACTGTCTGCGTCGTCCGCGGCAGGGGCGCAAATAGCATTCACCTCCACTGCACGTTCATGGTACGGCTTCAACATATTTACATGGAGCATGCGTCTACCGCCTGCTCGAGTACATGGGCCGATCACATAGGTGGTGTCACAGATTTGGTCCACCACCTTGTATGGGCCCTGCCAGGAGGCCTGCAGTTTATCATTTTTGACCGGTTTTAAGATTAGCACCTTCTGCCCAGTCTGAAAACTATGGTCCCTGGCGCCTCTATCATACCAACGGCGTTGACGGGTTTGAGCCGCCTGAAGGTTGGAGCGGACAGTCCGAGTCAGGGCCTCCAGGCGCTCCCTAAACTCCAGCACGTATGGTACAATAGGAGTACCGTCACTAGTGACTTCCCCCTCCCAATGCTCTCGGATTAAGTCTAGGGGACCCCGTACCCTCCTTCCGAATAATAATTCAAAGGGAGAGAACCCCGTGGACTCCTGAGGTACCTCCAGGTAGGCGAAAAGCAAATGGGGTAGAAACCGCTCCCAGTTCTTCTGGGTATCTATGAACGTGCGGAGCATCTGTTTCAGTGTTCCGTTAAACCGCTCACAGAGCCCATTAGACTGGGGGTGATAAGCGGAATTTACAATGGGTTTCACCCCCCATGCTCTCCACAACTGGTGGGTAATCTCGGCCGTAAACTGGGTGCCCCGGTCCGAAATAATCTCCCAGGGAAATCCCATGTGGGAGAAGATTTTGATGAGGGCATCCGCCACGGTCTCGGCATGAATATTAGCCAGAGCCACCGCCTCGGGATATCGGGTGGCATAATCCACGACCGTGAGTATATACCTCTTCCCCGAGGGGCTAGGCTTGGCTAGGGGGCCAATGAGGTCCACCGCCACTCGACTAAAAGGCACCTCTATTATGGGGAGGGAGTGTAGCTTCGCCTTATATCGGTCTCCTCTTTTCCCTACTCGTTGGCAGGTGTCACACGTCTGGCAATACTGCCTAATATCTTTGGTAATCCCTGGCCAAAAGAAATTCTGAGTTAGGCGGTGCTTCGTCCGACTAACTCCTAGGTGGCCTGACAGCGGAATATCGTGGGCAACCCGTAGCAGTTCTCGTCTATACCTCTGAGGTACTATTAACTGCTGAACGGACAGGGGAATAGATCCAGCCACTATCTTCTCTGAATACCTGTACAGTAACCCCTTGTCCCAACCGTACCTCTCTCCTTCCAACCCCACCTGATTCTGGTCTACCTTATCCCTATATACTTGCAACAAGGAGGTCAGTGGCCACTTTGCTACCAAACTCTAGTGGAGGGACCCAAGAGACATTAGGAGGGTGATTGCTTACCTGAGCCTCAGAGTGATCAGCCAGTGCGTTGGCGCGGGCCTGTTGTCGGGTAACCACGGGCAGTGCTGCTTGTGGGGAGGTTCGTGGTGCAAACGCTGAAGTCAGCTCCCCTAAGTAGTTGCCCAAAATAACGTCTGCGGGCAAATTTTGCATAAGGCCCACTTCTACGTTCCCCGACCCTGCTCCCCAATCCAAGTGTACTTTGGCCGTGGGAATCTTGTAAATGGCTCCCCCCAGCCACCCGGACAGCTACACAGTCTCCGGTGAGTTGATTGGTGGAAACTAAATGTTGCCGGAGCAAGGTTATGGTGGCCCCAGAGTCACGCAGCCCTTGGACACAAGTCGGCCCTCTATATAGCCCACCTGGCGGTGGCTTTGTAGGTTGTCCGAAGCGGCCTGTACTGGGTTTACCTCGTGTAAGATGCCCAATGGTTCCTCGTGGAAGACTGCGGGTTGGGTCTGTAGTCGGGGCTCGTTCTGGTAGCAGTGTACAGCTGCCCGGTTCTTGTTCCTGGGACAGTCTCTCTGAATGTGCCCTTGTTGGTTACAAAGATGGCAACGGATAGCTGATCGAGTCTGGTATCGGGGAGGGGGTGGGTGGATTCCCCCTCCAGGACGGGGTAGCAGAGGTGTGGGAGCTGCAGTGGGGGTTGGGGTGACCCCAATACTGGAGCGTTGCTGTGTTGGTTGAGCTCTCCGAGCGTCTTGGTATTTGTCGGCCAAGGTCGCTGCGGTATGTACCGTGCACGGTTTTCGATCTCTCAGCCAGTTTTGCAATTCGGTGGACACCCCTTGGAAGAATTGCTCCATCAACAGGAGTTGTAAAAGGTCTTCCAACTGGGTGACTTGGGCTGCCTGCAACCAGCCTTTAGCGGCCCTGGTTAACCGATGCGCCCACTCAGTGTGGGTACCTTTCTCCAGCTTCTTCAGGTCTCGGAACCGCTGTCGGTATGCCTCCAGGGTAATAGCATACCTAGTCAGGATGGCCTGTTTTACCTTCTCGTAGTCCCTGCTGTCCTCATCTGGTATGGTGCGGTAGGCTTCAGCGGCCCTCCCGGATAACTTGCCAGCCAGTAGGGGAACTTGGTCAGCGGTACTAATATTATGCAGTTAGCATAATCGCTCAAAGTCCTGTAGGTACCCATCCATATCCTCCGTGTCGGTATGATCCTTGAATGCGTGGTAGGGAATCTTAACTTTCCCTGTACCAGCACTGGAGTGTACTGGTAGCCCCTCTCCGGGTCTCGGGGTGGTTTGTCGGGTCACCATCAAGTACTCCTGTACTTCTGCTGATGTCCGTGTCAGGAGCTCCTCCGAATGGGGTAGCGGAAAAAAAGCCAACCGGGTCCGCATCTCTTTTTGGAATTCGGTTTCGTTGCTCGCCATGGGTACGGCCGTACCTGCTACCCGGTCTCCCTCCATGAGCTCCGCAATCAGCCTTGCTTTGGTTTTATTGCTGGCAATAATTCCTCTCGCCTCCAGTAATAACTTCAATGCAGTTCTCTTTAGTCTGGTATAATCTGTCCCCATTCAACGTCCGTTCATATACATCACATGTCCTACGACTTGCTGTGCGGTTTGAATCCCGTCGCTTGCCACCAATTGTATCAGAGAGGCAGTAGAATCTGTAATATCTTTTGGGTAGGCAGAGACAAGCAAGTAACTACTCTTGGTAATTGTAGCAGAGAGGCAGTAGGATCTGTAATATCTTTTGGGTAGGCAGAGACAAGCAAGTAACTACTCTTGGTAATTGTAGCAGAGAGGCAGTAGGATCTGTAATATCTTTTGGGTAGGCAGAGACAAGCAAGTAACTACTCTTGGTAATTGTAGCAGAGAGGCAGTAGGATCTGTAATATCTTTTTGGTAAGCCAGAGACAAGCAAATAACTTCTCTTGGTAATTATAATAATAACCCCTTTCCACCAAGAACTAGACGACACATAGCTTGGGAGTCAACAACGACTTTTTTTCATCAACCTGGAAAAACAAACACTTTTTAAAAACAGTCTCCCCTACAAGGGGTTTCCCAACTGAAACAGCAGGGAGTTTAAACAGTAACATACAGTTTAACATACATTTTAACCATTAGCCTAAATAACAATTCCTGCATAGTTCATAAGTGGCGAGGTTTGCCACATATGTTATCTGTCTTTTCATATGCAGGAGAGGGGAAGGGGCCTGCTCTCATTGTTTTTCCAGCCCCTTTCACTGGTTATCCCAGCCTAACCTCATAAACAGTGCTAAACTGGGAGCTTCTAAATATTTTTAAAATACTTTATACTGGATTTGTAGATCAGTATCTGTGCATATTCTTCTTTATAGAAGTGTCTATGCACTTTATATGAAAAGGCGTATACTGTCGCTTTAGGGATAACATCTCCCAATCCAAATTTCTTTTCTTTAGCGTCAAACAGAGGAAGGACGAGTGTACAAAACAGAACAGAAGGCTACTGAGCAACAGTTACAAAAAAATAGATACTTTATTCCAATAAAAGGGAAAAATACAAACACGCCAGAAAGAAGGTTCCAGCTATCTTACATGTTTCGTGCCGCGAAGCGCTTACTCATCTATTAGTAAGATAGCTGGAACCCTCTTTCTGGAGTGTTTGTGTTTTTCCCTTTTATTGGAATAAACTATCTATTTTTTGTAACTGTTGCTCAGTAGCCTTCTGTTCTGTTTTGTATACTGAGTATATGCGGTTGTCCACCGCTTTTAGTTGGCTCCACACAACCCTCTACCTGGCTTGGTCTGCTCTGATCATCCATTATCCGCTCACTATATGCGGAAGTTCTCTAGTAGCGGCACCTCTTTTTTCTACAACCATAACGGACGAGTGTAACCAATCAAAAAAAAATTCTTCGTCCGTGGATAATGTGATGAGGGATCTGGCGGGACATATTTAATGAGATGTAAGACTCTGATTGGCTTCTCATACAGGGACAAAACCTAAATGATCTAGGTTGATTATGTCTGGGAGGACCCTATTTAGCTTAGTGGCAAGTGTCCTTGGCATATACCTCTCTATATCATTATTCAGGAGTTATATGTGCAAAAATGTGCAGGAACATTTCCTGACTCCCTACTTTAGCATCCCCATTTGAGTCTATTTATTTGGAAACATGAGTCTGCAAAGTTTTCTATTTTAAATTCCTAGCCAATAGGGGGCCCTCCATTAAAAAACTAAACAGAATTTTTTTTTTTTTAAAGTAGCAATGCCCTACATTGGGTACCTTTGTTAAAAAATGAGTTAAGTGCTTCCATAGCTTCTATTAAAGCTTTTGTTAGTTGGTCATCATAAGGATTTAGCTTGTGATTATTTTCAGCCATGCGCAAGGATGTAACCTTAAGAGGTGTGTAATGGTTATTGTATATATCAGTTTCAGGTGACCTCCCTGTTTCTATCTTGAAAGCAGGTACTTGGTGTTAGCATTAATTGGACAAATCCATTTGTGATCACTCGAGAAACTCGAGTATTTAGGCAGACGGAAAGCAAAAATCCATTTCTAGAACAAATCACAGATAGATTGTAACCAACCCCTAAATTACTTAAAGGGACAGTCTAGTCAAAATTAATCTTTCATTATTCAGATAGGGCATATAATTTTAAACAACTTTCTAATTTACTTTTATCATTACACTTGTTTTGTTCTCTTAGTATTCTTAGTTGAAAGCTAAACCTAGGTAGGCTCATATGCTAATTTTTAAGCCCTTGAAGGCCACCTCTTATCCGTTTGCTATGCAAAACTGGGGAATGGGTAATAAAGGGATTATCTATCTTTTTAAACAATAACAATTCTGGAGTAGACTGTCCCTTTAAGTTATACAGTATAGGTTAGTGTGGTGGTATATATTGTTACTGCAGACCATGACATTTTTTTTTTTATTTTTTTTTTTATTGCTGAAGCTGTTCTATTGTGTTTTTTGTCTGTGAAGTGTCCTTTTAATGATTATTTCCTTTCCTTGTTCCAGTGAGCAATCAGTTGATAAATCGTATCTATGAATTCCTTGACACAAAGCAGTCCCAGTACTACATGAAGAGTATGAGCTGTATTAAGGTTTTCCGGGAAGAGGCCATAAGGGTAAGGAAAATGCTGGATAGACTAAGTTAATCATATACAGTGTCTCTCTTTATCTAATCTCTCTATCTCAGTGTATATTTATATATATATATATATATATATATATATATAACTCATTGTGTAAACACATGGAGTTATTTTCTCTATATTTTGTATTTAGTGGAGGATTTTAAACTCACTTTTCGCGTCCCCATAATTGTAATTGTTGTTTTATATATATATATATATATATATATATATATAATATATATAATATATATATATATGGATGAAGGGGGGGGGGGGCAGGGCCCCTATAAGTGATGTGGACCTGGAAAAAAGATTCATTCTTATGAATATGTACACATACACACACACACACACACACATACATGGAGGAAAGCTATCACAGAGCAGATTTCTTACTAGTCTGCTAAATGTAATATTTATATATCTATACACAATTCAGTATGACGTAGCAAAATGTGCATTATTTTGCAGTTCATATAACTGTGAATAAACTTAAACTCGTTGTTATGGAATAGGCATAGCATTGTATTGTATAATGTTGTGCTACAAATAGGTGTTTAATATTATGTAGTAATGAAACTCCATTTACATCAGCCCATTCATTTGGCTAATAAGCATTCAGTTCTGCTAATTTCGGGTTGTCTTGTACTATTAGCATATTCAAGAATTGTGAAAAATGTAAATATGTTGCCTTTTTTCATTTCTTTACTTTGTTGCCTTTAAAGTTTTCCCAGGCCCAGATCTTTAATGACTTCCTCCAGTTGCTGAAAGACAAGGTACAAAACAGCATTTTGGCAGAGTTTTGGGATGTTGTAAGTCAAGGTAAGATGGCTTTCTGAAGCTTACAACTCTATGCTAGATCAATTAACTTGTAGTTATTGGTTTGATAAGTTTTTTATAAGCATAGTAATGAGGTTATTCCCTGCCTCCCTTTAGTCATGGGTGTTGCCATGTTGAACTCTAGTTCTTACTACATTCCAGTGCAAACCTGTCTGCACATGTGCAGCGACTCACCTTCATATACCTGCAGTGAAAACAGCAACACCCATAAGAGAGTTTACATAAAATGTATTTCATGTGTTGTGTTTATTGCCCCTTTACAGTAGTGAAGGAACTACTACAAATATACAAATCTTTTTCAGATGCCATTTCTCTGATTACCTGTGAAGAATCGAAAGGCAGCTCAGTGACGTCTGAAGAAGCAAAACTGGTAGATTTTTTTCTCTTCAAGTATAAAATTGTTGCTCTCCATAACAGATACTCTCAAAATTCTTAGATGTCTAATGTGTAGTGCAATATATGTGAGTGTCAACTAATTATTTCAAAGGGAACAAAACGTGCCGATTTTAATTATTATTAATTATTGAAAAGGGACCTAATGTCACGCAACATAAGTGCATATGAAATGCAATATTTTAAATTAGTGATGTCAAATTTCATACCACAGATCTGTTACACCCCTTTAAAGCCTTCTTTATCACACATACACATGTATATGATCACTCAGGAGCATGAAACAGAATTACAGAATATTACAGTGCTTTACTCAATGATTATGATAATAATTGTAATTATAATAATAATAATAAATTTGTTGATATATGTAGACAAATACATATAGTATGTTTGTAAGATACATAGACAAACACACACTATTTGACCACAAGATATATAGAGGGTCTTTTTGCAAGATATAATATACATAATACCTCACACATTTATTATTCCAAACGAGATATATTACAGTTTATTTTGAAATTTACCATACAAAAAAATTCTAATCTGTGTCTACCTAGGTTTCAGAAGTATTTGAGTTATACCATGCTATTGCTGTCATAGTAAGATTTTGAATAGCAGGTGGCCATATTTCCTGTATGTATAAAATATGACCACCTGCTATTCAAAATTTTACTATCACAGCAATAACAGAGGTACCTGGGGAAATTTGTGGCCCTTCCCTGTGCGTGTGTTTTGTTGCAAGTAACAAAAATACACTTGGGACTTAGCAGACCATATGTCTGGAAGCCATTTAAAAACCTGGTGGCCTTGTGATTTCCACACAACTTTGTGCCTAAATGCATTATCATAAAGTATAGGAGGCTAGCTGAGACACAGGACATTGCTGCCCTGTTAATCTATGCTATCTGCACAAAGATTGCAGAACACTATACCGAGCAACAAAACCATTCTGTAAAGCCAGTCCACCTATAGGCAACACACATCTCTTCCTCAGCCTTCCACCCTGGAAGAGTTCAGTATATGTTCAGAGTCTGATCCCTTTATGTCAGGCTCACCTGCATGTCACACACAGTTGGCGGCTCTAGGAGGGGCTGGTTTTGAAATAAGTGATGCTAAAGGCGTTAATGTGAGGTTGTTGATCTGGCAAGTGTTAATATTACCTCTCAATCAAACACTCTCCCCCTGCACTTGTAACTTTGGCAGACATTTATCATGGTGAGACTGAGCAGCCAAGAACCGGCAGCTAAATCTGTGATATCTGTCACCTGAGTGCACACAGAATATTCTCTCATGGAGGCGCATGTCAATGTAGGATTCATTTGGCTTCCAACCAGAAAAGTCATTACTGGACTTCGAAAGTACCAATAAAAGAACCATATAATGGTGCAGATTATTTCCAAACAAATGGCACTAATTGTAATATATTTACATTGAGAAAGGGCTACTTTTCAAGCTTTTATTCCGCAAAGGATTCAAGACTTAAGAAACAAGTTTAATAAAAGCTTAACATTGCTGACATACAGCTCAGATATAGTTTTAGCTCATATAGTATTTTAGCAAGTAAAATCTCCTTTAAAAAATGTGAATAGCTCTTTCATGAATTTTAGAAGTATATAATATATAAATACAGTGCTGGAAATTTCCACTAGTTCCGATACGGTATATTTTTAATGATGTCTGCAATGAAAGTTCAGACTATATTTAAATATTTGTGAAATGAACATAGTATACTACAGACAATGGTACAACATGCATTTTCTCTTGTAAGGTGTATCCAGTCCACGGGTTCATCCTTTACTTGTGGGATATTCTCCTTCCTAACAGGAAGTGGCAAAGAGAGCACACAGCAGAGCTGTCCATATAGCTCCCCCTCTAGCTCCACCCCCCAGTCATTCTCTTTGTCGGCTCTAAGCAATAGGGTCCCTCTCGGAAGGGTAAAGTGAATGTGGTGTTAGAATTGTAGTTTTTGTTTTCTACAAGCAAAAGTTTGTTATTTTAAATGGTACCGGTGTGTACTATTTACTCTCTAGTAGAAAGGAGATGAAGATTTCTGCAGGGAGGAAGATGATTTTAGCATGTTGTAACTAAAATCCACTGCTGTTCCCACAAAGGACTGAGGAGTACAAGAAAACTTCAGTTGGGGGGAACGGTTTGCAGGTTAGGCTGCAATAAGGTATGTTCAGTCATTTATTTCTAGACAAGACTGTGATAATGCTAGAAAAGGCTGATAAGATCCCCATGAGGGAAGGGTAAGCTTTATTCAGAGACTAAGTATGGAATTGCAAGCTTACATAACAGGGCTAATTTTGCTGGTTGACACTATTTAATGGCAAACGGTTTTTACTTAAATATATATAAATATATATTAAATATATAAATATCGTTTTTTGAGACACTTTGAAGGTTCCATTGGGTTTCTTTCAGGGGTTGTTACCCGCATGGCTATTATTAAAACACTTAGGAGTGTTTCTTTAGGCCTCACAGCACCGGAGTAAGGTGGGAGGGGCCTAATTTTGCGCCTCAGATGCGCAGTTATATTGACTAGATCTTCAGGCTGTTTCACATGGAGGGTCCTGCTGCAGTTTGAGGGCCTATAAGAAGCTTTTTCCCCACAATTCTGGTTCCTAAGGGCAGGTAGGGCCACAGCAGAGCTGTGGCAAGGTGCTGAAGTTGTTTTAACCGGTTGTTAGCTTACTATCAATCCGGTTTGGGCATTAAGGGGTTAATCGTTTTTATTGCTAGTTGTGCAATCTTACTAATGCTCTAGATACATACTGTGAACATTTTGAAAAGTTTGCTGCATTTTTCACTGTTTTGGAAAATTGTGTGCCTTTTTCTCTTGTTAAGTGTATCCAGTCCACGGATCATCCATTACTTGTGGGATATTCTCCTTCCCAACAGGAAGTTGCAAGAGGATCACCCACAGCAGAGCTGCTATATAGCTCCTCCCCTCACTGCCATATCCAGTCATTCTCTTGCTACTCTCAACTAAGATGGAGGTCGTAAGAGGACTGTGGTGTTTTATACTTAGTTTATTTCTTCAATCAAAAGTTTGTTATTTTTAAATGGTACCGGAGTGTACTGTTTATCTCAGGCAGTATTTAGAAGAAGAATCTGCCTGCGTTTTCTATGATCTTAGCAGAAGTAACTAAGATCCTTTGCTGTTCTCACATATTCTGAGGAGTGAGGTAACTTCAGAGGGGGAATAGCGTGCAGGTTTTCCTGTAATAAGGCATGTGCAGTTAAAATATTTTTCTAGGGATGGAATTTGCTAGAAAATGCTGCTGATACCGAAGTAATGTAAGTAAAGCCTTAAATGCAGTGATAGCGACTGGTATCAGGCTTATTAATAGAGATACATACTCTTATAAAAGTGTATTTTAAAACGTTTGCTGGCATGTTTAATCGTTTTTTACATATGTTTGGTGATAAAACTTATTGGGGCCTAGTTTTTTCCACATGGCTGGCTTGAATTTTGCCTAGAAACAGTTCCCTGAGGCTTCCCACTGTTGTAATATGAGTGGGAGGGGCCTATTTTAGCGTTTTTTTGCACAGCAAAAAATTACAGACACAGACATCCAGCTTCTTCCTGCATGATCCAGGACTTCTCTGAAGGGCTCAAAAGGCTTCAAAAGTCGTATTGAGTGAGGTAAAAAGCCACAGTAGAGCTGTGGCAGTTGTTGTGACTGTTTAAAAAACGTTTTTGTCATTTGTTATTCCGTTTTTGGTATTAAGGGGTTAATCATCCATTTGCAAGTGGGTGCAATGCTCTGCTAACTTATTACATACACTGTAAAAATTTAGTTAGTGTAACTGCATTTTTTCACTGTTATTTCAAAATTTGGGAAAATTTGTGTTTCTTAAAGGCGCAGTAACGTTTTTTTATATTGCTTGTAAACTTGTTTTAAAGTGTTTTCCAAGCTTGCTAGTCTCATTGCTAGTCTGTTTAAACATGTCTGACACAGAGGAACCTACTTGTTCATTATGTTTGAAAGCCATGTTGGAGCCCCATAGGAGAATGTGTACTAAATGTATTGATTTCACCTTAAACAGTAAAGACCAGTCTTTATCTATAAAAGAATTATCACCAGAGGGTTCTGTCGAGGGGGAAGTTATGCCGACTAACTCTCCCCACGTGTCGGACCCTTCGCCTCCCGCTCAGGGGACGCACGCTAATATGGCGCCAATTACATCAGGGACGCCCATAGCGATTACCTTGCAGGACATGGCTGCAATCATGAATAATACCCTGTCAGAGGTTTTATCTAGATTGCTTGAATTAAGAGGCAAGCGCGATAGCTCTGGTGTTAGGAGAGATACAGAGCGCGCAAATGCTGTTAGAGCCATGTCTGATACTGCGTCACAGTATGCAGAACATGAGGACGGAGAGCTTCAGTCTGTGGGTGACATCTCTGACTCGGGGAAACCTGAATCAGAGATTTCTAATTTTAAATTTAAGCTTGAGAACCTCCGTGTATTGCTTGGGGAGGTATTAGCTGCTCTGAATGACTGTAACACAGTTGCAATTCCAGAGAAATTGTGTAGGCTGGATAGATACTATGCGGTGCCGGTGTGTACTGACGTTTTTCCTATACCTAAAAGGCTTACAGAAATTATTAGCAAGGAGTGGGATAGACCCGGTGTGCCCTTTTCCCCACCTCCTATATTTAGAAAAATGTTTCCAATAGACGCCACTACACGGGACTTATGGCAGACGGTCCCTAAGGTGGAGGGAGCAGTTTCTACTTTAGCAAAGCGTACCACTATCCCGGTTGAGGACAGTTGTGCTTTTTCAGATCCAATGGATAAAAAATTGGAGGGTTACCTTAAGAAAATGTTTATTCAACAAGGTTTTATTTTACAGCCCCTTGCATGCATTGCGCCTGTCACTGCTGCGGCGGCATTCTGGTTTGAGGCCCTGGAAGAGGCCATCCAGACAGCTCCATTGAATGAAATTATTGACAAGCTTAGAACGCTTAAGCTAGCTAACTCATTTGTTTCTGATGCCATTGTTCATTTGACTAAACTAACGGCTAAGAATTCCGGATTCGATATCTAGGCGCGTAGGACGCTATGGCTTAAATCCTGGTCAGCTGATGTGACTTCAAAGTCTAAATTACTCAACATTCCTTTCAAGGGGCAGACCTTATTCGGGCCTGGCTTGAAGGAAATTATTGCTGACATTACTGGAGGCAAGGGTCATACCCTTCCTCAGGACAGGGCCAAATCAAAGGCCAAACAGTCTAATTTTCGTGCCTTTCGAAATTTCAAGGCAGGAGCAGCATCAACTTCCTCCGCTTCAAAACAAGAGGGAACTGTTGCTCATTCCAGACAGGCCTGGAAACCTAACCAGTCCTGGAACAAGGGCAAGCAGGCCAGAAAGCCTGCTGCTGCCCCCAAGACAGCATGAAGGAACGGCCCCCTATCCGGAAACGGATCTAGTGGGGGGCAGACTTTCTCTCTTCGCCCAGGCGTGGGCAAGAGATGTTCAGGATCCCTGGGCGTGGAGATCATATCTCAGGGATATCTTCTGGACTTCAAAGCTTCTCCTCCACAAGGGAGATTTCATCTTTCAAGGTTATCAGCAAACCAGATAAAGAAAGAGGCATTCCTAAGCTGTGTGCAAGACCTCCTAGTAATGGGAGTGATCCATCCAGTTCCGCGGACGTAACAAGGACAGGGATTTTATTCAAATCTGTTTGTGGTTCCCAAGAAAG
The DNA here is from genome assembly GCF_027579735.1 of Bombina bombina. Lineage (NCBI taxonomy): Eukaryota > Metazoa > Chordata > Amphibia > Anura > Bombinatoridae > Bombina > Bombina bombina. The sequence continues at coordinate 328,496,813 of NC_069499.1, forward strand.
AGGGAACCTTCAGACCAATCTTGGATCTAAAGATCTTAAACAAATTCCTCAGAGTTCCATCATTCAAAATGGAAACTATTCTGACCATCCTACCCATGATCCAAGAGGGTCAGTACATGACCACAGTGGACTTAAAGGATGCCTACCTTCACATACCGATTCACAAAGATCATCATCGGTTCCTAAGGTTTGCCTTTCTAGACAGGCATTACCAATTTGTAGCTCTTCCCTTCGGGTTGGCCACTGCCCCGAAAATTTTTACAAAGGTTCTGGGCTCGCTTCTGGCGGTTCTAAGACCGCGAGGCATAGCGGTGGCTCCGTATCTAGACGACATCCTGATACAGGCGTCAAGATTTCAAATTGCCAAGTCTCATACAGAGATAGTTCTGGCATTTCTGAGGTCGCATGGGTGGAAAGTGAACGTGGAAAAGAGTTCTCTATCACCACTCACAAGAGTCTCCTTCCTAGGGACTCTTATAGATTCTGTAGAGATGTAAATTTACCTGACGGAGTCTAGGTTATCAAAACTTCTAAATGCTTGCCGTGTCCTTCATTTCATTCCACGCCCGTCAGTGGCTCAGTGCATGGAAGTAATCGGCTTAATGGTAGCGGCATTGGACATAGTGCCATTTGCGCGCCTGCATCTCAGACCGCTGCAATTATGCATGCTAAGTCAGTGGAATGGGGATTACTCAGATTTGTCCCCTCTACTAAATCTGGATCAAGAGACCAGAGATTCTCTTCTCTGGTGGCTTTCTCGGGTCCATCTGTCCAAGGGTATGACCTTTCGCAGGCCAGATTGGACGATTGTAACAACAGATGCCAGCCTTCTAGGTTGGGGCGCAGTCTGGAACTCCCTGAAGGCTCAGGGATCGTGGACTCAGGAGGAGAAACTCCTCCCAATAAATATTCTGGAGTTAAGAGCAATATTCAAGGCTCTTCTAGCTTGGCCTCAGTTAGCAACACTGAGGTTCATCAGATTTCAGTCGGACAACATCACGACTGTGGCTTACATCAACCATCAAGGGGGAACCAGGAGTTCCCTAGCGATGTTAGAAGCCTCAAAGATAATTCGCTGGGCAGAGTCTCACTCTTGCCACCTGTCAGCGATCCACATCCCAGGCGTAGAGAACTGGGAGGCGGATTTTCGAAGTCGTCAGACTTTTCATCCGGGGGAGTGGGAACTCCATCCGGAGGTGTTTGCTCAACTGGTCCATCGTTGGGGCAAATCAGAACTGGATCTCATGGCGTCTCGCCAGAACGCCAAGCTTCCTTGTTACGGATCCAGGTCCAGGGACCCGGGAGCAACGCTGATAGATGCTCTAGCAGCTCCTTGGTTCTTCAACCTGGCCAATGTGTTTCCACCGTTTCCTCTGCTCCCTCGACTGATTGCCAAAATCAAACAGGAGAGAACATTGGTGATTCTGATTCTGATTCTGGCCACGCAGGACCTGGTATGCAGACCTAGTGGACATGTCATCTCTTTCACCATGGGCTCTGCCTCTGAGGCAGGACCTTCTAATACAAGGTCCTTTCAATCATCCAAATCTAATTTCTCTGAGACTGACTGCATGGAGATTGAACGCTTGATTCTATCAAGGCGTGGCTTCTCCGAGTCAGTCATTGATACCTTAATACAGGCTCGGAAGCCTGTCACCAGGAAAATCTACCATAAGATATGGCGTAAATATCTTTATTGGTGTGAATCCAAGAGTTACTCATGGAGTAAGGTTAGGATTCCTAGGATATTGTCCTTTCTCCAAGAGGGTTTGGACAAAGGCTTATCAGCTAGTTCTTTAAAAGGACAGATCTCTGCTCTATCTATTCTTTTGCACAAGCGTCTGGCAGAAGTTCCAGACGTCCAGGCATTTTGTCAGGCTTTGTTTAGGATTAAGCCTGTGTTTAAAACTGTTGCTCCCCCGTGGAGCTTAAACTTGGTTCTTAAAGTTCTTCAGGGAGTTCCGTTTGAACCCCTTCATTCCATTGATATTAAACTTTTATCTTGGAAAGTTCTGTTTTTGATGGCTATTTCCTCGGCTCGAAGAGTCTGAGTTATCTGCCTTACATTGTGATTCTCCTTATCTGATTTTTCATTCAGACAAGGTAGTTCTGCGTACCAAGCCTGGGTTTTTACCTAAGGTGGTTTCTAACAGGAATATCAATCAAGAGATTGTTGTTCCATCATTGTGTCCTAATCCTTCTTCAAAGAAGGAACGTCTTTTGCATAATCTGGACGTAGTCCGTGCCTTGAAGTTTTACTTACAGGCTACTAAAGATTTTCGTCAAACAATCTGCCCTGTTTGTCGTTTACTCTGGACAGAGGAGAGGTCAAAAAGCTTCGGCAACCTCTCTCTCCTTTTGGCTTCGGAGCATAATACGCTTAGCCTATGAGACTGCTGGACAGCAGCCCACTGAAAGGATTACAGTTCATTCTACTAGAGCTGTGGCTTCCACCTGGGCCTTTAAAAATGAGACCTCTGTTGAACAGATTTGCAAGGCTGCGACTTGGTCTTCGCTTCACACCTTTTCAAAATTTTACAAATTTGACACTTTTGCTTCTTCGGAGGCTGTTTTTTGGGAGAAAGGTTCTACAGGCAGTGGTTCCTTCCGTTTAAGTTCCTGCCTTGTCCCTCCCATCATCCGTGTACTTTAGCTTTGGTATTGGTATCCCACAAGTAATGGATGATCCGTGGACTGGATACACTACAAGATAAATAAATTTATCAGGTATGCATAAATTATGTTTTTTTATCTCTTAAAGGCACAGTAACGTTTTTTGCAAAGTGTGTTTTTACTTGATTAAAGTGATTTCTAAGCCTGTTTGTCTTACTACTAGTCTGTTAAACATGTCTGACACCAAGGAAAATCCTTGTTCAATGTGTTTAGAAGCCATGGTGGAACCCCCTCTCAGAATGTGTCCCACTTGTACTGATATGTTTATACACTTTAAAGAGCATATTGTTGCACTTAAAAATGTGGCCCAAGATGATTCTCAGACAGAAGGTAATGAGGTTAGCCCGTTAACCTCTCCCCAAGTGTCACAACCAGTTACGCCTGCTCAAGCGACGCCTAGCACCTCTAGTGCGTCTAACTCTTTTACCTTGCAAGACTTGGCGGCAGTTATGAATAATACCCTCTCAGAGTTTTTATCTAAACTGCCTGTTTTACCTGCAAAGCGTGATAGCTCTCTCGGGTCCATCTGTCCAAGGGTATGACCTTTCGCAGGCCAGATTGGACGATTGTAACAACAGATGCCAGCCTTCTAGGTTGGGGCGCAGTCTGGAACTCCCTGAAGGCTCAGGGATCGTGGACTCAGGAGGAGAAACTCCTCCCAATAAATATTCTGGAGTTAAGAGCAATATTCAAGGCTCTTCTAGCTTGGCCTCAGTTAGCAACACTGAGGTTCATCAGATTTCAGTCGGACAACATCACGACTGTGGCTTACATCAACCATCAAGGGGGAACCAGGAGTTCCCTAGCGATGTTAGAAGCCTCAAAGATAATTCGCTGGGCAGAGTCTCACTCTTGCCACCTGTCAGCGATCCACATCCCAGGCGTAGAGAACTGGGAGGCGGATTTTCGAAGTCGTCAGACTTTTCATCCGGGGGAGTGGGAACTCCATCCGGAGGTGTTTGCTCAACTGGTCCATCGTTGGGGCAAACCAGAACTGGATCTCATGGCGTCTCGCCAGAACGCCAAGCTTCCTTGTTACGGATCCAGGTCCAGGGACCCGGGAGCAACACTGATAGATGCTCTAGCAGCTCCTTGGTTCTTCAACCTGGCCAATGTGTTTCCACCGTTTCCTCTGCTCCCTCGACTGATTGCCAAAATCAAACAGGAGAGAACAGTGGTGATTCTGATAGCGCCTGCGTGGCCACGCAGGACCTGGTATGCAGACCTAGTGGACATGTCATCTCTTTCACCATGGGCTCTGCCTCTGAGGCAGGACCTTCTAATACAAGGTCCTTTCAATCATCCAAATCTAATTTCTCTGAGACTGACTGCATGGAGATTGAACGCGATAGCTCTGTTTTAAGAACAGATTCTGAGCATTCTGACGCTTTGGTAGCCGTATCCGATATACACTCACAACGCTCTGAAATGGGGGCGAGGGATGTGCTGTCTGAGGGAGAAATTTCCGATTCGGGAAAGGTTGCTCCTCAGACAGACTCAGATACGTTAGCTTTTAAATTTAAACTAGAACACCTCCGCTTATTGCTCAGGGAGGTATTAGTTACTCTGGATGACTGCAACCCTTTGGTGGTTCAAGAGAAATTGTGTAAAATGGACAAGTATCTAGAAGTTCCTGTTTACACTGAGGTGTTCCCGGTCCCTAAGAGGATTGCGGATATAGTAACTAGGGAGTGGGATAGACCAGGTATTCCGTTTGTTCCCCCTCCTGTTTTTAAGAAAATGTTCCCCATATCTGACCCCATGCGGGACTCGTGGCAGACGGTCCCTAAGGTGGAGGGGGCTGTTTCTTCACTTGCTAAACGCTCAACCATACCAGTTGAGGACAGTTGTGCTTTTAAAGACCCTATGGATAAATAATTAGAGGGTTTACTTAAGGAAATTTTTGTTCAATAAGGTTTTCTTCTCCAACCTATTGCGTGCATTGTTCCTGTAACTACTGCAGCTGCTTTCTGGTTCGAGGCACTGGAAGATGCGCTCCAGACGGAGACCTCATATGAGGACATTATGGACAGAATTAAGGCTCTTAAGCTGGCTAATTCTTTTATCACAGATGCCGCTTTCCAACTAGCTAAGTTAGCGGCAAATAATTCAGGTTAAACCATTTTGGCGCGCAGGGCACTATGGCTAAAGTCCTGGTCGGCCGATGTGTCATCAAAATCCAAATTATTGAACATCCCTTTCAAAGGAAAGACCCTTTTCGGGCCTGAATTGAAAGAGATTATCTCAGAAATCACTGGGGGAAAAGGCCATGCTCTCCCTCAGGACAAGTCCTTTAAGACAAAGAACAAACAAAATAATTTTCGTTCCTTTCGGAATTTCAGGAGCGGTCTCGCTTCATCCTCCCCTGCTGCAAAGCAAGAGGGTAACACTTCACAACCCAGGGCAGCCTGGAAACCTTACCAGGGCTGGAACAAGGGTAAACAGGCCAAGAAGCCTGCAGCTGCCTCCAAGACAGCATGAAGGGGTAGCCCCCGATCCGGGACCGGATCTAGTAGGGGGCAGACTCTCTTCGCTCAGGCCTGGGCAAGAGACGTACACGATCCTTGGGCCTTAGAGATTGTATCCCAGGGATATCTTCTAGAATTCAAGGACTCCCCTCCAAGGGGAAGGTTCCACATTTCTCGTCTGTCTACAGACCAGACAAAGAAAGAGGCGTTCTTACGCTGTGTAGAAGACCTACATACAATGGGAGTGATCCACCCAGTTCCAATTGTGGAACAAGGGCTGGGTTTTTACTCAAACCTGTTTGTGGTTCCCAAAAAAGAAGGAACTTTCAGACCAATCCTGGATCTCAAAAATCTAAACAAATTCCTCAGAGTCCCATCATTCAAGATGGAGACCATTCGGACAATCTTACCAATGATCCAGGAGGGTCAATATATGACTACCGTGGATCTAAAGGATGCATATCTGCACATTCCTATCCACAAAGATCATCACCAGTTTCTCAGGTTCGCCTTTCTGGACAAGCATTATCAGTTTGTGGTTCTTCCTTTCGGGTTGGCCACTGCTCCCAGAATTTTCACAAAGGTGCTAGGGTCCCTCCTGGCGGTTCTAAGACCACGGGGCATAGCAGTGGCGCCTTATCTAGACGACATCTTAATTCAGGCATCGACTTTCCAAAGAGCTAAGTCTCACACGGAAATTGTATTGGCCTTTCTGAGGTCTCACGGGTGGAAGGTGAACATCAAAAAGAGTTCTCTCTCCCCCCTCACAAGAGTTTCCTTCCTAGGAACTCTATTAGACTCGGTAGAAATGAAAATATTTCTGACGGAGGTCAGAAAGTTAAAACTCTTAACCACTTGCCGAGCTCTTCATTCCATTCCTCGGCCATCTGTAGCTCAGTGCATGGAGACAATCGGACTAATGGTTGCGGCAATGGACATAGTCCCTTTTGCTCGGATACACCTCAGACCACTGCAACTATGCATGCTCAAACAGTGGAATGGGGATTATGCAGATTTGTCTCCTCAAATACAGTTGGACCAGGGGACCAGAGATTCTCTTCTCTGGTGGTTGTCTCAGGATTACCTATCTCAGGGAATGTGTTTCCGCAGACCAGAGTGTTTCATCGTAACGACCGACGCCAGTCTGTTGGGCTGGGGTGCAGTCTGGGACTCCCTGAAAGCTCAGGGCTTATGGTCTCGGGAAGAAGCTCTTCTCCCGATAAACATTCTGGAACTGAGGGCAATATTCAACGCACTTCAGGCATGGCCTCAGCTAGCTGCGGCCAAATTCATCAGATTTCAGTCGGACAACATCACGACTGTAGCTTACGTCAACCATCATGGGGGAACAAGGAGTTCCCTAGCAATGATGGAAGTAACCAAAATAATCAGGTGGGCGGAGGATCACTCTTGCCATCTCTCAGCAATTCACATCCCAGGAGTAGACAACTGGGAGGCGGATTTTCTAAGTCGTCAGACTTTTCACCCGGGGGAGTGGGAACTCCACCCGGAGGTATTTGCTCAGCTGACTCAGCTATGGGGCACTCCAGAATTGGATCTGATGGCGTCCTGTCAGAACACCAAACTTCCTCTCTATGGGTCCAGGTCCCGGGATCCCCAGGCGGTGTTGATAGATGCTCTAGCAGCGCCTTGGTCCTTTAATCTGGCCTATGTTTTTCCACCGTTTCCTCTCCTTCCTCGTCTGGTTGCCAGAATCAAGCAGGAGAGGGCGTCTGTGATTCTAATAGCGCCTGCATGGCCACGCAGGACCTGGTATGCAGACCTAGTGGACATGTCATCCGTTCCACCATGGACTCTGCCAATGAGGCAGGACCTTCTACTACAAGGTCCTTTCAAACATCCAAATCTAATTTCTCTGTGTCTGACTGCTTGGAGATTGAACGCCTAATTCTATCAAAGCGTGGTTTCTCTGAGTCGGTTATTGA